>NC_136721.1:22488899-22811399 GCF_936440315.1 Barbus barbus | reverse complement strand
TGATTGAAAAGAAAAGCAATCGACATTGACACACTTTACTTTTAATAGTGTTCTCAGTTATTTAATTTTTGAGAATCAAATATTAATAAGAATTTCTCCTAAAATTATTTTGGAGAAATAAAAATAGTCAAAAAGAGTTGCCAAAATACAGCAAGAGAATTTAGTTTTATGCTTCATTTGGAATCAAATTTGATACCCAAATACAAATATTAAAGTTATCAAATGCATTCATCCATCAACAAACACAGCAGAAATCATGATTATCGCCCTTCTATTATTACACTATTGAATATTTCTTGAATGGATAAGAAAGTCTTAATATTATGTAGGCTTAAGCCACACTTACGTATAAATACCATTGCATTAGATCAAAATGTCAACTCAAAACTGCATCTAACTTCATTTTTGCTCAGTGTCTTTGAATCAGCTTGATGTCATTCATTTTCCATTTCAGTGCTAAATCTAGTGATTTATCATTTCAAACCCAACAAACAAAAACATTTAGCTTGATTCTGCTTTTTCTGTAAAATGAAACCATCGTTTCCAAATAAAATGCAGTGACATTGATGAATTTTACTTGTTCAGACACTGGGTGTTTAAAGTAAATGTATGTGCTTTAATGTATATTAGGAGAACCAGCATTTCTCTTTGTCTTCTTTTACAGGGGGAACAAGGTCCTGTTGGAGAAGCTGGAGCCAAAGGCTATCCTGGCAGGCAGGTGCAGTAGATCTTCCTCTGCTGTGGAGTGTGGTGTGTATGTGTGTGTGTGTGTGTGTGTGTGTGTGTGTGCGTTAGAGTATGTTATGCTTTGTTTTTCATTGACTACTCATGGAAAATGTAATTAATTTAGCAGTACGTTGCCCTGGCATAGATATTGGGTTTTGTTCAGTATAGCTGCGGGCCACCGCTATTGAAAATCACAGCGTTCAGTTATAGGAAAGGATGTATTTGCTCACTCTGACTGCATAGTATTGAGATGTTTTGACACGCTTGTGTTGTTTTCATTGATGGTGTTTGGATTTAATCAGAATAAATCTCCATCCTTTTGAAATATCCATCCAGAACCCACAAGTCTTTGTTTTTAACACATCTTGAGCTCATTGCAGTTGCTTGTATTGAAATATATAAAACGGTTCTTTGGAATACATAAATCTGATTGGACAATCGTAGCATTATATAACACAACTTAACCGTCTTTTTCTTCTCACATAATAAAATAAACCAATAAGTCAAATTATTATTTCACATCACGTATTTATTTATCCAGTCATCATTGCAAATAAACCCCTTTTTCATTTTATAACCAAACCAAATCAAGAAAAACTCATCTGTCAAACATTTATCCATTGCTATTTTCTGCATAAATTTGATGTTTATTAAAGAAAATGTCTAATATAATACAATTATAAAATATTTTAAATATATTTAACATATAAAATATATAAAACATTTAAAAATCTGTCTATCTATTAAAAAACCAGTGTTTTGTGGCTCTGTTTAATATATGAAGCCTACGATAAAACCATTATAAATTCATCATGGTTTTTTTCTTGTGGGCACACAAGTTTGGATACTTCTCAAAAGAAACAAGCTATTAATTTCGGTTCCATTTTGCCTGTTAAATGATGTGTGTTGATTAAATCCTAAACCTGTTTCTGAAGCCTCTCTGTCTTTTTCTTCTCTTCCAGGGTTTACCTGGTCCAATAGGGCCTGTCGGGCCGAAAGGGGCTCGGGTGTGTACACGTCTTCTTCCCGTTTGATGTATGATTGCAACTTACAACGCTGTCATTGTGACATTTGAGCTGTCCGAGCGGGCCTATAGTTACCGTTGCTAGGTTATTTGCATTGTTTGATCTTTTACAAAGCTAAAAATGTAGCTTACGACTCGAGTTTTAAAGTCAAGTGATTTGACCTCAACTCCAGAAGAGAGATTTTTACTACAGCTTCTCTTTTCTTTCGTCCCCCTGGTTTTTCCTTTTTCTGTTTTTTGAGTCAACAGAGACAAATTTGCTGCTGACAGCTGCCCGAGCCATAAGTGTGCGTTTATGTGTGTTTTTAGCCTCCTACGGTCACATTAACATGTTCGCATGTACAGTCACCTTCATTTATATTGCCCTGTCATCTATTTGATGTATTCAGAAACAATTTATATTTTATTCTCACTGTGCCAGTTTATATAGCATGCTCACACACACACACACACACACACACACGCTTTGGCTGTTGTGTTTGTAGTCGAGCTGTATTAAAGGCTCTTTATCAGGCTAGGCTCCGCCCCCATTGGCTGGAATTTCCTGTTTAAAATCAGACTGAGGCCCTGCTGTCTTTAGTCACCACACATACACACACATACACATGTGTCTTCCAATCAGTGCTGTGTAGTAACTGATTACATGTTATCTGGATTACGTAATCAGATTCCAAAAATAAAGTACCTGTAATTAGATTATTTTAAAATGCTCACAATCAGATTACAGTTATTTCTTAATGGATTACATGATGACATATTATTTACTCAATGGCAATAAATTATTCATAATTTAATGATTCACCCCGATTCTTTTTTTTTCTCCCTTTCTAAATTTCATGATGTTGATAAAGAATGGAATATATATTCTTTCTTTTTTTTTTTCTTTTTGTTTTTATACCATTCAAGTTTATGTAATAAATGAGTTAATCAAAAAGTAGACTGCATTACCTAATATGTGTAATATTGTTATACTATAATTTCCGTCATGTTATTTATAACCAGTAATGGACTACAATTTGTAAGTAATCTACCCAGCACTGCTTCCAATGCACATTTGTATGCAACTAGTGTTGTCACGATACTGGAATTTCTAATAATAATAATAATTTAATAATTTACATTGAATAATATCGACAGTCAATATAATTTTTGGAACCACAGGGAAAAACTACTACAACATTAAGGGTCTTTTAGATTTTCATGGAAAGCTGTACATAAAGCTAGAACATGACAATGAGATTATTTTTAGTATTTTTACACTAATGAAAACTTCTTGAGGTGGTAAAACACTGGAGAAATGTGCATATGTTTACTTTCAGTGCTGAGTAGATTACTTACAAATTGTAGATCGTTCCTGGTTCCAAATTATATGACAACAATTGTAGCTGCAATCCATTACATTGGACATTTTAGATAACGTAATCGGACTACTTTTAGATTTCTTTTAACCTAACTCATTTATCACATTGATTAAAATAGGCAATATTGTACCATATTGATATAAAAATGCAAAGAGAATGAAAATATTTTCCATTCGTTGTCATTAACAACACTTCTGGGTTTCTTAAACTGGATTTCATAAAGCAGTTTAATATTTTTGAAAGACAGAAGCCTTCCAAAGACAAAGACTTGTGTGAAAGATATGTAATCATTAAAAAAGTCAATGCAGTCTAATTATGAGTATTTTAAAATGTAATATAATCCAATTACAAAATCCTTAATTTTTGGAATCTGATTACATAATCCAGTTACTACCCACCACTGTTTGCTTCAGATTTCTTCAGAGAGTAGTATTATTTTATCCAGTTTTAATCAAAATAGGGTGGTGTGAGCATTATTGAGCGTTATAAACGCATGTATTGTTTCATTTATAGTAGACTGAAAGCCAGAGGGCACCCCTGTGCAGAAACTCCAAATATGACTCACAGAAGTAATATAAGGTTCCAGGAAATTCCTAATATGGACAAAGGGATTTCTGTAGCCATAGCAAAAGAAGATAGAAAGGCTTTAACTGATCAAACATGAATATACAAAATACACAACTATAACAATATGTAGTTTATCTGTGTTCTTCAAGTCATCTTGGGTGCTGTCATTAAAAAAAATCTATATTTTTAATACATTAATACCAAAATGTAAAAGCACCTTGGGTGGAGTTTTTGCTGGATGTTTGTGAATGTTATTGTTGTACCCTGTGTTTGTTCGTGCATGTTTTCATCGTTTTTTCCCTGAAGTGAGCGTATGTGCCCTTGGACTACATTGTGGAGGCCAGCACCATGCAGTCCATGGGCATATACACTTACTTCATGGCCTGCATCAACACGAAGATGTCCATCCGTTCATCCATCCATGACCTCTCCATTCATCTGTCCATCCATGTGATCAGTTCATACTGATCATATAGTGGACGTCTGCTGCTGGATTGCCAGTGATTATATAAGTCTTATGAGTTGGGTTCATTTAAAGTTTCTATTTTAGTATTAACTTTGCCTCTGACGTTTCTCCTTAACCTGTTGATCTATGGAAAGTATCAATCTATGAAATTAATGGGGATAGCATAATAAGCAACCACCTAGCACACCCTAGCAACCATTGAGAACACCTTAGCAACCATATACTATGTATCAGGTAGCTGGAACACCCTAGCAACCCCTTACAACACATTAGCAACCACATAGCACACCTTAGCAACCATATACCATTTAGCAGCTGCCCAGAACACCTTAGCAAACGCTCTTATACTATGCAATCTCCCCAAAACATCTTAGGAACCACTTAGCACACCCTAGCAACCACTTAAAACACCTTAGCAACCACCTAGCACACCATAGCAACCACTTACAACACCTTAACAACCAAATGCCATGTAGCAGCTGCCAGAATACCTTAGCAACCACTAAGAACACCCTAGCAACCACTTACAACACCTTAGCAACCACCTATAACACCCTAGCAACCACTTACAACACCTTAACAACCATATACCATGTAGCAGCTGCCCAGAATACTTTAGCAACCACTAAGAACACCCTAGCAACCACTTACAACACTTTAGGAACCATATACCATGTAGCAGCTGCCCAAAACACTTTAGTAACCACCTAGAACACCCTAGCAACCACTTACAACACCTTAGCAACCAAATAGCAGCTACTCAAAACACCTTAGTAACCACCTAGAATGCCCAAGCAAACACTTGGAGACTTCAAAACACCTTAGCGACCACTCTGAAAACTATAGAAACTACTAAAACACCTTAGCAACAACCTAAGACAACAATGTCAAAACTACCCAGAATTTCTTGGCGACCACCTAGAATGCCCAAGTAACCACATTAAAAACAATCACAAAAACACTTTAGGAACAGTGTAGCAACAACCTAGAACATCTTAGCAAACACCTTGAATGCCCTAGTAACTACATAGCAAATACCAAAACACCTTAGTAACCATCTAGAACACCCTAGAAACAATATAGCATTTACCCAGAACAGCTTGGCACCCACTCAAAACACCCCGGTAACCACATGTTAACCATCCTGAACATCACTTTTGAGAAAAGATCATTCTTTCCTGTTTTCCTCTGCTCCAGAAGTATTGAGCTTCTCTCTGTTTCTCTCTGTTTTCTTCATAGGGTTTCATTGGAATCCCTGGACTCTTTGGTTTACCTGGAGCTGATGGTGAAAGAGTGAGTCTGTTCATGTTATGATTCATTTTTCAGTAGTCATGTGATCATAACACACTCCATCAGTGGACGAATGTTCCAGCAAGTACTTCATATGACTGTTAAAACTCCCACAGATAGAAATACCTCATTAATGCAGTCAGATCAACAACATGATGAACCATATGACATAACTTCCTTTTCATAGTCTACTAAACACCAAACATAAATAACTAAACATATGCTGTTTATTCAGACTCCATTTAAACACCTTGTGTAAAGATCAGAAGTGTAAGATTACATTTTGAAAACATTGTAGAATATGCCGCATTCAAAGTTTAACTATCTAAACAGCAATTATTTCATTGTAATAGTTGCATAATGATTTTATCTGTCTAACCTTTAATAGCACAGTGACTATTGCTGTGTCCGATATTACATATTTTAAGAGTATGCACTGAATTAGCTATCACAACCATCCTACGCATTGTAACATACTGCGTTTTTGCATACTACTGTATATAGTCAGAGCTGAGTAGTAACTGATTACATGTAATCTGGATTACGTTATCAGATTACAAAAATAAAGTACTTGTAATTACATATTATTACATTTTTAAATGCTCATAATCAGATTACAGTTACTATTTTATAGATTACATGATTACATATTATTCATACTATAGCAGTAAATTGTTCATAATTTATTGATTCACCCTAAATCTTTTTTTTCCCTTTTTCTTTCTAAATGAACCTACCACTTAGTTTGGGAAACCCTGCTGTAATGAAATGTTTAATGCATTTCATGATGTTGATAGCAAAGAAAGGAATGTATTTTAATTTTTTTTATCAGTATGGTACACAATAATCCCATTCAAGTCTATCTGACAAACAAATTAGGCCAGAAGTAATCTAAAATTAATCTACATTGCCTAATTTGTGCAATCCAGATTGTTACCAACTACAATTTTTGTCATGTAATTTGTAATTAGTAATGAACTACAATTTGTACATAATGTACCAGCACTGTTTATAGTATATGGGTAAATGCTGATCCTTGCTTATTCTTACAAGCACGAGGTGTTTCCTGAAGAAAAACAAATGCTGTTCTAGTAGTGTTCTAAGTATATTTCGAACTGCAGTTACAGTTATTAGTATGGAAATAGATTAGTGGTAGATTTTTAAATCAAGTGCTGCCCACTACTGGTAGATGTATGACAGTAGATCCCATCATGTGTGTGTGTGTGCGCTGTAAAAGTTGAAACTACTTCCAGCTGGTTCTGGCATTCAGCTGAGGGTGTTTGGATGAGTCATATGATAACAGAGTGTACACACACACACACACACACACACACAGACACACAGCCAGAGACAGACAATGTAGAGTGCTTCTTTCTAATGGTATAAGACTTTTAACTGTTATTAGCATTTATTTACTGTCTGTCTCTTTCTCTGTCTCTCTTATCTTTTTCAGGGTAGTCCTGGTCCACCGGGGAAGAGGGGCAAGATGGGTAGGCCGGTAAAGTTTTGTCTCAACATACTTTATAGATACAAATGTGAATTTTTTGTAAGCATGTGTGAGAAATGTAAAACAAAATCATATAATGTACTCATTCTATGGTATTGTATGGCCCTGCAGTATAACAATGCATTTTAAAAGTACAAACAGTGCATGTAGTTTCTCAATATGAGGTCATTAAAGCTGCCTGCACGAAAATGTGAAAATCATTATTTATTAAGTGGTAATTATTGTTATGTGTGTCTGAGAGAGAGGAAGAGAATTTGTATTGTTCTTTGAATCATGAACACACACACACACAAAGATGCAGAATCAGCTATACAGAGGTTGTTTTAATCAGCACAACCTTTGACATTTGACTTCATAAACTTCCTGTTGAATCAGCAGGGCTCTGAGTGATGTCATCATTAGTAGCGCTACTGCTGTTGCTCATGCTAAGGGTTTGTGATTTGAGCAGCAGCCCTAATCCATGGTTTAGTGGAAACATGCGGGATAGCAACATGCTAAAGACACTCAAAAAAACTTAAGTGACCACATACTGATGACCTAGCAACCACTTAGAATGCCTTAGCAACGTATACCAGTGGCCTGGCAACCATCTAGAACACCCCAGCATCCACTCAGAACATCTTAGCAACTGCATAATTATATTGTAGCAACCATATACCAATGACCTAGCAACCATACAGAACACACTAGCAGCCACTCAGAACACCTTAGCATCCGCATACCAGTGGCCTGGCAATCATGTAAGAATAACCTAGCAACCATCTAGAACAACCCAGCAACCACTCAGAACACTTTAACCATCTAGAACAACCTAGCAACCACTCAGAACACCTCAACAACCATCCAAAGCAACCCAGCAAACACTCAGAACACCTTAACAAGCATCCAAAACACCCTAGCAACCACTCAGAACACCTCAACAACCATCCAGAATACCCTAGTGACCACTCAACCCTAGCAACCACTCAGAACACCTTAACAACCATCCAACTATCCAGAACACCCTAGCAACCACTCTGAACACCTTAACAACCATCCAGAGCATCCTAGCAACCACTCAGAACACCTTAAAAACCGTTCAACCATCCAGAATACCCTAGCAACCACTCAGTGCACCTTAACAACCATCCAGAACACCCTAGCAGCCACTCAGAACACCTTAACAACCATCCAGAACACCCTGCCAACCACTCGGAACACCTTAACAGCCATCCAACCATCCAGAACACCCTGTCAACCACTCAGTACAACTTAACAACCATCTAGAACACCCTAGCAACTACTCAGAACACCTTAACAACCACTCAGAACACCTTAGTAACCATCCAGAACATCCCAGCAACCACTCAGAACACCTTAACAATCTCTTCGAACAGCTTAACCATCCAGAACACCTTAGCAACCACTCAGAAAACATAAGCAACTACATACTCAATGGCCTAGCAACAATCCAGAACACGCTAGCAACCATGCCCTGGCAACCACTCACAATTTAGCTTTGTGGAGGCCACATTTGCTTCTTTATTAATTGTTTAAATAATCAGTGAGTGTGATAGTGATGTGTTGTAATGTTTCTCTCTCTCTCAGGGTTTTCCTGGTGATTTTGGAGAGCGAGGCCCACCAGGACTGGACGGGGAACCAGTGAGTTAAACATTTTGGGTTTTTTATGCATATTCTTTTGTCTTTTTCTCATAAAGCAGATAAAACCCTAATAACAGAGCTGATGAGAAATACACATGAACACAGAGTTTGCAGGCTTCCAAACCTTTCTGGAAATACTGGAATACTGGAAGTGTGCATGTGTGTGTGTGAACCTCAGGCTTTACTTCCGGTATCTCGGCTGAACACAATTTTCCACTCACTATTTATTTACACGTGCGCGCATACACACACACACACACACACACACACACACACACACACAGAGTGTTGTATCTTCTGTACACATTTCTTTATTTAAGCTGGTATGGAGGCCAAATTTAATTTGCCAAATACAAACAAGGCTGTGAATATAATGCTGAATATAAATAACTTAAACCAGCCTAAGGTAGTTTGCTGGTTGTAAGTAGTCTCCCAGCGTGATCATACAGGTCTGGTTTGCTGGTTTTAAAGTTTTTTTTTGCACTTGTAAACTAGTCAGCCTGGTAGATTACCTTAAACCAGCTAAGACCAGCAAACCATCTTAGGCTGATATATTCATTTATTTCAGTAGGAAAGATGTTAGGTTTTATTTTTAGTCTGCTGAAATGTTATTTTATTTTATATATTTAATTGAATTAATTATATTATATTTATTTATTTATCATTAGGGGAAGTGTTAGATCCTGCATTTTTTGCCCACTTGAATTTTATTTTATTATTTAATTCATTTTATTCATTTATTTCATTAAAGGTGTTAGATCATGTTATTTGTCCGCTGGATGGATTGATTGATTGATTGATTTCAATAAGGAAGGTGTTAAATATGGTCTTTTTGGCTAATTAATTTTGTATTATTTAAGTATAAATTTGATTTTTTTTTAGTAGGGAAATCTCTTTGTCAAGTGGATTTATTTATTTGTTTGTTTGTTTTTTATTTGTTTGTTTGTTTATAGGGAAGGCGTTAGATTATGTCTTTTTGTCCAGTTGAACTTATTTATTTCAGTAGGGAAGGTATTAAATTCACATTCACATGGAATCTGTCCTTAGGTCAGTATCCTGATATATTGGATAATAATTGTTTTGGTTAATTAGTAAAAAAAAAATTATCATTCCAAAAATGCCTCTGATTGGTTGGACACATCACATCAGGAAGTGTTTGAGTCAAATCCCGCCTCTTTTTCACCTGTAAATGTGGGGACTGTAAAAACAGGAAGTTGAAAGCCCTCTCATTTCCTGTTCTCCCTTTCCTGAAAATAGGAGTGAAGTGCTCCTTTCATCCTTTCATCACACCAGGGGAACGAGAGGAAATGGTTCCAGCACGCTGCTGCAGAACCAACAACAAACCATCTCTGTTTCTACAAAAACACTCGCACACGCTCTCTACCACACACACTCGTTTGAACGGCCATATTAATGTCTCTGAATATGAAGAGAGTGCATTAACACAGCACATATTATAAACGACACACATTTAGAGGTGCATGCATGTACTGACATTTGGAGCACTAGCAGTTTGTACTTGTTTCAGAAGGAAAGCGTAACGCTCTGTGTGTTTCTGTGTTTATCTCAGGGTGTTATAGGAGCTCCTGGTCCTCCTGGTGTCCTTGGATTGATTGTAAGTTAAATGGTTTATTTAACTGTATTTTAGGGAACAGATTTGTCCCAGAAGTGAGCTAAATGAGAAAAAAATAGATATCTGGAGATGTCCCCATTTGAAAAAAAAATGCTTCATGGATGATGAGTAAAGTTTTCTGTGTGAATGCAAGTGTTTAAGCTCAGCTAGGGTGACCAGATGACCTTAGCGACAAAAATTGGGGCAGATCAGAGACATAGAGCTTGCTGAGTTTATATGCAGGTGAAATACAATATATTTCTTAGTTTATAGAGATTATGCAGAATATAGGAAATCAAAGAAACATTGTTTATTAAAAATTGGTTTGAATGCATATGAACTTATGTTAACCTAGACCTAGACTAACCGCTGATGTTAACATCCAAAAAACAAAAAAACACTTTTACTGATATGAGGTGTAATACGTTTTAAGAAATTAATGACTTTTTTTCAGCAAGGATGCATTAAACTGATTAAAAGTGACATTTATGTTTCAAATAAATGCTGTTCTTTTGAACGTTTATTCATCAAAGAATTCTGATAAAAGTATCATTAGAATGATTTCTGAAGGATCATGTGACACTGAATACTGAAGTAATGATGCCAAAAAATATTCAGCTTTGCATCACAGGAATAAATTACATTTTACAATATATTCAAATAGAAAACAGTTATTTTAAATTTTACTTTACTTACTTACTTTTGTCATTTAGCAGACGCTTTTGTCCAAAGCGACTTACAAATAAGAAAAAGTAACTAAAACTAAAAAGTTACAACTCTATAAATACTATCTACCCACATATTTAAGAAAATAAAGAAATTAAATCAAATTAACACATGCATATAACAACAACATTTCAATAATAAACATATCAATGAAAAAATTAAATAAAAAGCTACTACTATCCCTTGCCGGTGTCCCTGCCCGGTGGAGTCGCACGGTAGAGTCGATGGTCTTTACACTCTTTGGTCTTCACACTAGGAGGGCTTCACACGACGACTGCCGCGACCGCTGCCGCGGTATAATAACCTTTATAAATTGTAATAATATTTCACAATATTACAGTTTTTACTGTATTTTTGATCAAATAAATGCAGCCTTGGTGAGCAGAGGAGACTTTCAGAAACATTTAAAAATTGTACTGAACACAAACAATAGTTTTGCAAGCAAATTGAAGAAATAATCATCGATACAAATCACATCCCTCCTGTAACATTGTCATTGATGTTGGATATGGCTAGTAAGATTTTATCAGGATGTCTGGTCTCCCTTTGTTCAGCATTTATAAGCACACAGTGTTTTGTTGTTGTTGTAGTACAGCTGAAATCAGTTTGACCTGAAGAGCATGATGTGCAAATAAAATCCACATTAGCTTTCACAAATGCTGACAAGTTGATAGTATTTTTTCTTTTGGTTTATACTTCTTGGGTGAGTAACGTGAGATTATGTGCCCCCTGCAGGCAATCTTGCACCTCAATAAAACCCAGAATATTTATCAGATGAAGTTTTATGAGTTAGGTCCTTCTCTAATTGGACATTTAAAAGCACACACAGCACTCATTTCCGTCTCTTCTCCAGGGTGATATGGGCCCTGTCGGGATAATCGGTTTGCCAGGACCAAACGGACTGAAAGTAAGTCATGCATATATGAACCCCACACATATCTCATCACTCACAGCGACTTTAGCGTATATGTTTGTGTGTTTGTGTTTGTTCCAGGGCGTCCCGGGGAACATGGGCGAGCCTGGACTGAAAGGTGATAAGGTGATCTGAATACTCTGTTATTGGCCTGTTTTACAGCAGCATGTGATGGAAATTCTCTCTCCCGATTGGCCACCCTGTGTTACGCATGTTTTAAAAGCTCCAGCCTTAGGTAGCATGTGGTCAAAGAGATTTTCTTTTGGTCAGTTAGAAGAAAATGTGAAATTTCTGTAGAGTTATATTTAAGGTACCAACACTAACAGGTTTTCTCTGTGTTAGCTTGTGAGAGAGAGAGTTGCTTCCTGGTTCAGTGCATGTTAAACTCTATCAACAGCTCTTATGGCATAATGTGGATTATAATGGTCAATAATTTTGTTTCATAAATTAAGTAAATAAATAAATAAATAAATAAATACATTTTAATAAATAAACCATCTTTATTTATTTATGCAATACATGTTAAACTCTATTGACAGCTTTCATGGCATAATGTTGATCACAATTGTCAATAATTTAGTTTTTAAGGTGCCCCTATTATGGGTTATGAAACGTTCATATTTTGGTTTTGGGAGTCCCCAACAACAGGTTGACATGCATGTAAGGTAAAAAAAACACTTTCATTTTCTTATGCATTTATTTTTACCTTATTTGCTTAAAGACTCCCAGACAATTCGTTCAACGATTCATTTTTCCAAACCCCTCCTAATCTGCGGTGATTGGTCGATTTCATCTAAAGCAGGGTTTGTGAGCTGTTAACGCTCCAAAAGCGGCACCTAGTGGCAAAGAATGAATTTGCATTTTCATTCAGACCAAGTTTTGCCAGGTCTGCTCACGCAACAAGTGGGCGGGCAATATGCTAAAGTTTCTTGTCAACAAAAAGTGCTTGGGATTCGTTTTAAAAACGACTTTTTCAATGATTCAGATTCGACTCTTTTGAGAGACAATAACTTTATACACAGTGCACTTTCAGATTTAAAACGTTGCAGGATGTTTTCATTCTCTTAGGTAATTTTCAAAAATCCATAGTAGGGGCACTTTAAATTAATAAATAAATAAATACATACATTTTTAATAAATACAAATTATTATTTATTTATTAAAGCAATGCATGTTAAACTATTGACAACGTTTATGGCATTATGTTGATTATATTGATAATAATTAAGTTTTTTGATAAATGCATTTTTAATTAATAAACAACCTTTATTTATTTATTTATTAATAGGAAAAATGCTTTATGTAAATCTATAAATATTTGTATTAAATAAATGTAATGCACATGCATTGGAAGTTTAATGATATTATGGTATATTATTGATTATAATGGGCAGCGATTTTAGCAAATAACTATTTATTTATTTAAAGAAAATGTATTTTGAAATAAAGTGCACAAACATTGGAAGTCTATAGGGCCAGTAATCTGGATGCATTATAAGTGGAAATGTAAAGCTTGCATTTTTTCACTTTCATTATTCAGTAAAATTAGTAGGTGGATGCAACAGTCACTTTTTGTTGTGTATATAATGCAAAAAATGTATTTTACATATAACAGTTCAGTAAATGAGTAGTATACCTTAGTCCCTTGTTAGCTCCTGTAATATCTTGTGGGTGTACTTTTGGTGGATCACCTTCCACCATTTTAAAACTTAAGGTAGGAGTTGCAATGATTTTCTGTGCGAATCACCATTATGCTACAAATGCTGTCTGTGGAGCTTAACCCGCATTAAATCTGGATCATTGCTTTAGCAGTTTATGACTATGTTTGTTCAAATCAGGCTTCTTCTCAAACTGCTATTATAGAGTGAAAACGTAACTTGCTCTAACGTAACCATGACTTTCTCTGGTCTCTTTTCTGACTTTTTCTTTCACTTTTCTCTCTCAGGGTGACGTCGGGCTTCCCGGAGAACAAGGGGAAATTGGGTTCCCAGGAGACAAGGTATACCTTCCGTTTCCCCCTGTATTTGACATTTGCACACTGTGATATCCAGATATCTGACCTTCTAATTGCCCAAATGTTAGAGCTTTCATAGACAGTTACACATGCACTCGTGCTCTTCATTCTAAAATAAATGTGTTTTATATTTATTTGTTTCAGGGTGTGCAGGGTTTGCCAGGATTACCAGGACCTCGTGGAAAACCAGGACCGCAGGTTTGTTTCTTATCTTTTTTGTATCTCTTTAAAAGAATAGCTCACTCAGACTGAACATTCTGTCATCATTTACTGTAAGCAGTTACACATGTTCCATGGAAGTGCATGATTCACTTTCTTCTGTGTAACACAAAAGCAAAAATTCTGCAGAATTGTATTGGTAGGACTTTTCTGTGTAATTAGTTCCCATGAGGAATGATGTCTTCTAGATTTAAAAAAGCACTTAACAGTTTTCCAAATGACTTGTGCACTATTTTCAAGTCTTCTGAGCCCATACAGAATCACAAAAGTACTAGGAGTCACATTTTTAAGTCAGTTTTGAAGCATGAAAACCTAATTGTCCATTCATTGTAATTGCATGTAAAAGAGCGACCAGTACATTTCTTCAAAACTCATTTTGTTCTATGGAAGGGAGTTGTATATGGGAATCTGCATATAAAAACTATTTGACTTTTTCTGGTTGTTTGTTGTCTTATGGTGATCTAGTTTTAGAGTTTTTTTATTTTACGTTTGCAATTCTGAAACTATGGAAATGATTGTTTTAGATGCATTGGTAAAAGCTGTGTTTAACTGTAAACTGCAAATACACTTTTTTGGGTGAATTACTGTACTCATGACTTTTCAAAAATATATAGAATTTTATACAAAATAGCAATTTGTTTTACATGATTTGTTTTCAGGAATGACATGAGGTTAAAAAAGGGATATTTTTAAAGGAATATTTGTATTACCCATAATTAAGTATTTTAAAGAGCTAAATAAAATTCATACAACATTGTAACTGAAGTATTTATTTTTCCGTTTTTGTTCATTTATGCAAATTGGTTTGTTTTTATTTACATAATCTACCTGAGAACAAGTGCCAGTTTTGAATATCAGAAGTTGTTCAATTATCAACACTCAAATCTGAGCATATGTAGGTCCAGAGTGCAGTATCTGATTGTTTAACCTAAAATCCCATGATCTGAAGGTTCAGGTTAGTGCATAGTGTGTGTGTCCTGGTCATGTGTGTATTTGTGTGTTTTGAAGGGCAAGACAGGAGAGACAGGGCCCAGTGGATTACCAGGCCCACCAGGACCCGAGGTATGAATCATCATGTACCACTGATGCTTTTGTTGCACCAGCTTGTTCTATTGATGACGTCAGCAAATATAACTGATTCTGATTGGCTGATGAAATCCTTTGCAGGGTTTCCCTGGTGACATCGGAAAACCTGGACTCAATGGACCCGAGGGCCCAAAGGTGTGTTATTTATTAAGAAAACCTTTTAAAATCAAGTGCTTTTAATATTTGCACACTTATTTTTGCAGCTTCATGCTGTTGACAAATGTTTTCTTTATAGGGTAAGCTTGGAGCCAGAGGTTTACCTGGACCCCGTGGAGCGGCTGGACAAGAGGTGTGTTTGCTGTTTGTAATTAGTTATAAATGTGTTTTAAGTGAGACAACATGGACTCAATCTTGATTTTAATTTGTAGGGTGATGAGGGTCCTGTAGGACCACCGGGGCCAGTGGGACTCGAGGTGAGTTATGAATCTGCATATGAAAACTTTTGTTTATAGTTTTTTTGTTTGTTTGCAGTTTTGAAAACGTAAATTGGAAATGTGTGATTTTGATGTAGTTTTAGAGGCTTTAAAGTTGCATTGATGTATCACATTGTTCATTTGAGACTGTTTGAAATATACATTTTTGGGTGAATCAGTCAAGAAAAATCTATCAATTTTTTTTTTTTTTTTTTTTTTGGGGGGGGGGGTGTATTTATTTCCTTTTGATTTATGGTTGAAAAATATATTTTTCAAATTTTAATTTATTCATATGTTTGTTAAATTATTCTTATGTAAAGCACTGTGTATAAAATATGCCCCAGAAATGAAAAATGTTTTTTTTATTTCAATAGCACATTGAGATCATGTGATGTTCTCATTACACATGCAAAAAAAATGCTATTTATTTTATTATCTCTTTCTGGTGCAGTCTAGTCTGTCGTCATCATTTGTCTAATAACAAATCTTTATTGTTTGCAATTTTGAAAATGTCTATTGGAAAAGTGTGGTTTAGATTTTTTAGAGGCCTTAAAGTTGCATTGATGATGGTATTGCATTTATTAATTTAAAGCCATATGGCAAATTATTGCATTTTTGGGTGAATTGACCTTAGAACTTATCAAAAATATATTATGCAAAATATATATATTTTAAATGATTTGTGGTTGAAAAATGACCAAGAGTCCAATTTTTTATTTTGTGCGAGCTCAGCAAAATGTGCATTCACCCAATTGACCACAAGGTGGCGCAATGGGCAATTTCAATTTCGAATAGCTTTAATTATGTTTAATATATCAATGAATCATTAAGGTTGTGAATTTCTGTTGTAAAAGACAGAAGAAATGAATAAATCCAGCATCGTAAAGCAGCCTCTGTATTACATAACATTCCCGCTCTGTCTCTGTTTTTCCTCTTTTCCCTTCTGTCGTTCCACTTTTTCTTGTTTAACCAAACTCAGTGCTTCTCTGGCACAAACTCAGAACATTTCTGGATGTTCTCTATCATTCTGTCCTCAGACAGCTATCTGTTTTCCTCATCTCTCTCTGTGGTCAGTAATTAGATATGTCTTGGTGAGACTTTAAGTATGTTCTCTTTGAGCTCTTCTGCATTAGTATGCATACTCATGTCTTGCTCCAACATAATCAAACAATCAAACATGTGACATACTTAATGGGTGAATCTCATGAAGAAATGTCATATTTCAACAAAAACAAAAAAAAAGAGAAAATTATGTTTTGCAAATGATGCTTGTTTATTACCATTAAGGTTTTTTGTTTTACTTTTTATTTGATTTAATATTTTCATTTATTTGGGAATCACTTAGTGAACTCGTGCATATCAAATGTGCATGATTTCAAGTCAAAACTGAATTATAAAACAACATTGTCTGGAAGTAAATTGAACAACAGTGAAATTCAGTTAAATAATGGATTCTATTTTATATTTTCTGTGTAGCAATGGATTATATAATAAGATAAGTATTATAATGTGTTATAACTGTGGTTACAGTTAATAATGAGATCATACAATGTATTATGAGGTGTATTCCAAGACATAATTAATGCTTTATGTATAAAGGCTTTAAGTAAATTATTTTCTTCAATTTTTACTTTTTATTATATTTATTATTAAGTTTTTAAAGTTTTTAAAGTAAAACACTTTTTAAATTAACATCTATGTTTGAAATAATCTATATAAATTAAAAAAAAGTATTAATGTATTATAAATGCATTATAAATATTATAATGAGATTAAACAATGCATTGTAAGATGCATTACAAGGCATAATTATTGCATTAAAAATTATTTTATAATGCAATATATATAAAGGCTTCAAGTAAAGTGTTGAAATTAGTTTTTACTTCTTACTTTTTTTTATCATTTTGTAAAGCCCTTATTAATTGCCACAGTATGTGCTATATGAATGAAAAAATATATATAATAATTTCAATGGCACAACAGCAGAATTTAGATCAAATGATACAATTTCTTATTTTTCCCCTCTGAAAGTGTGTTTATATGTACAGTCTAGTCTCTCATCATTATTTGTCTCCTAAGAAATTGTCTCTTTTCTGTCTGTGTTGTTTTTCCAGGGTCTGATGGGCAGTAAGGGTTTCCCTGGGGCTGCTGGACCTGAAGGGGTCAAAGTGAGAACATGAGCAGAATATAAACACACACAAATCTCGTCCTCACACGCGGTAACTCAAACACTCTCTGATGTCTTTCAGGGCGAGCAGGGTGTCACAGGAAAGGCTGGACCCATGGGTGAGAGGGTGAGTACACAGACAGAGTTATGGCCTTTTGAACACACTTTGACCCTGACACTGATGATGTTATGTTTGTAGGGCCTCGTTGGCTTCATCGGTCCTGCAGGGGAGACTGGACTCGCTGGAGAGAAGGTTAGACACACCTGAGAGCAGCAAATCAGCATATTAAAATGATTTCTGAAGGATAATGTGACACTGAAGACTGGAGTAATGATGCTGAAAATTCAGCTTTGCTTCACAGGAATAAATTACATTTTAAAATATATTCAAATAGAAACCAGACATTTTAAATTGTAATAATATTACACAGTATTACTGTTTTTACTGTATTTTTTTAATAAATAAATGCAGCCTTGGCAAGCAGAATGAGACTTCTTTCAAAAATATAAAAAAACCCTTTTGAGCCATTGTGTAAATGTTCTGTTTTGTGATTTATTAAGGGTGATCGTGGAGAGATGGGATTGCCCGGCCCTCCAGGAGAGAAAGGATCTACGGTATGGCACACATACACACAAATACCTCACACAAATTCTCAATATGTGCTTCCTCCCTCATTCTCTCGCCCTCAAATTATGAGTGTTGTTTAAAACAGGAAGTTCAACTGTTCATCATAGTTACCTGGGACACTTATTTCCAGTCATCAGCTCGTGTGTGTGTTTCTGGAGTATTTGCACATTTCTAGAGTATTAATTTAATTTGTGGCTACAATATGGGTAACAAACATACCATGATATTACCATAAAAATATACAATGGGAAAAAACAGTAATACCATGTTATTTTCTTGACATATAAATGTGATAAAAGCCATAAAAGTCCAAATATTATCTAATTTGATGAGTGCAAAATATCAATAAAAAATTTTAATCATGTAGTTCACAACTTTCACAAGTTTCTTCGACTTATATAGGCTTTTTATTAGCTTTAATGCACTTATTAAAATTAGACAAAATAATATCTTCAGAATCATTCATACATGTAAAAATCAGCTGAGAATTGTTGTAATCTATTGATAGTCAAACAGGTATCATGTGTTGTTTGTCGCACTTTTCCTGCCGATTAAGGGAGAATACAAGACTTCTTCACTTTATAAATGGTTGTCACAAGCAAATATGCTACAAAATCCATGATATTTTGTGATAAAGTGTGATGTGCTTGAGCAAAAAAGGCACCATTTTTGGAATCAGCAGCCCAAAATTAGTATGAAACAAGTTTTGGATTTCATTCAGCGGATGTGATGCAGGGTGGTGTAATCATGACGTACTACAGAAGATATCTCTTTGTAATGTAGTATTTTATTCATACACATACACTATATTGCCAAAAGTATTGGGACACCCCCTTCTAATGAAAGAGGTCTGACTACTTTAGTAGAGTACAAATCTTAATGTTTAAGCATATAATGATATTCTAGGGAATTGTGTGCTTTTAATTTTATAGCAACAGTTTGGACAGAACCCTTTTCTATTCTAACATGACAGTGCCTCTGTGTATAAGACACGGTTCAAAAAGACATGATTGATTGAGTCAGTGTGGAAGAACTTGACTGGTCTGCAGAAAGCCAGCTGAACACCTCTGGTGTGACTTTAAATGAAGACCTTGAGCCAAAAACTCATCACCGAACACTAATGACTTGTGCATACTGTATGTTTTGTATGGTGTGTGTTTGTGTTTTACATGTTTCCCATCACTTACAGGGGCACCCAGGAACCCCAGGAGAGAGCGGCCCACCAGGACCACCAGGCAGTTCAGTAAGTTAACAGCGGATATTTCAGATAGTTTGGATGTCAAAAGCAAGCGGATGGTAATACACCGACATCATCTGCTGTCGTTAGATCACCGTGCTGTCTGTCAGGTGTCAGACACCTCTGTGTAACTTTCTGTGCTTGTAGTTTGGACGGACAAAACAAACGCATACTCTTAGTAGCAGTGAGAGAGACAGGAGCCAGTCTGCCTGACATTAATCCAGAAAAAAACATAGGTGTGCATAATTAATGGTCTTATTTTATTTTATAGGGCCCACCAGGATCACGTGGACCCATCGGCTTGAGAGGACCTAAAGGAAGACGGGTAAGTCATCTGGGCATTCAGTGCATAAGCGTGTGGAACTCAGTTATTTTGAACCATTGAACCATTTCTGTTATAGTCACTTTAATGGGTAGGTTAGATGGTTTGTTATTTAGTAGTCTGCTAGCCTAGTTATCTGATAGATAGATAGATTTTTAATTATTAATTTAGTTTTAGTGATTTAGATTCTTAGTTAGTTAATTAGTTAATGATTGGTTGATAGACTGATAGGTTAGTCATCTGATAGATAGATAGATTTTCAGTTAAACTGGTTGGCAAGTTGAATTGTCCAATGGATAGATTCTTAGCAATTTAACTTGTAGAAACTAGTTAGACTAGTTGAACTAGTAGACTAGTTAGTCATCCAATAAATAGATTATGTTAGTTAAACTTAACTAGGCTAGTTAAATTATCTGTTAGTAGATCCTTTATTAGTTGGTTAAACTGATAGGCTAGTTAGTCAACCGACAGATATATATTCATAGTTAATCTGGCTGACAATTTAATTAATCTGATAGATACATTTTTATTTAGTAGTTTAGTTAAACTGGTAGACTAGTTAGTCAACCAATAAATATATTTTTAGCTGTTTAAAAATTTACTAGGGTTTATTAACCCTAGTTATTCTACTAGTTGTTATCGGAAATATTGATTCTTTGTTAGTTAGTGGAACTGATTAGGTTAGTCATTCGATAGATAGATGACTAATTAGTTAAACTGATTGACAAGTTAAATTGCCCGATAGGTAGTTTCTTAGTAATTTAGTTACTGGTAGACTAGTTAGTCATCCAATAAATAGATTATTTGTTAGGCTAATTAATAATATATATAGGCTAGGCTAGGCTAATTAATAGGCTAGACTAGTTAAATGATCTTTTAGTAGATTAGTTAGTCATAGTCATCCAATAGATATTGTCTGAGTTAAATTGGCAAATCATCTGACAGATAAATTATTAGTTAGTAGTTAAGTTAAACTGGCAGACTGTAGTTGTACATAGATAGATTCTTAGTTAAACTTCACTAGGCTAGGTAACTTATCTCATACATAGATTCTTAAACAGTTAAAACTGATAGGCTAGTTAGTCGTCCGATAGATACATTCTTAATTCAACTAGTTAGTGATAGATAGTCATCTGATTGATAGATTCTTTGTTAGTTACTTAATTTCATAGGCTAGTTAGTCATCTGATACATAAGTATTTAGAATTAGTTATGCAGTCAGTTATTTAAACTGGTAGACTAGTTAACGGATAGATAGATAGATAGATAGATAGATAGATAGATAGATAGATAGATAGATAGATAGATAGATAGATAGATAGATAGATAGATAGATAGATAGATAGATAGATAGATTTAGTTGATCCTGGATCAACATTACTGTCCAAAAATATAGACTTACGCCTAAACCTTACCCTACCCATAATTTATTCCTAAAATCAGTGTGAAATGATAGCTGATTAACAAGGGTGTAGAAGCACCTAACCCTGATCATAAGCCTAAAAAAGATATTTCCTGAAAAGTTATCCCTCAATTCTGATTGGTTGATTGGAATGACGTTCCAGGATCAACAAAGATGTTGATCCAGCAACATGTACTCGGTGAAATCACGCTCACACACACTTGAAAACACACACATGGTAAATGTTTTCCATTAACCAGCAGAATCAACATGAATTACTGGAGAGAAGACTGAGCGGAGGGATGCAATGGAAACAAACTTAGGAGAGTTGAGTGGCTCTGTGCCGCTGTCTGGTCTTAGTTAGAGCTTCTCACTGAGTCTGTAAATCAAGTTGTTGTCCTGATGATTTATTGATTCAATGGTGATGATTTAACCCTGTATTTGTTTCCTGCCTTCGTCACTGAGAAGCTGAACGGGCCAAAACAGAGTAGCGTGTATGTGATATACTGACAATGACAAAGACTCTTTATATATCATTCTCTTTATTTAAAACAGACGAAAACATATCTTTAAAAAATACTTCATACAGGCAAAGGTGAAACTATAACCAATTCATCAATGGTAGAAAAATGCAGTATTTATTATACATGCATTATATATAATATTTTATGTTATTTTTTTATTTTTATGCCCTCTTGCCACTTTTTAGTGGTATTTGCTAAAGCAAGTATTACTATTACTTTAGATATTTGAACAGAATCCCAACTCTTTTATTTAAAAAAAAAAAGTCCTATAGACTTACTGAAGGAGGAACTCAAGACTCGCTGAACACTAGGCTATGATTCTGACCTATTTTCGTAATATTTAACGCTCAAGTTCTGATTAATGAGCTCATTTCTTGGCAATAAGGGCTTTTCTGTGACAAGTTCAGTATGCTATCAGCACAACAGAAAGACATTCACAAACGTTCAGTTGTCGTTGTATGTTTCTATGTATTTGAAGCATACAAATGAAGAGTGGATTTGCTCTGGTTAGATAACAACTCGAGGGACCTGCAGAATGACGTTGTTTACAGCACTAAAAAATGCTGAGAAGTAATGAGCCACTTTATTTTCTGTGGTTTATGGATGTATAACAACATGACCGGAACACTAATAATAGTAGTAACCGATATAAGGTATTCCAGCATATTTTACTGAGTACCTTCAGCTCCTCCAGTGTGTGTGAGAGAGTGAAACAGACAAAGAGAGCGTGTGCCAGCTGGCAGAGACTGTGTGATGATATTGTTTCAACAGTCTGATGTTTTTTGGCCGGACGCATACGCCATAAGTTAGTGTAATTATCAGCGTGCACACGCATTCTTCGAGAGGGAGCAAATGTGTGTCTGGTCTCTTGATGAAGTCCTTGTGTTCAGATGTCTTCAGATTTTATTGGCGAGTCAAACCGCTGTTTGTGATGGTGAAGATGATTCGGTTGTTTAGGATTGTATAGCATAAATGTCAGATTTTTGTGTGCACCCAGATGCAAACAGATGCAACCTAGTTCTGTGCCATGCTTAGATCCACAAGAGCCTCTTAAACATTGACCTACATGCACAACCCCAAATATCCCAACATATCCCACACATCTAAATCCTACAGTACAGCGCCCCCTAGAGTTTGAGGATATACTCATGAATATTATTTAGATTATGCTAAAATATTTTAATATGATAAAATATTAATAAATAGTCATGTAAGTAATATAATGATTCAGTATTTCCTGTAGTAGTTTTTATTTCCAAGTGAAAACTCTTTACATGTTGCATGTTATTTATACATTAACACTCAATGTTATTTTATGCTATAGTATAATACAGTGGTATTTATATACTATAGTATTATTTTTTTTAATTAGCTTTTATTTTTATATATTTTTTAGTTTTAATTTTGGTTGTAATAATTTTATGTGCTTTATTTTTTATATTTGTTTCCGTTTTAGTTTGTCATTTTAGCACATCAGCTTAAACTTATTTCAGTTAGTTGCCAAGGTAACATTTCTATTTTTTGTTTTTCATCTAATATTAATATTTTTTAATATTTCAGCTTTATTTCATGACAAAAGCTATTTTTAATAGTTTTGGTTTCAATTTATGTAACAATAACAACAATGGAACTATTACAACTTGAAATAAAATATGCTGACTAATTTAAACAATTTCAGCAGCTTTGCCATAAAAAGTGAAATTACACAGTGATTTGATGGAGCATTCATTCTTTTTGAGCAATTCAGTTTAATTTAATACAATTTCAAGAAAAGGCACGCAGCCTGACCATTTAAGTGTGACCAAAAGTAATATAATCTGTCACCTGTTCTTCTTCATAATTCTTATTATTCAATTATATTATGCAAAGTTGTATTACAAAACTGTAACTGTATTGTTATAGTTTTGCATATTGCTTCATTAAATGTTTTTGAAAAGTAATACTAAGTTAGCAGGATACTAGTGCACTGTATAAATTATTAATTTTTTTCTTCAAAGTACTATTTCTGTCTTCATGTTTAATTTAATGTTACTTGCCAATTCTTTGTAATTAATTATGTAATTAGGAAGAAATTGTTTCTACACCAGTTTTGTTTCAGCAAACATCTCCGCTCAGAGTTTTTTGCGCCTCTGTTTTAGGGTCCTAGAGGTCCAGACGGTATGCCAGGAGAACTCGGTGCTGAAGGCAAAAAGGTGAAGGCCGTTGTCCTCCAGAGCTCACCTGGTGACCAAAGATAAATGCTGTGCACGTTTGAATATAACTTTAACTTCTGTCTCCTCACAGGGTCTTGATGGTCCTTCTGGAAAACTTGGTTTCCCAGGACAAGCAGTAAAACCCTGTTTTCATATTCTCTTTCTGATTGTGTTTCTACTGCTGTCATGTCTCTCCAATCTTTTCTATGGTAACAGTCTCTATGTCTGTCCAATCTCTTTGCAGGGCAAGATCGGGGAGCCTGGGGAGGCAGGGCCAAAGGGATTTCCGGTTAGTTGAAATTGATATACTGTATTTTTGTCTATTATACTGCACATTTTTAGGACTGTTTCTTAATATCATATATTAATAATATAATATAGTCATATATTTATGTAATAATAATACATGTTATTTATAGAGCACATTTCATAGATACAATACAGCTCAATTCATGTCACGGGTCAAAATATATATTTAAAAAAATTGAACAAAAAATAAAAAAAATATTTTTTAATGTAATAATATTCTAATTTTTAATGTTAATTTATTATTATATTAATCATTGATTAATTTACTTATTGCATCATTTAATTCATTCTACAATATATTTTGACTCTATAATTTGTTTCTGTAGGGCATTCAAGGGCCATCCGGGGCTACAGGAGACAAAGGAATCGCAGGGGAGCCAGTGAGTGATGCTTTATTTCTGTTTTAAACACAGAAACACATTTTCCAGTGTCTTTTTATGTAAACTGAGAGCTGTAAATCTACTTCGCGTCCTCGGGGAATTGAGCAACTCCAGAAGATGAGTTTTGAGTGCTGTGTATTTTTGTCTCATTCAGCCCTGAAATATATAGAATAATCAACTTCTAATGAGAATTAAGTTCACAAGTCTTTCTTTCCATTCAGTTGTCTTTTGTAGTTTGTTAAAAGTTTTTGATTATGCTGTAAAATGTAAATAAGATTTGCAGTAGTTCTGCCAGGTGGTGAGACTGTACACACACATCTGCTTCACAGTTTGACAGTTTGGCGTCAGATAATGGGAGATTGTAATGTTGAAATGTGTGTGTGTGTGTGTGTCTGTTTGTGTTGTGTTTGTATGTATGTATTACTGATAAATGATTTGTTTGTTTTGGGACAAGGGACCTCCAGGGCCCCCAGGAACACTCGGGCCTCCTGGAAATCCAGGGCCAAAGGTAATACACTCCACACGTACACAGACACACATCCGTTTCTCCAGCTGCTGTCTGTTTTGGTTCCTTTGATTGTAAATGATACTGAGATTAATATGATTGCTCTGTTCAGTCCTGTTCGTGCACTCAATCATACTTTAATTGGTTAATGAACATAAATTTAGGTCATTAATCTGGCTGCAAAAAAGACATGGAAATAGAAAAATGTATGCTCTCTCTTTCTCTCAGGGCCCTGCGGGAAACGTTGGCGATCCCGGACTTCCAGGAGAACCTGGAGAAAAGGTGAGATAAATTGTAGGCTCTTTGCACTTTGGAGTCTTAAAAGCATAAGTGGCATGAATCCAATGTCCAAAAGAACAGCATTTATATGAAATAGAAATCTTTTGTAACATTACAAATGTCATTCCTCTCACTTTAAATCAGTTTAATGCATCCTTTCTGAATGAAAGTATTAATTTCCTAAACTTTTGAATGTTTCACAAACATATGAAGCAGTCAAAACTGTTTTCAACGTTGATAATAAATAATAAATGTTTCTTGAGCAGCAAATCAGCATCTGGATCAGGATCATGTGACACTGAAGACTGGAGTAATGATGCTGAAAATTCAGCTTTGCATCACAGGGATAAATTACATTTTACAATATATTCACATAGAAAATACTAATTTGAAATTGTAATAATATTTCACAGTATTACTGTTTTTGTTACGAGATGCTGATCCAGGAAGGCAGAAAGACGAGGGATTCAGAATAATCAGGTTCTTTAACGGTGCAAACGTATTCAACAACAGAATAAACCGCATAAACATAACTTTAAGACACGACGAAGAAGATTACTGAACTCAAGGCTTATAAAGAACAGAAACTAATGAGGAAACAAGATGATTAATACAAGACAGGTGAATGGAATAAACGATGATTAACTAATGACAGGAAACCGACCAAATAAGGACAGACAGGAACTAAACTGAAACCAACACGTGACAGTTTTACTGTATTTTGATCTAAAGCCTTGACGAGCAGAAGAGACTTCTTTCTAAAACTAATTTAATTATTCCAAATTTTCAAATAGTAGTGTGTATATTATTTATACATGCTTATTTGGGCAACCTGTAGTTGTTTTTTAAAATTTTGTTAATTGTCTATTTTATGCACTGTAAAAAATGGCCGTGATTTTAATGGTAAAAAACTGTGAAAATGCTACAGTATAAACCTGTTAAATGGTTAGCGGTAAGTTCCTGTAAACTTTACAGGGAAAAACGTAAACTGACGTTCCCAGAATTCCCTGTGTTGCATTTAAAGTTTTGTTTGAATTTGATGTTTTTTCTTTGAAATCTTAGTTTTTTCTTATCAGTTATGTTTATTAAGGTTTTATGTCACATCTAATGTTGTTAAATGAATGTTTATTGCATATTTCAGTTTAATGAGTCTCACCATGATGGTGTTTAGTGCTTGTGTGAATGACACAGTGCACCTTCTATATATTTTATTATTTAAAAGCTGCTTGTGCATCATGTGACTTTCTCATCACCACCTACTGTACATTAGGTGGTTATCAGTGTATTTCAAAGGTACAAAACAGATTTCAGTACTTCAATAGATTGGTATATTAAACTTTAAAAATTATGGTATTTAACTGTAAATTTAAGTTAAAACTGTAAAACCTAAAATGCTGTTACCGTATTTTTTACGGTAGAATAACGTGTTTTTACCGTAAATTTTACGGATTTGTTTTTACAGTGTGTGTGTATTGAACTAAATAGAAAATAACTGCATTCAAACGTTCTGAATTATAGCAGCAGTGTTAAAAAAGTTCCATACAATATAAAATAAGCTGAAAATAACAGCCCATGTAACATTTAGTTTGACTTCTGGAGATCGCTAATCAACAATTTCCTCCTTTTCCTGCCCATTTGTTGGGGAAAAAAGGCTACTTTTTAAGAGCTCTAGGCCCTATTTTGTACCCTATTCATGAAAAGAGCCTGAAATTAGTGTTAACCATTTCCCATAATTTTCTTGCTTGAGGTGCTATTATGCTGCGCTAAATAACTGTTGCTAAATCTGCTTTTCGTTGGCAGTTCAAGGCCCCAGTGAGCTTCTGTAATGAGTAGCACAGTGCTTGTGTCGCAATCGCAGTCTGAAGAGGAACCATATGACTATATTTGTATTGTTAAAGTTAGATAATGTCAGCCTGAGCTTGGCAGATGCAGATGTGCTGTCACACATCATTGGTCATAATTGCTGTTTGGCAGACTGGACTTGTGTAATTAAATAAAAAGAACGTGAACTTGCTAGAAAGAGTAAAACCGCCTTTGTGTTTGGATTCTTATTTTGTCTTTTCATTGTTTTTGCAGGGGTCACTCGGGCTTGCGGGGAACGCTGGGGCAGCAGGACTAATCGGAACAAGGGTGTGTGTTTAATACGTCTGTGAAACGTGGATTTGATGTATATGAATGCACAAAAACAACATTTAGTTTTTTTGCTACAGGGAGAACCGGGTTTAGAAGGAGAGGCTGGTCCGGCTGGCCCTGATGGTGCCAAGGTAATATAATGTTCACAAGTATTCTAAAATACATTATTTAAACCACAAAAAATGTAGAACAAAAATTTATTTTTTGAACAGGGTGAAAAGGGCGACATGGGCGGAGAGGGCGAGCAGGGTGTCAGAGGTGACCCGGGAATCAAGGGGAAAGAAGGGCCACCAGGCGACCCTGGGCTTACTGGCGTCAGAGTGAGTGATGCAGATATGATCAAACAATATCACATTCATACTTTACTTTATACTTCAAAACACATACTGCATGCAGGGTTTTAAGATAATAAATAAAACAACAGTACTAATTTAGGGAGATTGGGGTTGTCCCATAATAAAGGCATTGCCCAGAAAAACTAAAAGATTAGGCAATCTTAAAATATACATATACATAAAGATTTAATATTTATGAATAATATATATATTTTTTAAATCTGGTAGGTAACCTTTTAAACAGTGTTGGACCGTTCATGCACTTTGGATTATGATCAGTAAAAACTTTTTTTTGTTGTTGTATATTACAATGTCAACATTGTAATATGTCATCTATCACAAAAAAACAATGGCGTTTTGTAGAAAAAATAAAAACATGTGACAAGTCAATTATGCCTAAAAATGTCCTACAGAACTTTGACCCTTCTGAAAAGTTATTATATGGGGACAAAAACTGTTGTTTTAGTATTATTTATAGTAGCATTGATTAATATAGCATATTGAATTTGCTTTTATATATTATTTACATTTTAATTTTAAATTTTAGAATTTATCATTATAATTTTTCAATTTTATCCTGTTTATTTAATATTTATATTTTAAATTTTCATTTTGATTTTACCTTAAGTTTTAGTCATTTTTATATAATTGTGTATTTAGTAATAATTTTGTTTTAGTAATTCAAGTAAACCTCAACTTACTTTGTTTTAGTTAGTTTCCAAGACAAGATTTTAAATTTTTCAGTTTTCTAAGTTTAATTATACATTATATTATATTATATTATATTATATTATATTATATTATATTATATTATATTATATTATATTATATTATATTATATTATATTATTATATTTATTTCATTTTACTTAAGCTTTATTTCAGGTAACATAAACTTTTTAATAGTTTTAATTATTTTAATAATAATATATTTTTTATTTTTTTTGCAAAATGATGGTGGGGTTTGTTTTTGTTGCTTTCCCTCATTTTTGCATGCGTGTTTTAGGGTCCTGAAGGAAAACCTGGTAAAAATGGTGAGAGAGGGAAGCCAGGGTTTAAGGTAAGACATTCCAGTTCAAGATAACTTTTAGTTTGGTTATTTAATTATCTTTAGTCTATTAAGCACATTATTGACTGTACTTTCACATTGCCTGCAGGGTGCCAAAGGTAACATCGGCCACCTGGGAGAGACTGGAGCCATGGGAAAGATCGGACCAATCGGAACCACCGGACCAAAGGGCTCTCGAGGAACCATCGGACATGTGGTAAACAGATACATCAGTTCTTATTTAGTTCAGTTGAACTGACAGTGCTTTTTACCTGCACAAGAAACATGTCTGCCTCACCTTCTCTCTCATCTTTCACATCTTTATGTCACTGTTGTTTCCATGCAGTTTGCTACAAATTACAATAAATTTGACATTGACTTTGACTTTCGCTGTGTCTTAGGGCGCTCCCGGGCGTATGGGGATGCAGGGTGATCCAGGCATTTCAGGATATGAGGTGAGCTCAAAAACAAGTGCAGACACCATCACATGATCATATTAGCGCATTAACAATTATTCATTCTCACATCAGTGCGCTGATTTATCAACTCAAGTCTGCTAGTGCTTAAAAGCTCTTTCTTTCTCTACAGGGTCACAAAGGACCTCAAGGTCCAATAGGATCCCCGGGACCAAAGGGTGAAAAGGTAAAGTGTATTTATGACTCATTTTGTTCATAAATTTCCATGTGACCTGCACAATAATGTCTATGCTAGAAGTGGATCTGAATACAGAAATCTTTAAAATACGGTGATATTTTCTCAAAGTGCCTTTAAATACCATGTACAATTAATATTATAATGAAGCATCATCATAATATCATATTATATATTAACATATATCATTAGGCACACTAATATGAACTGCTTTGAATCAGTTTTCTATAATCATCTGATATATTGCACTATGTAATGTTTTAGGGTGAACAGGGGGACGATGGGAAGGTGGAGGGTCCTACTGGTCCTCCAGGACTCCGAGTGAGTCTCTCTTATTATCATGTTTATATCTGTCTGTGATTTCCTCTAATTTCATTAGCGATATTCACAGCTTCATGCATGTGTTTGTGTTTTTTCAGGGTCCAACTGGAAAGCGAGGAGACAGGGGCGAATCAGGAGATCCAGGATACATGGTGAGATAAGAAAGCCTGCTATTGTCTAACTGCATATGAAGCACATTAGCTAATTTGTTTGCATGCTGTCGGCGCACACCAACATGTGACCGTTTCCTGTAGTAGATTAACAACTGCCAACTGAGACGTTTATAGGCTGTTTTATATGGTAATGGGCTAAACATAAAAAATATGTTATAGATCACATGAAGATGAAAACCAATTTCAAGACGGTTTTGATTAAATATCCACCAGCAGAAATATGGTTTGAGTGGAGATGTATGTGTTTTAATAGATAAATTATAAAACTTTGGATAGAGACTATACAATATTATTAGCAATGGAATGGAAAGCATCACTATTATTATAAATATTGCTCATACTTTAGGAGTTTATACAGATGGAATGGTGAGATTTGCATTATCAAACACCACTCTTCAGATTGTTTTTTTAATAAACAAAATAAACACAAATAAATACATTATCATACATTTTCTTTTAATTATAATTATTTAATTAGTTTGTACGCTATTATAGTTGTAATGTTTTTGAACCAATTTTATTTTTAGATTTTCCATTTTCAACTTAAGTTTTAGTCATTTTGTTGGGTTTTCTGTCACACACACACACACATATAAATATATTTCCTATAATATATAAACATATAAATATATATGTATGTATATACATATACCTATGTAAACATATATATGTGAACCTGGACCACAAAACCAGTCTTAAGTGTACATTTTTCGAAATTGAGATTTATACATCATCTGAAAGCTGAATAAATAATCTTCCCGTTGATGTCTGGTCTGTTAGGATCGGACAATATTTGGCCGAGATACAACTATTTGAAAATCTGGAATCTGAGGGTGCAGAAAAATACAAATATTGAATAAATCGCCTTTAAAGTTGTTCAAATGAAGTTCTTAGCAATGCATATTACTAATCAAAAATGAAGTTTTGACATATTTACAGTAAGAAAATTACAAAATATATTCATGAAACATGATCTTTACTTAATATCCTAATGATTTTTGGCATAAAAGAAACATCGATAATTTTGACTATTTTTAATATTTTTGGCTTTTGCTACAAATATACCCCAGTGACTTAAGACTGGATTTGTGTTCCAGGGTCACATATATATATATATATACACACACACACACACTCAAATAACTTAATAATAATATATAGTATATATTAATAATATTGTAATATTTTTAGTTAACTATAATAACCCAGTTTTGTATGTGCAGGGTCAACAAGGTGTTGATGGTTTTCGAGGCAAACCTGGTGCTCCTGGACTACCTGTGCGTATAATATGATATCAGATCATAATTACAGACATGCCTGCACTCAAATATGCACAAGAACACATTTTTGTTTATTTTTTAATGCATTTTTAGGGTGATCCTGGTCCACGTGGAATACAAGGCCCTAAAGGCTCCAAGGGAGAACAGGTAACGTTATGATTGCAGCTCATATGTGTGTTAGCATGTGTGCATATCTTTTGCTGGATTTCAGATTTCATTACTTATGTTTTGGAATGGTAGACATAAACAACATGTGGTAGAAATCAGAGTCTTGTCACATACTTCAGCAATAGGGGTTAGATGTGTGTGTATACGATTACTTCTGTGCCTGTGGATTTCATCTTGGCATTGCTTGCTTTTCTCATATTCTTTGTTATTCTCTATCACTTTCTCTCTGCCTCAAAGGGTCAGAAGGGTAAACAGGGTCAGCAGGGAGAGCGTGGTAGCAGAGGCTCACTGGTAAGAAGACTCAACGTTAGGGTGTATCTCACAAAGAAAAACAGGTCTAAAATCTCCTCAAATTTCAAAGAAATGGCTTCAAAGAGCAGTAAGTTACTGTGGATAAAAGCACCTGCAAAATGTAAAAATATAAATAACAATACTGTATTAAAATTAAGCGCCCCCTCAAATGTCATTACTGTAATACAAAAAGAAATGTTTTTGTATTTAAAATTATCATTAATAATTTTGTTTTATTAAAATCAGCACTTAAAAGGGCTTTCTTCCTTAATAACTTACTAAATGCCCAGTTTTCTCTGTATATTCTCTTATTAGGGTGTTGTTGGGTTGCCCGGCCCGAGAGGCACAGTGGGTCGAGAAGGACAGGAGGGCGTTCCTGGCACGGATGGGACCCCAGGAAAAGATGGAAGCCGAGGAATACCAGTAAGAATTCATGATCGGATCTCTGATTCCTGATATGATCTGTTGTTTCAGGTCTATTGCTTACATCTTTCTCTTTCTTGTAGGGTGATCAGGGAGATGATGGCGAGTTTGGTTTGCCTGGTAAACCCGGAGCACCTGGCAAAGTTGGCGTTATCGGTTTACCAGGCCCACAGGGATCATTTGGTCCAAAGGTCAGAGAATAAAATCTTACCATGATTATCACTAATTTATTTGTTTGTTTTGTTCATTCACATCCTAGGAAAAATACAAAAAGAATTTAATGAAAGAATAAAAGTTTAACACAGTTATAACATATTGATTGATTTATCATTAACATCCTAGACAAATTGCTAATTAATTAATTAATTAAAAATGCGTGCAAAGCTCAAAGATTAAAATTTGACCACAATTATAATACATTTACTTATTTATTTATCATAAAGGAAAATATTTATTTATTAAGATACTAGATGAAAAAAATATTGTATATTGTATTACATATATTATTATTTCTCTCAACTGAATTATTTTAATGTATGTATTTGTTATGTTTATATATGACTAGGGTGAGAGGGGTCTTTCTGGTCATCCTGGCCCTTCAGGAAAGAGAGGTTTTAAGGGAGGAATGGGTCTTCCTGGATCTCAGGGAGACCGGGGTCCTAAGGGCCAACCTGTAAGTATTACACCCAGACAAAAATACACCGAAACGTGCAATAAATACTGTTATTCTTCACTGAGAACTCCCCAAGCGACTGTATCCTGCTTACAAAAAACCCAGAGTTCATCTTGGAACAAAATATTAATAATAATCTTTGATTTAGGGTGACATTGGGGAACCCGGCTTTCCAGGGATGCTGGGAATGTTTGGACCGAAGGTGAGTTTTATCACCCATTGCCAGGTATCCCGTTTAAACCATTATTCATGGTAAAAAACAGAAATGTGATCGTCCGTGTGTGTCTGCCCAAGAGAAACAAAAATAGATGAGATTTATCTGTTCTGTTCCTTTGGGAAGCTTGTTTTTATCCACACGCTCAAAGAGCATCATAATTCACGCTCAAACTGAGGTGTATTTTTGTCAAGGAGCAGGATTTTCTCTGAAAGCCACAGCCTTGAGCTCATAAAACAGGACAAGCGCTTGTGGTTGCGGCATCCTAATTCATTCAGACTCATTCATGCCTCTGGTTTAACTTGATGAACTGGAGTTATGGAAAAATGGTGACCACCAGTGGTAGCCACACAAACACTGTGGTCCTGACAGTGATAAATAGACACATGTTTAATAGTGTCTGTGGCCATTGAATGTTCCGATCCATAAACCCTCTACTGCTGCTCATAACACACAAACACCACCAGCATTAATGTTGGGTTAGGCACAGCTGTGTGTTTGTTTATGTGGGCTTGATGTTTGGCTTGTTTATTCAGGGGCCTCCTGGAGGCTTTGGACTGAAGGGCATTCAGGGGCCTAAAGGGCCGCAGGGCAGCATGGTGAGCACATACACATCCATCCATCCGTCTATAAATAAATCTATAATATCTACATAAATGTCTACAAATAACTAGTCTAACAATTTAACTGACTCAATAGATCACATGACAGGTTTGATAGTGTTTTTATTGTAATATTTCCATGTCATTTTCAGGGTAGAGGGGGTTTGGCTGGACCTGTTGGTGTGATTGGTCCCATTGGTAGTCCAGTGAGTATACGTCACTTCACACACAATAGTGAACAGTGAGTGTGTTGATATCTGCTGTCTGACCTCCGCTCTCACACTGCTGTCTCTGTGTAGGGTCCGAGAGGAGACACTGGCAGCAAAGGAGAGATGGTGAGGCATGGATTTATTCTTTCTCTTCAGATCTTGATATCACAATGAAAATAACTTCGGTTGTCACTTCACCTTTTACTCCTTAATCGCGTTCTTTACACACATAATTCACTAAAATACAGGTAGTGATGGAACCAAACTGGACAACTAGTTGTTAATGACGTATTTGAACGCACATTAGAAATGTGTTTTCGTCTGTATGTGAGATGCAAGAAAATAACAGCGAAAGAAGTCTTAACATTAGGACATTTTGACCCGGGGTTAGTTGCGCTCACAAGCCCTGTGGTAAAGTGTCAGTGTTGCCAGATCTTCATAGAAAAAAACTAAAAAAACAAACAAGGACAAGCACAAAAAACGCTAAAACACCCAAATGCTTTGTTTTATAACACCAAAAAAATTAAAATAAAAAATTATATATCTCATATCTGCAACAGACCACTTTATTAACTCCATAAAGTGCCTAGCTTTATGAGCTAAGACCAAACAACATGCCTAAGAGAGTTTGTAAATATGAGGACATGGCAACACTGCAAGACAGCGCTCTCTAAAGCAGCCTCCCGAGCATAAACAACACACATCGAACTATAATTTAGGAGAAAAGCGGTTGTCACTCCTGAAACTTGCGGTGTGTACGTGGCCAGTATATCTTACAGGTTTCTCATAATCACGTTCTTTTTTTTTCACACAGGGTGTTCAGGGACCTCGAGTGAGTCTTTACTATGACACACACAGCATTTCCCATCATCCACTGCTTGTGTTCATTTTAAGGTCGCTTGTCTGTTTCTAACTTGTTTATTTGTGTGTTTTCCAGGGTGCTCCTGGACCACGTGGACCTCCTGGACTTCCTGTAAAACACATACACTTCTTTCTTTTAACAGATTCTCTCAGAAACGCAAACATTTATTTAGCTTTTTAGGACCTAGCATAGATGTCCACCGATTTGTTTCTAAGCATAATGACAGCAGTCTAACCCAGAAACGGTTCCATTTTAAAACATATATTTTTTTTAATTGTCCCGAATGTCCCCAACAAGACATTTTGTCAGAATCTGCTCAGTTGTAGGGACAATTTTTCCCCCAAACTGAAGTAACCCCATACACACCTATCTCTACTATGTTTAAATAATATCAGTATTATTCATTATGGCTGTGATTAATTGTTTTATTATTTGGTTCTCTACAGGGTCTACCAGGAATCCCACTGGCTTTGGTAAGAATTTTCAATAACCTTATTTATTTTAAATTATATATTTATTGGTTTATTTTTATTTGATTAATTTTTCATTCACTTTTTTCATTCATTTATTCACACATTCAATGTTATATTCTGTGTATCTGCGTTATTAAGTTTGCTCATGTGCATGTATGTTGTAGAAACAAGATTTTGGTCTTGGATTGGCCCAGCCAGTTTTTATGGAGACACATACTCAGAAAATAGAGGTGAGATCATTCAGACACATACACACAAAGGACACAGCCTGTTTATTTCAAATAATTCACTATGCTTTATTGGCCATTACCCACCTAACAAAAATATGTTTTAAGAACATTTTGCTAATGTTTCTATTAAGTTATGAAAATATTATTTCTGAATGTTCTCTGAACATCCGTTTTTTAAATGTTTTTCGAGGGGAGTTATGCAAACACTAAGGGAGCATTCCATTTAAAAAAAACATGATGTGAATGTTATTTTTGAATGTTCTCTGAACATTCTGAAAAAAGCAGTTACATTTAAATATATATATTAGATGAACATCCTACTGAAACATTTCAGAAGTAAAACATTCTAATGAAAAATGTCAAAATAACATATTTGTGCTAATATTTTGAGAACACTAGTAAAGACTAGAAACATCTGTAGGAACATTCTGTTAACATTACTAGAAGAAGGAACATTGGCAGAACGTTAAAGCAAAGATGTGTTGTTAGCTGCGTTTTAAAGGCTGTCTCGATGCTCTCTCAGGGTCGGGGTCTGATGGACATGCCCATGTTGGATCAGGCTCCAGAGATCCTGCGGACTCTCCATTACCTGAGCTCTCTGGTGCAGAGCCTGAAGAACCCGTTGGGCACACGAGATCATCCCGCTCGTCTCTGCAAGGATCTGCACGACTGCCGAGACACGCTCTACGATGGTGCGTGTGTGTTGGGCCTGAAAAGAGTTTCATTGTAGAGCTAAATACCACCTATAGCATCTGTAGATGTAGATCATTTTCATATTTCTGCCTTTTTAAATAGCATGTTATGTTTTGCTAATATATTTGTGTTCTGTTATTTTCAGGCACTTATTGGATCGACCCAAACCTGGGCTGCTCCTCAGACTCTATAGAAGTGACATGCAATTTCACCGGTGGCGGACGCACCTGCCTCAGGCCCATCACCACAGCCAAGGTCTGCAACATTCAGATGTTACATCATTATTTTTTTTATTTGATAAATGCATGTCCTTGTATCTTGAGAGGATGTGTTTACATAAGAAGTTTATAATCATACTGTGTTTCATTGGCTGGTTGCAGCTGGAGTTCAGTGTCGGACGTGTCCAGATTAACTTCCTGCATCTGCTGAGTGCCGGAGCGGAGCAACGAATCACTATCCACTGCTTGAACGTGATAATCTGGAGCCACGCCCCCTCCGAGCCTCCGCCCCAGAATGCAGTTCGGTTCCAGGCGTGGAACGGAGAGACGCTGGAGCCGGATGTGTTAGCAGACACCTGCTGGGTGAGCGTTCCCTTCAAAAAGCTAGCAATCACCTGGCAACTATTCAAAACACCTTAGCAACCTTCACTTAAAAATAATCACAGCAATCTTTTCATTATGTGCAAAGAAAATTAAAAACATAACTGTTTCTGTCAAGGTGCATGCTAAACAGAGTCTGATTAGCATTTGAGAGTTTTATTATTGATGTAAAATGGAGGAATTTGATAGTCCTGCTTTTTGGTTTTAGCACAAAAGAAGCATAACTAAAGAATAAATACAGACTTTTACATACAAGTAAGAATAAAAAGCACCAGTTATAAAAATTACCCCCCCCCCCCCCCCCCCCCCCAAAAAATAAAAAGAGAATAAGAAATCATAATAATCAGGGTTGTTATGAATGATCTGATCATTTGATCTGCATCCGGCAAGATAAAAAAAAATTTGGGTTAAAAATGATCTGAAATCAATATTTGAGCAAGTACATATCCACCCAGTGTTCAAAACTATCGCCTTGCTTTAGCCCGATTCACAACGGTTATCTTATAATAATGTTTTCTGATTTGAGTGGTACTGGTAGGTTTTCATGGGAAATTCAAGCATGGCACTGCGTCATTACATCACGCCTGTAAACATAAAGAAGTTGTCCCGGCTAGTAGGCTATCGCATGTGAGGATCCTGCAGGTGACGGATCATTTATAGCCTTTTCTCACAGCAGCTAGAATAATTAAATGTATCATTTTAATGGTGGATTGTAATCCAGAAAGTATTATGCATTTATGAAACACATGTGAATGAAATTCAATTATATTCCAGTTTTAAATGTGCTTCTGATTACAAATACCCTGAGTTTACACAAGATTTGTATTTTAAAGACAACCAGTTCGAAGGGAGCTAGTTTGTTTTCTGGGTTAAAAGAATTTCTTAATATGAAATTCGAATGGTATGACAATTAGATATTAGACTTTACAGAAATTGAAATCTACACACTAATACACACTATACTCATAGTCACGCAATGCTGATGTAGTTCATTTGAGAATATTTTTGAGAATTTGACTTACTTGTTCAGATTACAATATATGGTGAAAATTCTTATTTGGATCATATATTCCAAGACGTAGACTAAAATATGATTGCGAAGTACAGTAAATATCCACATCGAGGCGGTGACTGACTGCCACACATTCACCTCAAAACATTAGATTCATCCGCGCTGAAGCTGTGCCAGAGTACAACCCCACGCAAGCGAGATAATTCCGCAAGAAACTGCAATTCCAGATTTTCAAACAGAGATGGCGACAAAGAGGCAAAACTTACGGACTGCAGCTTTAAATATATGTGCAATTTAATTTAAATACATGTAAATAAGTTTTATATTAGTCATTAGTTTTATATAGTTATTATATTTATTAGTTTAGCTTTGATTCATTATTATTTCAGTTTTCGGTTTAGTAATTTGAATACGTCAAGCTACGCATTCATTTCTGTTTGTTGCCAAGGCAATTTTTTTTCATCTAATATTTATACGTTATTTTATTTCAGGTTTATTTACATTACCGAGAACCATTTTTTAATCGTTTTAATTGTAGTTAACAATAACACATGAATTTAGTCACAAATTAATTTCCTATGGACAATTTTGTATGCATGTTGTCAGTGATTGTGTGTTTTGTATTTTATAGCAACTGAACGGTCGCTGGCAACACGCTGACTTCCTTTTCCGGGTGTCGGACCCTGCCTTACTTCCTGTCATACGCATAGGCAACTTACCAAAGACAACGGCCTCATCGCGCTTTCACCTAGAAGTCGGACCTGTGTGCTTCCTGTAGTGTGTGTGAGATTGTGAGTGTGTGTGCTTGTCAAACACACAGGCCCCGCCCACGTCCCGCCCCCTTCAACATTCAGCCACTGATTGGACTGCAGAAACAGAAAGAGGTGGTGTGGGCGGTGCTTTGGGTTGATTTAGCACTTGAGACTCCTACAGTCTAAAGGAAATCCCGCCCCTACCAGCCATGGATGTCCAATCAGATTTGACTCCTCTAGAAAACAAGCCAATCATCTCGCAGGGACGAACACTCAGGACATTCGGGCCGGAGAAACTGCCAAGCCCTCTGTCTCAGTCTTTCTCTCTTCTTATCTGTCTGTCTCGGCCTATTTCTTTGGTGCTTGCTCTCTTTCAAATTAATAATAATAATAAGTTATTATAATACTTGTGCTTTTATAATAAGAATCAGCAGTTTATTGAAGAGATGAATTAAGATCATTGGGAGGTATTATATGTACATATACACTTATTGTTTATCTGATCTTTTATATGGTAATTTTGTCACATGTAAAAAAATGCTAAAGTGCAATAGGAAAACGAAGAAAAAATAATTGATTATATATTATAAGTGTGTGTATCATTAAGGAAGGTTTTTCAGGGGTGTTGTCATTCAAACGTGTCATTTTAACACTCCATCAGACAGGGAAGTGTGTGTGTGTTTGTGTAAATGAGGTTTGGAAGTGACTGTGAGTGTGTGTGTGTGTTTATGTGACGGATCAGTAAACAAATGAAGGTGCATGTTTCTATCAAACGTACAGACACACCTGTGTATATCAACATACATGACCCTTGTTTTTAAAACAGCCTGTCACTTTAAGGGGGCGTGTCTCAATCAAATGGGTGTGTCTTGTTCAAAGGGTTTATAAGGGTGAATCCCTCATGAAAACACATCTGGGTCATATTTCACCTAAAAAGAGAAGGAAAGCACAAATTTGCATGGTGACATTTTTGTGACATATTCACCCCCATATGCATTTTCACATGTTTATAGTTAATTTTTTAATTTGGATTATTTGCTATGAAGATTATTACCATAACACAGAAATTTTGAATTGCTGAAGTATTTCAGGAAAAAATTTGTTTAATTGTCATGAAAATGTCACAATGCATAAAGTGGACCTAAAAGGCTTTCTTTTGACTATGCAAAATGTACTTTTTATTTTTATTTTTTTGTTTGTTTTTTACTTTTTTTTCTTCTTTTTATTGATGCTGTTCAACAAGAGAGAAAAAATTACGTTTGTTTCCGATTTAAAAAAAGTGACTATATCACAAAAAAAGTTAGAGAAAAAAGGTCAAAATAATATAATAATAATAATTATTATAATTATTATTATTATCACAAAAAAAATCAGAATTACAAGAAAGTCGCAATTAGCTTTTTCAAAAAAAATTATCCATAGTTTTTTTTACTCTCAAGCACAAACTATCACAGTAGTTTATGTATTTCTTTTGATTTTGGTGTCAAATATGACTTAGTCGTGTTCTTGACAGGTTTTTGTGAGATTCACCCATTAAAGGTTTATCTCGTAACAATGGTGCTAATTTGAAGCTGTTGTGAAATTGATGCTTTTAGTGCCCGTGTTATTCTGAATTCTGATGTTAGTGTGAATTTTGTGTACTTTAAAGGTGCTCTCAGAAATGCAAGCCAAAATCCATGTTTAGTCCAGATGCGTCGCGTTTGCAGCACGTCTGCGCAGACCTGCGTTGAATGCACGACGCTATAAGCTTGTGTGCTTTCCTCTGTGGTACAGAAGTTTTGTACTTTCACCTCACTAGCAAAATCTAATGCCTTTTGTAAGGGAAAACATTTCTGTAGCTGGAATTGTCATCATCACGTGCAAATAATGATCTTATGCAAACGATATATTGCGTTCCCTACACCAGCAGTGATGTTCTGTTCAAAGCTTTTTGTTTCTTCATTCTTCATGACCGTGTGTATAATTCTGCAGGCTTTGATGTATACAGTGAGTCCCTTTTGCTAATTTAATGTTATTTAAATTTTACAAACGCGCTTTTAACCAAATTCCCTGTAGTGACAGAGTTTCTCTCCAGGTAACTTAATTATCCGTATGCCAACTGCTCTTACGGTTGATAGATTTATTTTATGTGTAAATTTGGGGTTCCAGAGAACAATATATTGCTTTTTTCAATCGGTTTTTATTTTTCTATCCTGTTTATTTTTGTCTATATTAATATTAATAATAATAATCTAAAGTCGTACTGTACCAGGACTGTGTTCTATAATATTCCTAAAGTTCTAAAATGGATTTTTAAACATGTGAACGTTCAGTGTCAGAAGGGTAGAATTCTGATTACCTCAATGCTCTGCCATTTCTGTTTGTGAAAATTCACCTCTCCAATTCAAGGCTCAGTAATCTCATCTCTGTCGGCTTCATCGTAATCAGTTTCTTCTCTGAACACGTCCTCCGTTTTGCTCAGTGTTGTTCTTCGCGTCAGTTTTCCGTACTTGGTTAAATATGTGGATTCTGAATTGGAATTAATGCTTACATACCCAATAAAGATGTTCTCATACCAAAGCCTGCATTTGGTGCTGTTGATTGATTAATACAAACCAACAGACTTTAGATAGGTTTGACGCCATTTTTAATCTGTTTGAAAACTATAGGGATAGATATTAGTCTTTCGAAGCACATGGTGTATAAAGGCCCTAGATCATGTAATTTCCACAACTCACACCTTGCAATGGATTACTTTTCAAATGACTTTTGATGGAGGTTTTGTCCACTGAAAGTTTATTAACTTGAAAGACGTTTCGGACTTTATTTTTAACGTAAGAATGGGCGCAGCCAGTTCTTGAATGCACGAGCCTTCCGTCCATTACCATCTCCTTCCTGTTATTTTTAATGGTCCAAAACCCCTTGTTATCTTGCTTAATATTGCAAATTGTTATATCTTGTATTGTTTTAATGTACTGTAATTGTAAACGCACTGTGTAGTACTTCTTACAGCACTTATTCTTGTAGTATACCTTTAGCAGCTTATAAATCAGAAGACTTGCACATTCACATAAAATAGCTTACATCAGCGTTTCAAAAATAACGTGGATAACTCAAATAGTAATACATTTTAAAAATCAAGATCTTTATTTTCCATTATGGTAACCATGAAATTCCTAATGGCATACCACTATTTATTTGTCCATTTATTAAAAACATGCAACTGTGCCAAACAGGTTATTTAAATACATTTATTTAGTATTTTAAAGTAGACTTGTTGAGTTTGAGGCAGTTGGGCACTGACAATCAATGAACAATTAAAAAAAATACTAACACTTCAAGTTCTTCAACCCAATGTGTTGCAACCGCAGCAATTTGAATTAAAAATGAGTTGCATTAAAAAACTCTTCTGACCTACATACAAAGATTAATAGTATTTAACCTGATGACGGTTTTACCTGCTTTACTCGCACATTTTAAGTGCTTACAAATACAGTACACCCTAAAAAAAAAAAAAGTCTGTAAAAATACAAGCTTATAAGCACATTACATTTTCAAGTTTGTTGTTTTTATTATTTGAAGTACATTATTTGGCAAGAATGTAGATTGAAACAATGGGCCTCAAACATCACCTTCTAGTCTGTATTTCCTTCTCTAACTTCACCAAGATTGACAATCAGTGTTGATCGAACTGGACTTAGATGTACCTGCTCTGAATGATGTTAAATAAGCTCTGCATATACACTTCATGAAAGAATGTGTGCAAGAACTAGAAGAGTGATAAATACGAAGGGGGCGTGTCCTGATGTGGCGTGGGCGGAGCCATGGAGATCGTGTCCACAGAGGGCGTGTTCCAACAGCAGGTGAGTCTCAGGTGTGATGCCTACAACACACACGTTTCAATCCATTACTGCACAATTGACAGTTTTGTTAAGCAAAACTAAACACTTTTTTGGATAATTGATACATATTTTATGACCTTGGCAACTAACTGAAATAAGTTTAAGTACTAAAAACCTAATCAAAACGACAACAACAAAAATCACTAACACAAATTAAAATAGCTAAAAATATATTTAAAAATATTAATAATGCAATAATGGTATAGAAATAATATTATAGTAGGACTGATTACTGATGACAGGGTTATGAGATCTGTATTAATTTTTTACACAAATTTGGGTTAAATGGCCTCATATAACATTTGATGCATAACAGATGCATACTGACATCTACTCTTTTATTATTTTATGTTTAGGCAACCTGTCACCAAAGTGAACTCGGTTGTGTCATGTTTCATTAGATCTCTCACACTGCAGCTGAAACTCTGACTTTAAATGTTGATGACGCAGGATGTCCTCTATTACACCTTTTTTATTTTGTCATAAAATATTACATAACTTAATGAATTACAATTGCTTTCAAAAATAATCTACTACTGCTGAAACAGCAGCACCTTGATCTAAAATAAAAATGTAGTTAATGTGAATGTTTTTAAAAGACGTCTCTTACCAAAGTTGCACTTATTTAATCAAAAATACAGTAAAAACATTGTGAAATAATACAATTTTTAAAAAACGTTTTCTATTTGAATATATTTTCAAATGTAAATTATTCCTGTGATCAAAACTGAATTTTCAGCATCATTACTCCAGTCTTCATTCTCGCACGATCCTTCAGAAATTGTGAAAATAAGATTTTTTCAGGATTAATAGATATGAAGTTAAAAAATAGAAATCTCTTTCATTTAAATGCCTTTTCTGTCACTTTCACATCAATTTCTTGTCCTTGCTTAATAAAAGTATCCTAATAATAATAAAACAAAAAACTTAGTGACCTCAAACTTTTAAACAGTACCTTATGCCTCTGTAACCATATATCTGCTTTTATATATTTTAGAAAGGACATAAAAGTGTGTAATCTCCAGTCCTCTGTGATCTGTCAATCAATGATTCCTGCCCTTATATGGTCACAGGAAATACACGTGCCATTATTGATGAGCAGTGTCCTGTTTCCATCATTACACAATGAGTCGATATAAAGCACGGGGATATAAATAGGGCCAAAATAAAAAATGACTTTTTGTATTATTTAAATGGGGGTTATTTAAAAAAAAAAAAAATTTATAACACAAATATGACCCTGGACCACAAAACCTGTCAACCTTTGACCCCTGTTAACTATTGTTACAAAGATAGCTACCAGTACTACTTATGACTGGTTTTGTGGTCCAGGATCACAGAATGAGGTTAAACTCACTGTGCTGTGACCATTCCTCCCAGAGATGCTGAAGCTCCTCGTCGTGTTCATGAGTGTGATCTGGAGCAAAACACATCACATAACTTTTTAATACGCAAAATTAGACATTACTCCACACCCTTAACGTTTACACTTGAAGATAACAGACACAATGCAAGATGTTGAGGATCATAAGTGAAGCGTTAGGAGAGTAAAGTCTGAAGCAGAGCAGCACCGGAGGGTCTGTGCTGGAACAGGAGCTGCCGCAGCTCTCGCAGGGCTCTCGTCAGGTTCTCCAGCTGGTCGTGGAGGTGGATGTTCTCCTCGATCAGAGCGTGGATGGTGTCCTGCAGCTCAAACGCTCGACAGCACACACTCAGCAGCACACAAACACACACACAGCGCAGAGCCGGCGAGCGACGCATCCTGAACACACACACCTGACATCAGAACGACATCTTCACATGAACACACTTCTGCAGGCTGAGGACACACTCATCTGACAGTCTGATACAGTGAGAGAGGGCTGTTCTCTGCTTTATCCTGATCAATTCAATCATTAGTGAACTCATGATCATAGATTATACTGATGCAGCCGGATAAACTCTACAGCTGCACTGCAGTATCACCACACTTCACTCATAAAACACTCATCTGTCGTGTTATTCACCAAAACTATTACAAAATGTTTTAGGTAATTAAAATTAAGCCGAAATAAAGCTGCCTAAAACTGAAAAATATATTAAAGCCATATGTAAACATTAAAAAACCATTAATAAAAATAAAACTTGTGCTAAAAATTAAATGAAACATTACATTAACAAAAATATTTTGATGGTGCATTAAGTATTAGTAGAATAACTGATCATTCATAGCAAAAACACTAAGAAAACTAAAATGAAAATATTAAATATACAACCTAATTCAATACTAATACTTTGCTATATTCCAAGCAAATGAGATTTGAGAGCTGCAGCAGAGGAGATGATTTTCTGTGAATTACAATTAAATAAAAATATATTGTGCAAGTTAAGGACATAGGTTTGGAATGACATAAGAATGAATAAATGACAGTGTCTTCAATTCTGGATGAATCAAGCTTTCTGCTGATTAGCTTATGGACTTTAACACCCTAGTGGATAAAGCATGTGGAATTCTGGGATACATGTACATCTATTTTACATTTATGCAAGATTCATACACCTTCATGTAAGGAAAGGGAAGTCACACTCCAACACGTAGCAAAAGATAATATATGCATGAAGCATCAAGTTCAATCCGCAAAGTGGTTTAATGCTTTAGCTTGACTTAATGACATTAAATGTTGAATGGCAAAAAAATCCTGATAATCCATTAAACATTCATCGGCTTTTAGCATTGTTTAGATAAAATGCATGAGCATTTCATAAGCATGAAAGTTAAGCCATGAAATTGATAAACTGTTGCTCCGCTTCATTCACTCATGAAATGCCCACAAGTAACAGGAGGAAAAACCTGTTGAATATGCATACCTGCTTCACAAGTAACCAGAGGTTCAATGCATTTTGAACAGACTGATACAAATGAGACCTGGAGATAAGAAACTTTGAACAAAAGAGCTTTATTAAGTCAAAAGTTTTATATGCAACTATTTATGAACTCTTGGGAGCCCTGGTGCGCTTCTTCCGCACCACCACAGGCTTCTGACTCCTCAGGATGGCGCTAACGCGTCTCAGAGCAGCCTGGAAGACAGAGAGAGCAGCAGTCATCTACTGAACAAGTGCATTAACTCAATTGATTTTAATGAAACGGCATGCTTCCACTTTGGAGCCTTAAACCTCTTGTACATTACATAGAAACAATGAACTGAAAGTTTGAAAGTATTTCCTACAAGCAAAAGGTGTTCTACTACAAATAACTAAACCGTAAAATTAATGTTTCAAAAGAGGGTTCTGGGCTGTGTGAACTTACCATGCGCAAGTCCCTCCTGTATTTATTTTTGCGGATCATGTTCCTCACGCTGGCGAGGGTGGCGCGGGAGTTCTTGTTGATGGTGATCTTCTCATAGGAAGTGGCAGGTTTAAATGGACCTGAAACACATGCATGCTTTTAACTTCTAAAGAACACCAGCAGCCATTTAAAAGCAGATTCAGAGCAGAGACGTCTAGATTAATGGCTGATTTCATTAATAAATCACATTGCTGTGTCATCCTCTGGCTTTGAGACAGCATTTGATTCCAAAACAAATATGCAATCTTACAGCATTCTACTACTATGCAATGTGAAATTCATTGAGCTTCGATAGGGTCAAGTCTGAATCCCTGAACCTGTAAGTGCGTGCTCACCTGCACGTTTCTTCAGGATGACGACCACACCTTTGCCATCAGCGGCCGGCTCAATGCCAACGGTCTTGCGGTGAATCAGACCATTGAAGCGGAAAGCATTCCTGGCCTTTAGGTTATTTGGCTCCTAAAAGAAATCAGAAAGTAATGATTATTTAATATGCAGCAAAACAAAAAATACAACTACAGCAATGCTCCAGTGGATCTGACAGGGTCACAAACAATAGTAAAAAAAAAAAAAAAAAAATCAACACACTGCAGTTAAATGGATAATTGTGCATAGGTTGGATAACATGACTTTTTTACCAAGGTTATTTCAGTAGAAATTCATGTCCCTTGATACAAGTTAGTAAAATTACACAGATTTGAAGATAGGCAGGTCATGACATCCATTAGAAACTGGAAACAAAGGCATGTGTCAGGCTTGTAAAATCACACTTATGCATATTCAAAAGTGCCAGTTTTCCTGTTCGTCCATTCTGCCCATTACTGGAACACAGCAGCTCATAAACAGCAACTTAAAACATTTGCTAGATAAACCCTGAAGCAGGTACACTAGGTGACAACCACATATGGCTGGAAAAGAAATCTCTTGCGTTCTCAGCTCAGCTTAATCCAAAATGGGGAAGTCGTGGCCTAATGGTTAGAGAGTCAGACTCGTAATCGAAAGGTTGCGGGTTCGAGTCCCCGGCCGGCAGGAATTGTAGGTGGTTGTAGGCGCTCTCTCCACCCTCAATACCACGACTGAGGTGCCCTTGAGCAAGGCACCGAACCCCCAATTGCTCCCCGGGCGCCGCAGCATTGGCTGCCCACTGCTCCGGGTGTGTGTGTGTGTGTGTGTGCATTTGTTCACTACTCACTGCTGTGTGTGTTAAACGCAGAGCACCAATTTCGAGTATGGGTCACCATACTTGACAATACGTCACGACTTAAAACCGAGTCAAGCCCCGTCTCAGCAGTGTCTTGAGTGTAGCTGGACAGCGGTGACTTACGGTGCTGTAGGTCTGCTTGTTCCTCTTGATAAGAAAACTGGAGGTGTTCCTGATGACCATCCACTGCAGGTAAGGCGATGCCATGATGACGGTCCTGAATGCATGAATCAAAGCAATACATATCACATATTCAATAACAGACAGTTTACATCAACTGCATATCCATAAACTACACTTTAATATATTACAGAACAAATGTTTTCTCTCTATACTCCTTCACTTGTTTTTGTTCTGTTGTAATTTTGTTCCCCTGAACAAAATATACAGATGAACAGAATTTGTGCATGTACTCCTGTCAAATCACCAACTCATATAAAACCAGAGCTTTACAATGGCACATAAACCTACTTACTAACACAAGTGAAGCTCAGATTGTGAGAAAATCCTAACTTTATTTCTCAGTCTAGACTGATTTTCACCCTAACTAGCTTGACTCTCTCACTGAAGGCCTCGCTAAGCAACACCGGCAGCGTTTATAATAAAATGTCCTACTTTTTATTGTCACTACACCAATTGCTATAGTTCACAGGCAGCTTATAACATATTCGACGCAGATATATACCCGTTCAATGCTGAAACGCGCGTTATAAAGCGTTTTAATCGAATGTTAAAAGGCAGCACAAGACGACCACGTTACCTTTACAGCAGAGGAAGAGCGAGGAAAGGAATGAGTTCCACTTCCGCTGCTTCTTTCGTACTTTCTTACGCCTCTGTGAGAATTAGTCCCTTAGTCATTCACCTTCTATTTCAGACTGTATAAAATACGAAAATATGTTTGAGATGTCTTCTCAAATAGTGTTTTTGGAAATTTACTAAAAAAATCTTTCTTTAAATATATTTTAAACAGGACTATATGCGCGGAGGGAGACGAGCAGCTCAGGCGTCAGTGGTGCAGTCCGTGAACCTCACGCGCTCGTGCGCTCTACGTCATGCGTTCTCCAACCATAACAACCCAGCCCGTTACACGTTATTATGATTCCCATTCAGCCTCATCGAGGACAGATAGATGATATAAATGACAGCGGAGTATAGACAGAGGATATTATTATTCGTATGATGAAATAAGCAGCCAGTACTGCAGTGATGGAGGAGGAGGGAGATCTGGAGGCTCTGGGAGAGAAACTGTATGATCTGATATATCCTAAATACACTGAGATGACACCTAAACTTACAGGTGATACAGAATCAATCTATCTATCTATCTATCTATCTATCTATCTATCTATCTATCTATCTATCTATCTATCTATCTATCTATCTATCTATCTGTCTATCTGTCTATCTGTCTGTCTGTCTGTCTATCTATCTATCTATATCTCTATCTGTCTCTGTCTGTCTGTCTGTCTGTCTCTGTCTGTCTGTCTTTCTGTCTGTCTGTCTGTCTCTGTCTGTCTGTCTGTCTTTCTGTCTGTCTGTCTGTCTCTGTCTGTCTGTCTCTCTGTCTCTGTCTGTCTCTCTCTCTGTCTGTCTGTCTGTCTTTCTGTCTCTGTCTGTCTGTCTGTCTGTCTGTCTGTCTGTCTGTCTGTCTGTCTGTCTATCTGTCTGTCTCTCTCTCTGTCTGTCTGTCTCTGTCTGTCTGTCTGTCTGTCTGTAATATCGTGATGATTCTAGTTGACCTGTAGCTGTGTGATGTTTGCAGGTATGTTGTTGGAGCTGCCTGCTTCTGTTGTGTCTCAGATGTTGTTTGATGAAGCTCTACTGAATAAAGCTCTGGAAAGAGCACTGACCGCTCTCATGTCACCTGACAGCAGGTATCACACACAGTTTTTACAAAACTTAAAATGCTAAATAATGGACACAGTTTGCAGATTTGAGCATGTAATGTAGTGACATCGCAAGACAACAATGAAGGTTACTTAAAATTACATAATTTTTCTATGTAAATAAAAAATTTTAACTTTTGGGTAATACATAATTAAACTTCTGTGGTATTGTATTGCTAGTGAACCCGTGTCTCACACTGATGATGTGGCGTCTGTGTCCTCCGACTCTCTGGGTGAACAGCTGTATGACCTCATTGACCTCTACAACACTGGACACACACAGAAAATAACAGGTACATTTACTGACATGCTGCAAAAAAATAATAATAAAAAAAGTCTGGTATTTTAATGTTGCCATGACAAATATTCAGGCATGTTATTTGAGCAGAAGAAGGAGGCGGTGCTTCAGCTGCTGTCGGATCATTCGCTCCTCGAGGAACGAGTCAAGATCGCCTTGAAAACCTTGCAGGAGTAGGTGCCTTTGGATTTGGTATTAGCAGCATCGATCGTGATCAGATCGTGAGTTTGATTCAAATGAATGTTGAGTTGGAGCGACAGAAAGAGGAATTCTTAAATTTCCTAAAAAATCCAACACGACTTCACAAAAGTTTAGTGACAAAGAATACATCATTTTAATTGATTATTCTCAATTCTGAATAACACACAACCCTGTTTATTAGTGTTTGACAAACTCACATTCATATACATGCATACTGAAAAAAAAAAACACTGGTTGGCAAAAAAAAGGCATATACATAATACCTAATTTAATAATGAGTTCAAAAATTAATTTTAATTATATATATATATATATTAGTGCTTTCAAACGATTAATCGCATCTAAAATAAGTTTTTGTTTGCATAATATATGTATGCTGTTTATATTTATTATGTATATATAAATACACTCAAGTATATATTTCAGAAAAAAATTGTTTATATATTAAAGATATTTATTTATAATATACATTTTATTAATATAAATGTGTAAATACATGTAAATATTTTCAAAATATATACATGCATGTATATTTATATATACATAATAAATATACACAGAATACGCATATATTATGCAAACAGAAACTTATTTTGTATGTGATTTAATCATTTGACAGCACTAATATATATATATATATATATATATACATATACATATTTAATGAACTTGTCAAAATAAAGTCATTTAAAAGTCAAAAGATTCACAAAAAGAAGTACTCAAAATTGTATAATTCAATTTACAGTCTGCAAAGGTGTGGAAAAAGCGGAAATCAGGATTAGCCATAAAATGATGTCTTCAGAATTATGTGAAGATTGAACAAATATTTGTAAACAAGCTCAGATTCATGTCTTTGTGTCAGTTTTTCTGCTGATCACACAAGACTTCTTACTATGAAATGCATCATTTTATGAGACAGTGTGACATGCTTGAGCAAAACAGACACTATTTTTGGAATCAACATTTCAAAATTAGTAAGAAACAAGTATTGGATTTGATTCAGCAGATAAGATGCAGTGTATTTGTAAAGTTTGAAATATGCAAGAAAGAACTGCTGTGTTTATCTGCGGCTCAGGCAGGGTGAAGAGGGGACAGACGTGAGTGACGGCTCTGACCGAGAGGAAGTGGAATCCATTGGAGAGATGCTTTTCAATGTTGTGCATCAGTTAGACCCCACCCACTGCGCTGACATCACTGGTGAGTTACTCAGCTCAGTTGAACACAAACTTCTTAACTTGAGATGTTTATGTGCATGCTGTGTGATATGATGAATGTGTGAACATTAGGGATGCTGCTGGAAATGGATTCTGCAATGCTGAAACAGATTCTGTCCGACCGGGGCATGCTGGAGGTCGCAGTTCAGAGAGCAAAAAGCACACTGGTACTTTAATCAAATATACACACACTCCCAAGGTTTTATTGTAATTTGTGTACTTGCTATCAAGGTATGCTTTTGTGCAAGCTTTTTAAACTAATATTCCTCACTTTTAGCTACAGAAGAGCTGTGAACATGTTTTTCTCTTTGTCCACAGGAGGGCAATCTAAGCCCAACACACTCAGAGATGTCAGAATGAGGCTTGGAGTCTCTGCAAGGAACTTTGTACTTGGGTCTTTTAGGCCTAAATTGCTGTGCACTTTTTAGGATTTTTGACATTTATTGATATAGAGGAGGAGGAAAAGATTGTGAAGAAAAAAGGTGGAATTCCATCAGGCTGGATTTGAACCTGCTTTACCTGCATGAGCACCTAAATGCATCTAGAGCATGTGCATTAACCACTAGGTCGTGGCTTTTACATTCCAGATGCGGCTGCACATTTTTATGTGCACATTTACAATAATATAATGATTTGTCATAATCAGCTGTTTGTAAATAAAGAATGCAAAGTTTTTCTCTGTAGTTTTGTATGAGATTTATGTAAATTCTAAAAATACTACAGCCATGAAAATGTATTTAAAAAAAAATGAAATGTGACCCTGGACCACAAAAGCAGTCTTAAGTCGCTGGGATATATTTGTAGCAATAGCCAAAAATACATTGCATGGGTCAAAATTATCAATTTTCCTTTTATGCCAAAAATCATTAGGATATTAAGTAAAGATCATGTTCCATGAAGATATTTTGTAAATTTCTTACCGTAAATATATCAAAACGTCATTTTTGACTAGTAATATGCATTGATAAGACCATCATTTGGACAACTTTAAAAGTGATTTTCTCAATATTTTGATTTTTTTGCACCCTCAGATTCCAGATTTTCAAATAGTTGTATCTCGGCCAAATATTGTCCAATCCCAACAAATCATACATCAATGGAAAGCTTATTTATTCAGTTTCAGATGATGTATAAATCTCAATTTCGAAAAAATTGACACTTAAGACACTTAAGTTTTGTGGTCCAGGGTCATAAATGGTTTTAAGAACAAGTTTTAATTTTATTTTCTCTCTCTCCTTCTAGATACTTCAGAAGAAATCAATACTTTTATTCAGCAAGGATGCATTAAACTGATCAAAGGTGACAGTAAAGGCATTAATAAATGATATAAAAGATTTCTATTTCAAATAAAAGCATGTTTTACTTTCATGTCATCATGTGACGTAATGAAGCTGAAAATTCAGCTTTGATCACAGGATTAAGTTACATTTGACAATATATTCAAATAGAAAACATTTTAAATTGCAATAATATTACTGATTAAATAAATGCAGTCTTGGTGAACATGAGGAACTTTTGAAAAATCTTACCAACCCCAAACTTTTGAACGGTGGAGTAGATACATAAATAATTGATATCCATCAACAACTAAAGTTTTAAATACTGATTCTTTTAAATTATCATGCATGCAGACCTAATATAAAATTTATGACCATATTATAAAATAATATTAAACATAAAAATAAAAAAACCCTCAAGTATTAAAGAGCTCAAAAATATCTTTATTATCACTTTATCAAGAATTGTACAGTCAATTTCTAAACACACTGGAAAAGTCCGCGCTTCCTTCAAACAGAGCTGACCTTTGGAATTAAAAAACTCCCGCTGTTACCATGGGAACAAGAACCCCAGAACGAGCAAAGGAAAAACGGCGTGTGATTAAGAGACACGAAGACGATTGATCAGAGAGCGAGATGAAGCCAGGAAAATAATAAATGATATTTTATGAGCAAAACACGCACAATGATCACAAGATTTTGGTAAATCATATAAATGTATGATTCTTCGCTATTGGCAAAATGAGGATTCGTTCAGGAGACGGTAAAAGAGATGGGTTTGTTTAGCCCGCCGTGACTCACTCTGATGTACGGATCCTGTCCGGCGACGGCATTTCGACCGGAAGCTTAATAAATATCTAAAACATTCTGGTACGCTGCACTGTTCCCATGAAAACAGGCCAGACCGCCCTCTAACTCATGCATTGGCTGGCATCCATCAGCAAGACGCCCACATTTCCTCCCCACTCACGCACACAAATGCACTCGCTCTCACCCTGCTGAAATGAGCAGACTACTAAAGGAAATCAAACTACACAGGGCTAAAATCGACATATTGCACTTACATTCACACTGCTCACGTTTAGGAAGCGCCGCCTGGTCCGTACAAACGCAGAACAAGAGTTAGACTGTAATGGGTACGAGGAGTTTATAAGGAGAAACAGATGATGTCCGATCCGATCCGTTCTGATCTGTTCGGGAAAACCATGATTTTGACAGCGATGACGTTATTCTGAAGGCTGAGGGCCGCATACCAGCGCTTCAAAGAGTCCAGGCAGGAACCAAACTTCAGTCCGATCTGGTCTAGAACCACAGTTTGATCTAAAACTACAGCGATACTCTTATTTCAGTGTGGGGTATCCTCTCTGTCCCAGACGACCAGGTCGAACGTGGCTTGTGGGAACAGACTGGAAAAGACAGAGAAAGACATTTACATGTCAGCTTCTAAGGCAAAACCACACTTTTTTCATGCATTGGTTCAGAAAACATCCAAAATATACTTAACATGTTTGTTTTATTGCACTTTATCTATTTGCATCTGTGTATTTGCAATACAAACCTTTAAAGGCCTAAATAAGTTTGGAGAAATCTCCATTTTAATATCACTTTTAGTACAGAGTTGTATTCCTATACTTCAATAAGTTTAATAATTTAAATAATATCAAAACTTAAAAAAAAAAAAAATTAAACCTGGTTTAATCCAATATCCAGAAGTATTTTCTGGAAATGTATGCAATTCAGTGCATCATTTTCACATTTAACCATAACTTTTAATACAAAACAATTGTCTCAAATGACATATGGTGATTCATTTTTTTTTTTTTTACTTTATTCACCAGTAAATATTGCCATTTATCATTCATTATGATTTGCTCATTTAGTGTAACCCCTGATTATTTTTAACTAGAATTTTTCTGTCATATAAAAAAAAAAAAAAAAAAACTTCAAATTTCCTACATGAAACATTTTAATGTATTTCGACAGAGTGTTATACTATTAATATTTTGAATGATCTTTTATATTCATATTTTCATTTAATAGTTTGTTTTAATACATTTAAGTGCTTTGTCATTTTTTTATTATTTTTTCTCTTTTTTAAATTAATATTTCTTGTTAATTTTAGTTTAGGTTTTATTCATTTTTATGTGATTTTTTGCAAAATATATCTATTTAGATTCCATTTATTTTATTTCAGTTAAAAATTTTAAAAATATATATTTTTTAGTAATTATAATACTTCAACTTAAACATTATTTCAGTTAGTTGCCATAACATTTCTAATTTTCATTTTTAATCAAAATTGCTTTCTTTTAATTAACAAAAGTGATTTCGTAATAATTCTAGTTAACAAAAACAACACTGAATCTCCTTAAATGTCCCTTGAGATTCTAACCTGTGCAAACTGGGAGGGGTTATAAAAGGTCACGCCTCCTGCAGGCGGAGCTCCTTGCGTTGGCGGCTGAGTGGGAACCTATGAGAACACATTTGCGATTACTATTTGGACAGGAGAGCAATATCACCACCCATGTCCATGGATACAGACAGCCATGCCCACTGAAAGTCATGATTAGCATGCAGCACGTGATTGGTTAATATATCGTGCACCAAAAGGGGGCAGAGCCTCGATCTTCAGCACGCCTCTGAAATCCAAGAACCCTTCCTATTGGCCGGTTACTCAGTCAGGGCTGCTGGTGTCATGCTGGAGGTGTGGCTACAAGTGTGTGATGTTAGAAGCATGCAGACAGCATGTAAATGGTGTTTTACTATACAGCATTAGAAAGCACTGTTTTATCACTGCAGTGTCTGGAAAAGGTGTGTGTGTGTGTTTCAGATAAGAACCAGCTGAAAGTACCTGATTTAAATGCTGACTCACTTCTCGAGATAGAGAACTCATTGAGCTAGAACGTGACAGCTAGAACAGCAGGAATAAACGAAACAAAAACACCACAAACCTGAATTAATCCCATGCAGCGCCATCTTAAATCACACATCTCTTGTCAATCATTAAAATATGATTACATCATGCCTCAGCAGCGTGTAGACCTTAACATGTTCTCTCACTCTCAAACACGCTCGCACACACTCATGCTCTTTGTGTGATCATAATCAAAGCTCATAATCATAGAATACAGTTAGAGATGCAAGTTACAATATGTGTGTATTTCAGAGGTAGTAAGTATACATGTGAGCAAGTGTGTGGTTATAATTGTGTTATTCTGCATTCATGGGTGAAGGAGCCGGGCGTGACAGGATGAAGCAGCTTTAAAGGAGAAGTGGTAAGGCATTAAAGGAGGATCTGACCTCTCCAGACTGCGTCCCTTCCGGGCCGGGAGGCAAAGCATTCGGATTAAACATCTAGATGGAAAACACATTCATTACAGCAGATGTGTGTTGAAAGCATGTCTGCTTAGAATTAGGATTCAATAAAATTCATTTTAGTAAAAATATATTTTTGCTGGAATGCAGTAATGAATAATTAATACAGTAATGAGAATAATAAATAATTATAATGATAAACTACATTAAATCCTCAATCACTTTCTCACTGCCATAATACATCCAGGCATACTGTAGTTAAATAAATGAATCAATCAATTAATAATACATTGTTAAAAAACAAATCCTAGAGAAAGAAAAAACAAAGTGGCTGAGATTAATAAATTAAAGAAAAAAACAACAACAAAGACAAATGCAAGAAAAAAAAAAGCTAACTTCCTCTGGTGAGAAAACAAACTAAAGAAGTTAATAAAAATAAAAATCTGCCTCTGAACATAAAAAAAAAATTAATTAATATAATATAATATAATATATAAAAATGAAAGAAAAAAAAAACTTGCTCTGGTTAGCAAATACAAAAAAATTATAATAAAAATAAAATATAATGTCAAGAGCCACATGCAAAATAATTTCAGGCTCTGATGATTAAAAAATAAATAATAAAAATAAAAAGCGAATTAAATAAATATATACAAACAAATAACATGTGCAAAGCAATATGAGCAAATCAAGAGATGTTAACAGTAGAAAAGCTCAGATAAAGGCATGTGTTCTCTAACAACGTTTACCATCAGACATTTAGCTGGGAAGTACCAAAACTCTTTTCCACTATTAACCATGTAACAATAAAAAGAGAAAGGCAAGGAATACGCAAGAAAAAATTAGCTGAACAATTCCAGTTGTGGAAAGTATATTCTGAACACTGTGTGTAATATTGATAGTGTGTACCTGTGGCACTGTGGCACTAGTCTGCTCTGTGTTTTCTCCACTGGCGTCTGGAACGCTTCCCTCCATCGGCTGCTGCTGCTCATCTGAGGCTGAAAACAGCAGTGTTAGACTTCACACAGACACACACTCATATACAGAACACACTGACGTACACATGCACACCTGCAGCTGGTGTAAAGAGGTTAGCTGGCATGGCCATGGGTGCGAGAGGAGCAAACAGATCAGCAGGAGGCGGTACCGCAGCGGACGGTTTAGATCCTCTACGACCGGGATTCAACACGTCCACATATCGGCTCTTAGTGCCTGAAACACACACACAAACTCTCTTACTAACCAGCCATGAGAACTTTCATAGTGTCTTTGCTTTAAACCGCTTGGGAAGTTTGATTCATTTTCATGAATCAGTTTGGTAATACTGTCCAATTCAAAGAACTGATTCATCAGTTCGTTCAGCTTATCAATGTCCCCGTGAGCCATTTCAATAAAATATACATACATAAATATTGCTGTTTATTACTATATATTGTATTTTTGGTACATATGAACAAATAACATTCTTTTCATGTCCATTTATTTTATAAAATGCTTCAATTATTTTCAACTTGATTTTTTTATTTAGTTTCATTTAAAAATGATAATGTAATTTCTTTAAATATTTTCATGTATTTGGCATAGTGTATTTCAGTATTATTTATATAGCACTTAAATATTATTTATTAAAATATTATTTTTTATAAATTAAATAAAATATATTTCTTTATATATATTAATGTCAAGCGCTTTTATCATTTTATTAATAATCTATTTATTTATAAGCTTTCTTTCAATTAACAAATTAATTTGAATGATTTCAGTTTTAGTTAAAAACAACACTGCAGCAATGACCGTTTTATTTCAGAGGAAATACATATTTAGAATTTCACTAGATGAATATATGGACAGAATTCTCACTAAGAAGCAATTAGGATGAGAAAAGGTGACCCACCTGCTCTCCTGGAGAACATATTCACAGGTGGCCCCCCTGATGGACCACCCACTCCTGGTGGCCCCATCCCGCCCATTGGAGCTTTGGGGAAGCCGGTGGGTGGAGGAGGAGGGGGTTTGCTCTGAAACACATACAAATACCATCATTCACAACGATACATGCACAATATAATACAGCATTTGAAATGCATGAATTCCTGCCTGTACCTCTTCCTCTGGCTCTTCCAGGTTCACCCATTTCTGCTTCTTTTCATCCCACACAATCTGAAAAATAGAGGTATTCTCTTAATAAAAGCTACAAAACAAGACAAACCGATCATGAGAGAGAGCAGGATATGCTTTGGAAGTAGGTGCCTACAGATTTGCTCTTGTCATCTGGCAGATGTGCTTCGTTCTTTCGTTTTGGATACAGCCAGGTCAGCCAGCTGCCACTCGCTCCCTGATGAAGAAGGAAATGCAACATTCATTTCAACTGCGATTGCAGATTTTCTAGTGCATGTCCAGTGGGTCGATGTATATGTACTTTTTTGGGAGAGTCTTTCTTGGTCTTCTTGGGTTCGTCCTGGGGTGGAGCCTCTGGGATAGGAGGGGGAGGTGGAGAGCCCTGATTGACTAGAGAACTGCTGCGCTCTCGTCCAGAATGATTGGACGATTCAGATGTTGTGCGAGACCGACGACCTGATGTCTGCAAATCAAGACAACATTTGATTAAACACTTATGTTAAAAAATATAAAATTTTTAAATAGTTTTTGAAACTCTCGTGTTCACCAAGGCTACATTTTTTTGATCAAATATAGGTCAAAAAAATGTATAGGTAAAAATATAGGTTTTTTGATCAAATAGTAAAAACAGTAATATTTTGAAGTATTATTAAACTTAAAATAACTGTTGTATTTGAATATATTCTAAAATGTAATTTATTCCTGTGATCAAAGCTGAATTTTCAGCATCTTGTCACATGATCCTTCAGAAATCATTCTAATATGCTGATTTGCTGCTTAAGAAACATTTCGGATTAATATTAATATTGAAAACAGTTGAGCAGATTCAATTTTTTGTGTAAAGTTCAAAAGAATAGCATTTATTATGAATAGAAATCTTTTGTAACATCATAAAGGTCTTTAATTTTGGATTCATTTGATGCACCCTCGTAAATGTAAGTATTAATTTACAATAAAAACACTTGTATCTTTGAACGGTACAGTGTGTATGTATATATAGACTGTACCAGTTGCACTGACGACTGTGAAGTGGTTCGTGATCTTCTGCCTGGGCCCTTGAAAAAACAACAAGAGGAATAGGTTTAATACATTTTATAGAATACACTGTAAGTGTTATATTCCCCCAAAAATATAATATATTCTTTGTATGGGTAATACAATGTAATGCATTTTAAAAGCAATATAAGCCAACACTGGTGGCGGCAGTAAATATGGAGTAACAGGCAATAAAACCCAATAAAATGCAAAACTAACATAACTAATGAGTTATATTCCATTAAAATAATGATGCTACATTTTATGCGACAATGTAAGGCATTACTTTTAAAAGTAATAACAGCCGTTGTTGTTGTTGGACTAAATAGGAATACTGCGTTTCTAGCTTTTTCTAACTTACCATGCGTGCCATTTCATCATAGAAGTCCTTCCCTTGTGGAGGAGGGGCAGTGAACGTGGGAGACGACTGGGGGAACTGCTGAGGGGCGGAAGGGGTGGAGCCATGTTCAGCCCTAGGCATTGGAGGGGGCATCTGTGGTGGCATTCCTGGTGGCATCTGTGGAGGCATTTCTGTAGGGCTGTACATCGGAAATTGTGGGGGCATTTGCTGGGCCATATGCTGTGGTATTTGTTGGGGAATTTGGCGTGGCATGGGCATGTATTGCTCATGCATTTCAGGTTGGAACGGTGTCGCAAAATTTGGCTGTGGTGGCCCCGATGCCACTGGGTAGAATGGAACGCTTTCACTCGGAGGCGGGGCCTGCTGCAGAGGGACCGCCCCATCCTGCAGAATAGTGGGAGGAGCTAAAGGAGACCATAAAAGAGGATGGTGAATGATTACAGAATCAAAATATAATCTACTTCAGTTAACATGTTATAATGGGACATACCTGGTGGCATGAGTTGAACGCCAGCTGGGGGCAAAAGAGAGGTCATGAGAGGATTGTGGGGATCAGGATTCAGAGTCGAGGGGTCAGGTGGGCTGCACGGGTCTTCTGAACTGGGTGTACTGCAGGGATAAAGCTGTGGGGTGCTGCGATCCACACGAAAGGTGATCGCACCATCCTGAATGGGACAACAACAACATGCACGTGATCATAAAACAGTCAAACGTGAACGTACACAAATATATGTGCATTACTTCACTGAACAATTATTTAGATGGGGAGAAAAATGCAATTGAGTTTTTTTTTTTTTCATAAAATTTGTGACTAATTTAAAGCGTGATTTAAAAAAAAAAGCTCTCCAGGTTTGCTGTGTTTTTATGCAGGACTGTATAATTTGGCCTAAAACGCAACAATAATGTATCAATTAAAATGATTAAAAATTATAATAATTATTGTTAAGATGATGATTATTATTATTCATTTGTTTAATTTAATTTAATTTATTTAATAATAATAAGTAATATTATAGGCCTATTATTGATTTGGGTAAAATAAACATATATTTTTGTTTCTGATAAAAATCTAAAATGTTGCAATTATGCATCAATATAATTAATAATAACAATTATGATGATTTTACTATTAAATAAATTGTAAATAAAAATTTACTATTGTAATACTATTTCACTGTAAAATAGAGCATTTAATAATAATAATAATAATATTAATAATAATAAATGAACATGTAAATGTACACAGTGCCATGCATCACTCTGAAACACATTTATTTAAATAAATCAAAGCCTTAGAGATTTCATAATCCCACTAATTCATATCGTGATTTTTTTTTTTCCCACTAATCAGCCCTATTTGGTATCAAGCCATGAATCGAAAAAGTACATGATTAATTTACTGGTACTACACAGAAACAGAGCAATGCATGTCAATAACATGCATCACTGGCATGATGACCTACGGATAAAAGAAAACAGACACACACCTTGATCTGTCCATCAAGTTGTCGGAGATGCAGTAACCAATCAGGCTCTATAAACAACTCCTGCTCTGGTCTCTCTTTCAGCTGAGGGTCAAAAAACCTCAACCTCAGAGACATCTGTAATCAAACACGAGAAGGATTAGGCAGAAATGTAAACTCAAAGGCAGAATCCTCTGATGCGTGTCAATCTGTGTACCTGTATGAGCTGACTGATGAACACAGCCGAGTAGTACTCAGGTAAGCTCAGCAGGGTGCGTGAGATGACCTCACAGTAATGGAAGGCCTGAGCACAGAGTCCCGCCTCCGCCAGTCTACACGCATAGATGAACTTGAACACCTGGATAGGTCAAAAGGTAAAGGTCATAACCTTCCTGGATTTGTGTGGATTATACAGATTAGGGCTGCACAGCATTAGAAAACCAACTAAAATTTCCTTCAATAACCAAAAAGGTTTTTTTTGCACCAATACTATTATACTGTAAAACAAGTCAAGTATTTAATAAAGATAACAGAAATAATTAAAGTACAACGGTAAAATAACAGTACTAATATTTACATATTAATTTCTTAATTTTCATTTCCATCAAGCTTTCATTTTGGTATTTGTCTGCAAATAAATATATGCACTGCTGGTTTCAGAGTGAAACGTGGCTCTGTGTTCATTTACACATGTCCAGCTCATGATATGCTCTTCTTGCTTCTCAAATCAGCTCGATTCACAGTAAATGAACCAAGACGCTATAAGGCCTTGAAACAGAGGATCATGAGCTTTAAATAAACATTTGCTCTGAAACATGCAATGCATATATTCATTTAATTATCGCAGATATCACAATTTGTCTTTTGCACTGAGCCGTATCGCAATATAAATTTTTGTTTTGATATACTGTGAAGCCCTAGTACAGATAGACCTAACTAGCCTAATTATACAGAGCGTCTATAATTGTGAATAATAGTCAACCACTAGTTGGTTGTGAAAACATCCCTAGTAGAGTGACTACGTTATGTGTTTGTCTCACCTGGAAGTTTGGCAGAGAGAGAGGCTGAGAGCCAAGAGACTGAGCGTATTCATATGATTCTGTCCGCTGAATCGCCTCTGACGAGCAGAACTTCAAAAATGGCAAGCTGGGAGAAAGACAAGAGTGAATAGGTGTTAGTGCAAACAAATACCATGTGCATTTGCACATTTTGTGTCCTTGCTGTGTAGTTGTTTGCACACATATCTCTAATCAACTACATGTGTTATTACATACCTGTGATTGGAGCTGATAAGGACCATCTTGGTGCTTTTCTTGGTGTAAACACCAAAACCCACCTGAGCCATCAGGTAACAGAAATGGGCTGCATCTACTAGACCTTTAGATGCTATAAAACACAGAATAGTCTTGACTACAGATCCAGTGCTGCATCTGTAATGTGCGTATGCTTTGCATCTACATTTATGTACCTAAAGTGTCGCCCATGGTGGAAATGGTGCGGGTGTCAAGATCCAGAGTGTGTGTGAGGTTGGACAGCACCATGGCCAGGTGAGGTCGCCAATCACCCCATTTCTCATCTCCGCAACACTGTCGGAGAAACAGATGATGTATATGAAGATAAGCATTGCATAAATTACTATATTAACACATCTAAAACACAAACTCTCTCATACAGTAGCAGAAGCTGGCATTCGTCCTGACATGAGCTGGTACACCGTCTGAAGAGGGTCGTTAATGGGCAGGCTGTTGGCAAATCTGAAAAGCACAAATATTAAGACAATTTAGCCCTATTTGTTGCTTTGGAAGCACACAGCCATAGGTCATTTTAAGTAGATGTGGTTTACCTGGTCATGACACGGGCGTGTGTTCTGTTGTCCATCTTACTGGCCAGTAACAGCGCGTGACCCCACAGGCCATTCTTCATAGCAGACTCCAGAGCGTCCTAACAAACACACACAAACTTCTCAATTGTCTTTCCACTGATTAAATATATGGTTTTGTCAGTCAGAAATAAAAAAAAAACACAATTTATATCCATATAAAACAATATGCAGGCATGTGATCAGCTAAGGACTGAAAAAAATTATAATTTCCTTTCCCCATTCAATATGCAGACACTAAAAGCATAACGAAACTGGTTTATACTCGCCGCGTCAGCAGGAGCGTGAAGGTGCGCACGACAAAAATTACGCGAATATTGAGGAAACAATGGATGGTTTTCAAGCTAAAGTAAAGTTGGCTAAAAGACCGCTTCTTAAACCAAATTCTTGTGGGAAAAAACCTTCCAAGCACGGTCACGGACAGCAAGTTTAGTTTTACTTTTTGTTTTCATTTTGAAAAGCTTGTTAACTTTGCTGTTTACTTCACGTTACGCTATGGAGGCTTTCTTTTATTTGATTCCTCAGTGTTTGCTAAACATTCTGTAATTTATTAGTCGGTATATAATACAGCATGTGGTGTATGCCATGCCTCATCTTATTCTTTTTGTTAATAAACTTTTTCCAAGCTAGTTTGTCATTGATTGTATCTTACTGTTATCTTGTTTTTGTGCTTATTAAGAATAACAATGAATCCATCTTTTGTTTTAATCTTAAAAAGTAAATGTAGCAAATCAGACAATATATGGCTGAATGGGGTAAGAAAAGTCATGCAGTTTGTCTTGCCTTCTTGCGGCCGAATAGTAGAAGTTCTCTGAAACGCTCAGTCTCCTTGCCAACATTCTCTGGCACGCCCATGAAAGTATCTGATAGAAGGGATATTGGCCCCGCCTCTTCCTCCTCGGCACGCTCTATTGCTTCGTTGTTGAAGTCGATGAGATTAGCCTCATTGGGTGATTTTCCCGGCAACCAGACAGAGCGATGCTCCTTTAGCAACAGGTCAGCGATGTCTGTGCCCACTACAGTCTAAAACAAAGACGAAAAACGATTCAGTATTGGTATCGAACAAGCAACCAAACACAATACACACTCTTAATTATGGTTAGGGCTGCACAAATACTCACCCCATTCTGGCGACACAGCAGCACAATGAACTCCCAGATGAGGTAGGCGGAGTCTTTGTCAATGAGGTCATCATTTCGCAAACACTCTTGGGCTTTGTTCTGAGCAAACTTTATGACATCCACCTTATGAGTCTCCTCTCTGTGGATGTAAACATGAGATGATGACTGGATTGTTTGACTGTGTACGTGGCTCTAACAGCGTCAGAGTATACACATGTATGCCTTTACTCAGTAAATAAAGGATGACTCTTACTTGACGAGTGGGCCAGGGAATGAACGCATTTCTGACTGCTCTGGAGAATCTTGCAAAATCATCTGGAATAACACCACAGCCAAGATATCAGATGCAAATAATGTAGTTGAGCAATTATCATGGAGCTATTTATAACCAAATCACAAAAACAAAACAAAACTGCACAGTTGAGGATCAAGGGGAAGTTCAAAAGTTAAACAAATTAACATCTAATTGCAAGGTAACTCAATCAGCTGCAAGGTACTATTTATTCCTATTTTATTGTTTTAAAGGTGATGACCTGCAGTTGATTTATATATCGGGATATTTGTACTCTGACTCAGTTGTTACCTCCATACTGTGGATTTCCACAAGTGTAGGCTGACCAGCAGAGGGAAGGTTGGGTTGGACAAGGATCAGCTGACCAGCCGGACCAAACCGAGCACAGCGATGAGGAACAGAAAACTTCTCTGGGGTCAACGGCCTTGGAGGAGCTGAGAAAGAGAAAAAAATTTGAGAAAGACACAGAGAAAGCTGGTTCATGATAATTTTACTTCCAAAAAAAAGTGAGGAACCTCTTTGTAATGCATGTGCATTAAGTGTAAAATTGATGCTTTAAGCATTTTAATGCTACAGAGAATGCCGGGAAACACTTATGTCAAGCCAGGGATATTATTATGAACAAGAACCGTTAAAAAAATTAATTATTGAAAAATATATTAACTGAAATCAAATCAAATTTTATTTTAGCTAGCTGCCAAGACATTTCTCCTTTTCATTTAGTTTTTCTTTAAGTGCTACAATAACTCAACTAAAACTAAAATATGCATTTAAACTATATAGATATATAAAACTAATAAAAATGACAAAAACGCAGAAAAATGACCAAAACTTTAACTAAAATCAAAACAAAAAAAATAAATACAATTTTTTTAATTAAAAATAAAAAATTGTAGATAAATGATACTAAAAAAAAACACTGTATCAATCAATAAACCTGATAAATGAGTAGTATTTTGTGGAAAGTTTATAATGAAAACAGAAGGCTGTGGTTCAAATGAAAATCCCAACATTAAATGCAACATTATGATGGACATTGTGCTTTGTGTGTAATACTTACGCTGCTCTGGAGCAGTCCAGGTGTTGTCAGTAGAGTAGGGAATATGACTGTAATCTACAGTATCGGAGGGGTTAGGATACTGGCTGTAGGTGTAATCCGCTGGAAGAGTCGTCCCAGTGGCATCATAGGCTGCACTGACCAAATCTGGTTGACTTCTATACACTTGACTCTGTATAAAGAAGAAATCTGTTACACACATTGCACAGACACATACACAGGCACAATAAGATCTACACAGACCTGTTGTGAGCGTGAGCTGAAGCTACTGCGTCGACTGTGTGTTGAATGCACACTGTGTGCTGACTGTTCACTGTGAACCGAACGGCGGTCAAAATCGTCAGCGTATGGGTCACGTCTGCGGCACTCATCATCAAAGCTGGAGTCATAACCAGGGTAATACCGCCATGGGTCATCATAGCCCTCTCTTCGGCTAGCAACCATTATCATGAAAACTCAGTTAGAGAGGTGTCAGCATGTACAAAAACAATGACTGCACAAGTGTATGTGTGTACCTGTTTTGATATTGTTGGTTGTAGTAGGCATCTCCATAGTACCAGCCATATGCTTGATCATAGTAGGCTCTGTAGCGTGGATCATAAGCAGCATTTGGATCATACCACCTGCTCCCATCTGAATACACACAAACACACACTCATAAGTAAAAAGCAGAAACCATGTTTAACTCTTGGGTGCATAGAGATAAAGTGTCTGTAGTGCTGTCTTTACCTCCATAAGCATCATACTGTCTCTTATAGTAGTTTGCATAATAGTCATCATAGGCACTACGGCTGGATCTAGAAAAGTCTTCTTGATACCCCTGTCTAAGATGAAAAAAAATAAATAAAAATTAAAAACAAAAGTACTAAATGTGCAGTCTAAGGATGCTTTTAAACTAGGGCTTTTGGTGCTAAATACTTACATCAGATTCTGGGTATGACTGGAAGATTGGTCTACAGTTGAAGTGCTGTATTCAGGATTTTGTGCATGTTAAGTTATGGTGTAAATCAAAAATTCTAGTGGTTAACAGCTGCTTCTTGCAAGTTATGGTATGCAAGCTCAATACAGTTTGGAACCAAATATGCAATTTGAACAAACAGAGAATCAGGGATAGAAAGCAAGTTATTAATAGAGCAAGCAAGAGAGACCAAGTGTGAAAACAGGTTCAAAGTCTCAGAAAGAGTGTGAATGACCTGACCTGGAATTGGGTCTGTCTGAGTATTGGCTGGTTCTAGAACTTGGCCTCTCAGGTTGACGTTCAGCCTCCCGGTAGCCAGGATTTTGACCATCATACAAGCTGTATCGAGGATCTCCTCTACGGTAGGGATCATCCTACAAAATTGAAACAAAGAAAAATATGAATATTTTACTAGTCATGTTTTACGTCTAGCATTTAGAAACATTGTTAGGTGGAAACACACTAGATCATTACATCACTGCACCTGATAGTAGCTTTGAGATCTGGGATCCACAGGGTACTGGGGTGGATACGGCGGTCTTCCATTCTGGTACTCAGGGTAGGGTCCTGGGTAGTACCCTGCATAACCCGGACCAGGTGGCATCGCAGGAGGAGCACCATGGCCTGACTGACTGCCTAGAGATGAAGGAGGTCTTTGGGGTTCTTGAAGTGGCTGGGGGACAGAGTTCCCAGACTGGGGTGGGTAAGAAGGTGGGGCATATCCAGATCCAGGAGGGACACCACGTTGAGTTAGCGGGGCCTGTGGAGGAGGCTGGTGTTGAGCTGGAGGTGGATGGGCAGGGTGGGAGGTGAGTGTCAGATCATTGTTGGGTTGGTTGCTGGAGGGTCGTGGGGGGTTAGAGATCTGCTGAAGGGGCAGAGCCTCGCTGTCAGACTGCCCACCCTGCTGTGCATCTTTGGTGACCTGCAGGTAAAAGCCGGGTGTGTTATTCACCAAGCCCGCAGGATGGGCAGACTGAGAGACAGCTGGAACTGTCACCTGAGTTGTGGACTGTGGTTGATGCATAGAAAAATCAAGCAGCTCATAATTTGAAGATTCATTGTGACTGGTGGCAGGGGCAGAAGTCTGAGCTTGAGAAACAGAAGGCTGAAAGAACTGGCTGTCACCTCTAAGAGACTGAGCCCTTGAGAGAACGGGTTGGGGTGCTTGAACAGAGGGCTGAACATCTTTTGCCTCGCGTGCTAGATTCAAGATACCTTGAGTGGAAGAAGTGCTAAAGTTTACTGGTGTCTGAGAGAAAAGAGGCTGCGGCTGATTCATTGGAGGGGAATTTTGAGGCATTTGATTGGTCACAGAAGACTGAGGGGGTGGGTGCACAGGAGTTGCTGTCTCTTGAGGACTTGTCTGATTGGTGGGTTGCGAGAGGTTTTGAGAGGAAACCAAACTGGAAGGTGGCGCAATCAACATAGGCTGGTTTAGGGGCTCTACGGGAGGCGAGGTCACCAGCAAGGATGCATATCCCAGACTTGCCTGAGGCGTGGAGTCTGGGGGAATTTCCAGGTTTTCCAAGGGAGGCTGTGGATCTGGCTTCACTGGATGCAAATCAAGAGGGCCATCCTCCGGTGGCTGGATGACTTCGGAGGGATGTGCTGGAACAAATGTTGCAGCCAGAGAGGGTGCTGCAGGGGCTAAAAGTATGTTAGCACCTAGACTGGCAGTGTCATTTTGAGCCCAGAGTGTCGTAGCGGGACCCTCAATGGGGCGTCGTGCTCCCTGAGCTCGAGATGAGGGTCGGCGTTCTGGTAAGTAAATGGTCTCCAAGTTGTCTGGGGGTTGTTCTAGATTGCCAGGCTGCATGTCACGTCCACCCTTTTCCATGACCATGCGTGCACGATCAACCTCCGCAGGTCGAACTCCTACACCATGTGAGCGGACAGGCTCAAAGGAAGAATTCGCACTCGCTTGGAACACACCAACTGGTTTAGGTGGGCTAGGAGTTGGGAAAGTAGGACTAGCCTCTGCAGCTGGGTTGGAGTCTATCTGTTCAAAGTATCCACCAGTGGAGGGATGCAAAGGAGGGTGATCTGGTGGGCGGGGACTTTCCTGTTGGATAAATGTTCCCACAACACCTTGCTGTCGCCGAGGGATGTGGCTGCCACTGTGAGGACCGGGTCCGCTGCTGTGACTGACATTACTGTAGCTGGATGAAACACTTGCAGAGCGGGCAAGACGAGGACCAGTGTCAGGTGTCTCCAAATTAGGCCCCCCCTCAAAGGCATGGCTTGGAGGAGGCTCACTAGGCAGCACTTCCTGGTTTGGAACACATTCCTGATTCTCCACAGAATCACACGGTCCTGCTCCAGCTCGAATGTTACCAGTGTCATTCAAATATGGACCAGAGAACTCAGTCGTCAAATGGAAAGGGTGATGAATCCCATTTACACGTCCCTCCCCTGACAGAGTTTCTACATTTTCAACATCATTGCCCCGAAAGAACATTGAGAGCGTTCCGGAGTCACTGGGAATTTCAGAGTAGGAGACAGGACAGGCATGCTGAGACGGACCCTGTGGGTTTTGATTGAACCATGGCTCTGAGGGTCCACCTGACTGACTGAAGTAATTCTGAGCCGGGAAGTGGGAGTTCTGTTGCTGAGTTGCAGCAGGCCCAGTCACATGTGGTTGAGCTGACAGACCTTGATTCTGAGATTGTGTCACTGGTGGGGCTGTGTAGGGAGAGGGCACAGGAGGTGGGGCTTGAGCTTGAAAAGGCTGAGATGGGAGATCACTAGTTGGCTGAAAGTAGTTTTGAACAGAGGGTGGGCGGCTTCCATGGTCAGGCACCCAGTGAGAAGGCAGGGGAGGTGTTGGCTGGGATTGAAAAGGAGTCTGGGATTGAACTGGAGGTGTTGGGCCAGTGGAGGGTGGATGTGATGAACTAGAGCTGAAGGAAGGAGCAGGGTTAGGCAATTGTGCTATGTAGGGCATTGGTTCTTGGGAATTAAAGTATCCTGGTTCAGCAGGTAGCGGATTAGAGCTTGGTGCGGACCTTGGGGGAACAGGTTGTGGTGTAAAAATTCTTGGTGGTGGGCCAGGAGAGGCTGCCTGCGCTGCTCCTGGTGGTGGCCCTTGTGGTGGTGTCATTGGGTTAAACCCGGGCAGGAGAGGACCTTGCATAGGAGGTGGGTTGCTGTTTGTGGGTGGAGCTTGGCTGCCCCCTGCCATGGGCGAAAAACTTTGTCTTCCAAAGGCAAAAGGATCAGTCACTGGCTGCGTGGGCGGGGCAGCCGGTGTCATAGCAGCTGCAGCTGCAGCCCCATGCTTGTGAGGTCTGGTTCTTCTGAAGGCATTGGGTCCACCGGAGGTAGGCGGAGGTCCACTAGCTCCAGGAGGAGCTGTCCGAGGAGGGGGCTGCATCGTTTACACTCACAGGTTTCCAAAGTGTTTACACTTACTGGAGATCTCCCTATAGTTGAAAAACACAGATTTGTGTCATATCTTGGTGCAAAGATTGTATGGTTTTACCACAGGGTTTGCCTGTTATCAACATGAATCATGTGAACACACATCCAAAGTTCAGTTAATATTGCTAATAGCTGCTCAGCTAAAATAACAATACCCATTCTGCTTTATTAAACATCATATGGTGAGAGTGTCAACACAGGGGCAACGTGGCACCTCTATAAAAGTACACACAAAAGTATCACTAGCAGACACAGAGTGCCTCACCCATTCATGAACAAGACATGCAGCTGTTTTATACAATCTGATCATTTGAGAAAGTGGCATCAATTTTGATTTCATTTTGAAGTTAAAACCAAGTTTCTGCTCTTCAATGAACATTATCACACCATCTGAGATTCATAAGCTTTATGATGAGCAGGTGTGAAGACAGCAGTACTCCACTATGTTGGCATATGAACAGTCACCATGATGAGAAACCTGATATTAGGCACACTGCGGGCCGGGTGTTAGAAATGTGCATTAAGTTACACTGAACTTTGAAACCTGTCAGACATTTTTTAAAGCAGGGGGCCTCACCTCTACAAGTGCATGGTTTAATCTACAACAACAGGGGACAGACACAGATTCTGATTCTGAAAATACACCATTTATCATTAAACGACAATGTTCACAGTCACACCAACTGTGACTAAAACAACACCACTGTGACAAATACAGCACTGGTCAAACATTTGGACACATTTTACGGAATATAATTATGTTAGAATATAATTTCCCATGATGTTTAAACCTTTTGACTTAAAAGCTTATGCGTAAATGCTTGAAGTTAATTGTCTAGACAAACATACACTGCTGTACTATAAACGTTTGGTGTCAGTAAGATAATTTTTTGAAAGATATTAACACTAGTGATTAATACTTATTCAGCAAGGATGCACTGATCATAAGTGACGGCAAAGACATTTATAATGTAATAAACAAATTTCTATATCAAATAAATACTGGTCTTTGAGCCTTCTCTTCATCAAATAATGTATCATGGTTTCAAAAATACTAATAATAATACTGCCGCACAAATGATTTTAACATTGATAAGAATAAATGTTTCCTAAGCATCAAATCAGGATATCAGAATGATTTCTGAAGCATCGTGTGCAACTGAAGACTGGAGTAATGATGCTGAAAACTCAGCTTTGCCATTACTGGAATAAATTACCTTTGAAAATATAATCAAATGGAAAATAATAATTTTATATTGTAATCATATTTCACATTACTACAGTTTTTATTATTATTTTTGTTTTGATTATTTAAATCCCCCCAAACTTTGAGAGTGTAACTGTACTTAATCATTATTTTTTTAGAAAGCTCTTTGCAGAGCTGTAATCTACACAAAGGATGGCAACTTTGAAGAAGCTCAAATATACGGTGGTTTTTAACATTTAACTATAATTCACATACTTTCAGTTGTGTCGTTTCAGGCTTGAGCTAAATTGAGGGAAATAGAAACAATCAAGAATGAGTAGGTGTCCAAACAGGTAATCTACATCCACAGTGATCTGGTCTCTGCTTACACTTTTAGCCATTATGGATCAGAAAACACACTAACTCTGCATTTGAACCGATTGGAAACAATACTGCGGCCAGACAGAAAGCACATAATGGAATTTCTGGAGCCCAAGGGCTGATAATTCAGTTGAGGTGCCATATACCAGTCTAATTGCGTTACCACACAGTGGGCTACTTTTCTTAGTCACGAACAGGACGTTTTGTGTTGTCTGCAGAGATTCTGATGACAGAAAACACTCTCAATCTGCAGCTGAAAGCATTTTATTAAACAACTTTTTTTAAATAAAAAATATGCAAGATGCATATAGAAAGAACTTTGCAATATACTGTATTATATCCGGCTCCAAGGCGGACACGTATAGGATTTAACCCACTGATGTCACATCCTGGTCTTTAATTCCTCTCTTTAACTACATCAGGAAATATACTTACAACAGGTTTACTACCGATGTATTGAAAACACACAAAAATAATGTAATGCTGTTAATGTGGATCGTGGTGCCTAGTGGACCAAACTGTTAAAACAAAACATGCACAGCAGTGTAAATCGAGCAGGAAAGCAGTAGCTAAACCACAACATAACTAATCAACGAAGCCTGGAAATTTAACCACGGACCTGGACAGTAGAATTTAGAAATGTCACGAGAAGAAACACAAAGGAATCAACATAAGAAATGTAAATAGAGGATGCGAGGTGACAGCTGACTGGGCCACTAGCCGTTAGCATGCTAACAACTACAGTTAATCCTTCGAACCACAGAACTGTCCGACCCAAAACATACTGCTCCATGAGGAATCTCTTACCCGTTATCTTCCAGTTGAGATGCCCAGATACAAACAAAACTCGATACGAGCGCGGCTGGAGCTGAGTTTCTCAGAAAAGTGCAGGACACCGCGACTGACACTTGTCCGCCATCTTGGCCGAGCGCGTCCTGCTTGGCGACGTGTACATGTGACGTCACGGACATTGCCGTTTGGCCCCGCCCCATAAACGGCAAAAATAAACATAAAATATTACATAAGCACCACATTCTACTCAGTGTGCGCTTTAACTTTCGTTAAAATATAATATTTTATACTGTATTTTACGTTTACTGCATTGTTATAAAATCAAATGCTGGCCTGACTGGCTTACAGCTAAATAGCGCCTCTGTTGATCTCGGAGTGTATTTAAATAATTCAATGTTTTGAGCAAGCGGTCCATGGCTTTTACTTTCAGATTTGGAACTAATTCGACATATTTCTCTTAGAATAAGTTTCATACTGTCAAAATAGCAGATTTTAATTCTGATATACAGTTTCTCAAAATGCTCTCAATATATTTAATTACGTTATCAAAGAAAATAAAGACATAACGTTATATTTTATGTATTTTACTTTAATATAATGGTATAATATACTGGGTAAATGACTGGGAATATTGGGAAATGTATGAAATATATAAAAAAATCAACGTGAAATTTTTAAATTATGCATTTTAAGTTGATTTAAATTATTTTTTTATATATATTTGTATGAATTTATTTTGTATTAATAGAATTATTAATGTAATTTTAAAATGTATATTTTCTACAATATATTAGTAAAATAAGTCAGAAATTAAGTCAACTCACCATGAAATATAAAAAAAAAAGGTACTGCAACACTAGTATTAAATATATACATTACACTCGAATATAAAAAAAAAAAGAAGAGACCAGAAAATTTGCTTAAGCATTAGACCAATTTTTCCCTTAAAATGCAGAGAAATTTAACACAAGACAAGGGTCAATTTAGAATTGTTTTTATTTTTGCATTTGTCTTGATGGATATGTTTACAAAATGTATAAAACTAACAGAGGGTAAAGCAAACTAATATGTCCAAAACACACGTAAACAAACAAACATATAAATCTAAAACTATAATAAATAGTGAAACATCGATGCAGGATTCTCTGAAGGGTTTTGCATTTTTGTTTGCATAAAGAAACACTCCTGATTCTGGAAGTGTCTGAAATGACACACACATAAATACATCTAATGATATCTGCTGTATTGGTCCAGTAATCATGATCAGCGAAATGCCTAAATCCCGAGTTTACAGTTGTGTCTCTCACATTTTTCTGAGCTGCAACCGTGTTTTGTTTTTGGTCACTGAATTGGGATGTATACAAGAGTGTATATTTTTCTGTATCTATGCGTTGGTGTACATATATGTATACAGACATTACGCATTTAGTCTATATCCAGGTCGCTGTCGGACTCGCTAGGGTGAGTGACAGCGGCATTGCGAATAGACGAGTGCGTGTTTGGCTGTGTGTATTTCTCTGGAAGAAGCCCGTATTCCTGCAGCAGAGCTTCGACGTCTGTGGCGTAGAAATCATCTCCGAGCTGATCAGACACACGCACCAGATTCCCCACCAGCTCACCGCCGCGGTACAGCAGCAGAGCCGGCAAAGCCGAACTGCGGAAAAGAGCGCTGGTCCCGACCGCAGAGCCCCGGACCCGACAGAACTTCACCTGCAGGTCGTGGAGAAGAACAGAGAAGTAAGAAACCACCATTTAATACAAACTAAAAGAATAGCTTACCTAAAAATGTTAATTTTCTGCAAATTTACTCAAGCCATCCAATATGTAGATGAGTTTGTTTCTTCATGGGATCAGATTTGGAGAAATGTAGCATTCCATCACTTGCTCCCCAATGGATGCTCTGCAGTGAATGGGTGCCGTCAGAATGAGAGTCCAAACAGCTGATAAAAACATCACAATAATCCACACCAATCCAGTCCAGCAATTAAAGTCTTGTGAAGCGAAAAGCTGCATGTTTGTAAGAAACAAATCCATCAAGACATTTCAAACTTGAAACCATTGCTTCCAACAAAAATATGAGTCCTTTATCCATAATAACACTTCCTCCAGTTAAAAAGTTGCCCTCTCTGAATCAGGAGAGAAATCTGCACAGATCAAGCACAGTTTACAAGCCAAAACAATTCTAAATATATATGTGGGTAGATGATGGACCTTTTCAATACAGGAAGTATTACTATGGACAAAGGACTTGTATTTTGGCCAGAAGCAACGATTTAAAGTTAAAATATCTTGATGGATTTGTTTCTTATAAAATGCAGCTTTTCGCTTCACAAGACATTAATTGATGGACTGGATTGGTGTGGGTTACTTGTGGATTACTGTGATGTTTTTCTCAGCTGTTTGACCTCTCATTCTGAAGGCACCCATTCACTGAAGAGGATCCATTGCTGAGCAGGTAATGTATATGTCTCCTAATCAGTTCAGATGAATAAACAAATACATCTGAATGGCCTGAGGGTGAGTACATTTCTAGCAAATTTTCCTTTTTTGCTCAACTATTCCTTTAAAGCTCTATAATGAAAACATATCTTCATAATTGTTACCATTGGGTACTGCACTGCAAGGCAGAGCAGGCTTCCATCCATGGCCTGGCAGACGGGCACTTCTGGCTCATAGATGTGGACCAGCACCAGAGTGTTCTTGCCCTCCTCATCTACGGCGCGCAGGAACTCCTCCCCCGAAGAGATGTCAATCACCTTTTCAAAGCGCCGTCCTCCACACAGCTGTCGCCGCATCTCCTCCATGCGCTGCAGACGATACTGCTGGAGGAAGGCTTCATCATCATCATCCTCCTCCTCCTCCTCTTCTTCATCCACACGGAGGTTCATCTGAAGAAAAATCAAAGAAAAAAGGGAGAATTAAATTTTGCTGCTGACATTCAGAAATGAGGAGAGCAAAGTGAAATGGATTTAATAGGTAGAAAATTTTGTTTATGTTTTTAATAATTTTTAAACGTGATACATTTTCTTTACTTAAAATTAACTAAAGTAAAATATGTGTTTAAAAAATGCTATTATTTCAGTTTGCAAGGCAACATTTCTAATTTTCATTTATTTTTACGTTGTTAAGATTAAATAAAAATAGCAAAAAATACAAACTATGAAAAACTAACAAAAAATGACAAACTTCAACTGAAATAAAAGAAAACATTTAAAACAATAGTAAAAACTATAATAGACAACCATCATATCATGACATTTTGACATTCAGTAGGTTGACTTTGTGTATAAAGTGTTTCTCACTTTGTCTGCGATCTTATCCTGCAGCTCCTTCTGTTTCTGTCTGTCGGCTTCTTCCTCCATATGCGACTTGCAGGTCATGCTGAGTTTCTTGATGAGTCGCTCCATCTCTTTCTGCTGCTCCACGCGCTGCTCGTTCTCCAGCTGCTTGTATTTACGCCAGTCATTGATCACTCCCTTCGGCCCTGTAAGAGAAACACGCACAGTCTCACGGATGTGTGGTTGATGAACGTGGATGCACCATCTTTTATTCAGAGGCTGTGAAAGACAGAAGTACAAATTTGTGTTCACATTTCACATTTAACCGTACCAGTGTTGACCGAACTGCCATCTGCACTGTAGTCCAGTTCCACATCCAGCACCTCCTGGTCGCGGATGGTTTTGGATGCGTTCTCCTCTTCCTCATGATCGCTCTCTTCATCCTCACTGCTGCTGTAGTAATATTGCAGCTTCTCCCCAAGAAGCTTATCATCAAGCGTTGTCATGTCGTCACACTGAGATAAACGTGAAAGACACACAGAAAACATACAACCATCATGCTAAGAACATCAAGAAACATTGAAATCATCAGTTTAGCAGTTTTTAGTTAAGCAGACAGCTTTCCATTATATTCCATTACAAGGTAATTAAAGGTAATACTTCACATAGTTAAATTAGTTAACAGTAGTTAATCACAAATATTATATTTTGTGAAATTCAAAATAAAAAATTTAAACAATACTAGGTATCATGACCATAGAGCATTTTTTTAAATCTAGGTTAAAGGTATTTTATAAATACAATAATGTTCACTAATGTTATCAAATATTTCTAAATTATTATTACATAATGCATCAAGTCTTCTTTAAATGTTAGTATATGTAGAAATGAACACTCATGTATTAAATCCTAAAAATACGGTACGCTGTATTGTTGCATAATATTTTTGCATTATATTTACAATAAAGCAATAAATACAATGTCACAATAATAGAATATATAGGTATATTAGGTTTAAAAAAATTATAGTCTATTAGTATTACAGTATTTAGATTTAATTATTTTTTTCAAAGACTGCCTCTTATTTTCTAGATAATTTAACCCCAAAAGGTACACAAATCATACACAAGACTATCCTTTTGCTGGCCATCATCAAGTGCTGCTGGTTATTCAGGAAATGCAAATCTAGATCAAATGAGCCTCATGAGAACATTAGACTGGGGCTGGTAAGAAATCCAATTAGCCCTCATCCCCTCTGGAGATGAAATCTAGACTAATGACTAAAGTCTTACAAAACACTTTTAACATATAATACCTTTAATGTAAATGCATACAATCATAAATTATACTTCGTAAGAAATATGTACAGATTTATGTAGTGAACAAGTATTAGCTAATCTGTCAACCTGCTACCTAGCTACGTTATATACATCACGTAACGTTAATGTTTGAGAAACAAACTACCTAAATGCACTGAAATATCACTGTTCACTTACAGGGCGTCTGATGTGCCCATTAAAAATCTGTATAAAACTAAATTATATAACGTTATATGAGATTCCCGACGAGTGTTTGCTAGAATGCTATGTTAACATGCTAGTATGTTAGCTAGTCGGTTAACGCACCAGAACACGACACTACTAATAAACTAAGGTATATATATTATAAACAATATGTGTTTTATGATTATTAAAACATTTATCATCTGTTAATCCGACTGAATTTTACCAATTTGTGCCTCCTTTGTCGCAATTAATCGCTGAAACAGCCGCTTCAGATTCTACACTAGCTCTCTATAGCTCAAGCACAAATACTGACCAATCACAGTGCTGAAGAGATGATTGACATGAGTATCCGCCAATAAGAGTTTGAAGCGATTGACAAAAGGCGTTTCACATATGTTTTGGTGCCAGAAGGTTTTTTTTTTTTTTTTTTTTTTTTTTTTACAGTATAGGGTTGCCAGGTCTGCGTAAAAAAGCCAGCCCAATTGGTATTTAAAATTAATCAATCACGGCCAAAACTAGGTTAGGGCTAGAAAGGATAGGGTCAGATTGCCCTACTGGGCATGCCATGCGCTCATCAATATTGCGTCATTTTTTGTCACGCTGAATAACAGTTATTAATTACAGTATATTTGCATAGGGTTGGGGTAACCCCCAAACTGTTCCAGGGGAAAATGGCTATCAAAATCGCGTCCCGGTCCCGGGGGGGGGGTCACAACCTCCTTCTAGTGAGTTCCACCTCAGCCTAAACCTAACCCACAACCTAACCCTCATAGAAAACCAGAAAACGCATATTTATAATAAAATAAAAACATATCTAGGCTACTTTATTTTTATACCATACTAAAACGAGGACGTCCCCAAATGAGGGTTTTGTTAGGTTTAGCTCACTTCTGGATACAAATTTGTCACCAAAAATTTAATTAGGCACACATACAGACACACAGACGCAGAAACAGATGCACACTCACACTGTCTGGTCAGCTGTCCTTGTAGGGGCTTTCCATAGGCGTAATGGTTTTATACTGTACAAATCGTATTTTCTATCACCCTACACCTAAACCTACCCCTTACAGGAAACTTTGTGCATTTTTACTTTCTCAAAAAAAAAAAAAAACTCCTTCAGCATGATTTATAAGCTTTTGTACCCATGGAGACCTCAATTTAGGTCACTGTCCGTGACCCCGTGAGTCTGTGTATTCAGGTTTAAGACCCCACCAGGATATATAAACACACACACACCTCTGAAATTTTGCATCATTAAAATTAGTTATTACTGTCATTTTTGGAATTATAGCAATGCCTAGCAACTCAGAACATCCCAGAAAAGCATAGCAACCAGCCAACGTCAATTTTTGTCTTGAGGAATTTTCTAGGTTTCATAAATAAAAAAATTAAACTTTACTTTACTTACTTTTAGTCATTTAGCAGACGCTTTTGTCCAAAGCGACTTACAAATAAGAAAATGTAACTAAAACTAAAAGTTACAACTCTATAAATACTATATACCTACATGTTTAAGAAAATAAAGAAATTAAATAAAATTGACACATGCATATAACATTTCAATAATAAACAAATAAATGGAAAAACTAAAATAAAAGGCGATACTTCTATCCCTTGCCGGTGTCCCTGCCCGGTGGAATCGCATGGTAGAGTTGATGGTCTTTACACTCTTTAAAACATCATTAAAATATAAAGAAACATCTAAACATGACAAGACATTGATGCAACTTATAAAAAAGTATAATAAAATAAATAATACATATATATAAAACATAAATAACATATAAGTCAAATAAATAACAAAATTTATAAATTATAAAATTAGTAATAAAACGTATTGACTGTGTATAAAGTATTGACTGTGACGGTGTGTGTGTGTGTGTTCAATGCTGTGTGTGTGCACGTTGGATGGGTTAAATGCAGAGCACGAATTCACTTCACTTCACTTCACTTGTTTTTCCTCTTTAGTGATACCCACACAACCACAGACACTCATTTCACACATTCCACGTACATGCATCACACACACACACCACATTCAGACCACATCTGCACTGTGACACACAACAGACACTGATGCTTCTCTTCTGTTATTCTCTTTTAGATGATAAATTGTAACAATACAAGTCTAACAATTGTTCTCTGAAATATAGACTGACTATCTTACAGAGATAAATGCCTTCAGTTTATTAATGGCTTTGTGATTTTTTCCCTCAAAAAACACTATTTAACACTATGCAACAAAAACCACAACATCATCTACTTCACTATGTGATGAAAACGCAATTGACCATCGCATGCAATGACTAAAGGTTAACTGACGTCATGTGCTTTAACGTGTTTCAGGTTTGTGCAGCTAATGAGAATGCCTGAAATGATCATACATGTTCAGACAAATAACTTTTGCTGAAGGTGATCAAGGTGATTTAGTTATTTTGGTAAATTCTTTAATGTATGTCTTTGTCCTCTGTACAGGTGAAGCTACTAAAAAATAATTATAATATTGCCATTTATATGTGTCAGTTCAAAATAACACATTATGGTCAAAAGCATGTGAACACCTGACCACGATGCTTACTGTGTAAATGAACTCAGAACCACAAGTGTTAATAGGGAGCTGATCCTTCTTTTGCTGCTACTGCATCTTTCAGTCTTTTAAAATATATGCCATTAAACCGACATCACTGAGGCTTCACTCCTGTGACTTTCTTCTTGTATAGAACCTGTTCAGAACAAAAATAATAATAATTATCATTACATTTTTCAATTTTCCAAGTGCATGAGTTCCACAGTAGTACATCAAGTTGGTAAGTCCACTATGATGTATTGAAATTTACTGTTATAACTGACTGATGAAGATGCTATCATAACTGACATGGAGCTGCAACAGTGGAAATGTAACTTCTCATATACTGTAAAAACTAAAGGTGCCTCAGATATTCTGTTGAGTACTCTAGGAACTTGAAAATGTATTTTAAGTGCCCCAAAGCTCTTTTTCTCATAAAAGGATTCCCGGAGGAACCATGACAGTCTTCCCAGTTTGTGCAGGATCTCATGGGATCCTTGAAGCACTTTGTTTCCAGTTCTGAGGTTCTGGAGTCACCATTTCATTACACTGAGACCTCAAAGTGCTCTGGAGGTTCCTGGAGGAATTCAAATAAAAAAAAAGGGTTATTGTAAGATCTATTAACATTGAAGTGGTTCCTGGAAGATCTTACTTGTAAAAGCCAGCATCTGGAAGAACCCAGAGATTCATGTGACAAAATTAAATATGACTGATTATTATTATTATTTACTTGGAACGTAATGACTTTTGTGGCACTTGCCATGTGAAAACAAAAAACTTGGGTATAAGACTAAATGGTTTTAAAATTGGTCACACTTGTTTTGTTCACAGTCAGAATTGGCTGTCATAACAAATAAATAAAAATAAAGGGACTTATTAAATCTTAAAATCAACCACAGTATATCCAACTAAAATTATGTTATATATATATATATATATTATAAAATTCTTTAAAAATCAGACAATGTGGTTTCCTGGACTATTTGCCCCATTCTGTCTCTCATAGTTGAAGTGTACCTATGATGAAAATTACAGGCCTCTCTCATCTTTTTAAGTGGGAGAACTTGCACAATTGGTGGCTGACTAAATACTTTTTTGCCCAACTGTACACGTGTGTGTGTGTGTCCCTCACAGTGCTGTAAAAGACCGACTTCAGTTTTATGCTAATAAAAATACCGAACATGTATTTTTATTAGCATATTTGTGCATCTACAGCTGAATGTGTTTTATAATCAATAGAGAATAAACATATAGATTTGATGTTAATATTTACTTTTAATAAATGCATTACTAGAAAAATTAGAGTGCTTCATTTTGCAATAAAGTTGAACAGTTTGGTTAAGATAATTTTGTGTTTGGATCAGGGGCGTAATAATGCACTCATTATCTTTGAGGGGGCACGAGTGTGTGTGGGGGGGGGGGGGGGGGGGGGGGGTATTATTAACACTCCCAAACACATTAACTATATTATGAAATATCTCGATTGTCACCTAGATTATGATGGTCAAAGTAGCCTAATAATGTAGTCTATTAACTATGCATAAAACCTGTCTGTTTACTTAAGTACAGATATATTTTTAATACGACTAACTTCATATTTATTGTGAATATTAAAAACATTGTAAGTTAGGCTACTTATCATAACACTTTCATTGTACAGAAAGAGAGCAAAGAACATTTACATTATTACTGACAGTCTAGAGTTCAAGCACTCTCAAAAACTCCCATTAAAATCACTGAAGCTGTTTACACAGTGAAATGAGTATCTTACTTACAGATTCATAAACACATCTGCACTTAGTTGTTTCTGACGAGAGAATTCGCCAGAAAGAGGTATTCAGTCAGCTAGCGAGTGAATTAACTGCTTTTTTGGCGCAGCAAATCTAAATTATGTTGAGCTTGTCAGTCATCACAGAACTGCTTCTTCAGTTCTGGACAGAATTTACAATTGCATGCCAAAATTGTTTTCTGTAAAATTATTATTGCATAATATGAATTGTAATTTGCAATGTTTTACAATTGTTAGGACACATTTCTCAATATTTTATTTCTCAAGTCATTTTTTCCAAAACACTTCTCACAGTTCTACTAATAAACATTTAGTTTGGCATAGCAGTTCATTTCACATCCAGAATGCACTAAAAAACTACTGAAACACTTATTTATCCCACCTCCAGTGCTGAAAATAAGTGTTTTGCTGCTGATTTGCTGATGTTTGTTACAAATTCCTTTCGATTTGTAACAGTCATTGTTTTGTGTAGGACCTCCCAAAGGCTCTTCAGTAAACCCACCCCTTTCTGAACAGACATAAAAGGAACGAAAACATAGTTATTTCATTCCTGAAAAACATAGTTATTGTTCCTGACACATGATGGATCTGCGTGTCTCTGTTGTTCTTCTGTTCGTTTTCCTCACTGGAGGTACAAAAAACAGCAAGTATTTAATTATATATTATTTGGTGCACAAAGGGAGGTCACTAAATGTCTGTCTCTGTCTTTAAGGATACTCTCTGAAGTGTTACACGTGTTCATCTGCTCAGGAGGGTTCCTGTGAAGCAAAAGTGCTGACATGTGGATATGGATTTTCCAAGTGTCAAAGCCAAACAATAGATCAATCCACTGGTAAGTCCAGTAAGATGTGGAAATGTACAGTTATAGTTTAATGAAAGTGATAACATGACGTGTACTGTATTTGTTAATCTCATCACATAATTACAATTATTTGTTATTACAAGAGGAATATTTACTGGAATTGGTATCATATTACTGTATATGGAAGTTTATGTTTTTTGTTTGTTTTAATTTGCAGCTTCCACTAAGTTATCTCTCACAACTAAACAGTGTGCACTTAGATGTGAACCTGGGACTAAACAGCTCCCGACTGGAGGGACAATAACCACCCACTGCTGTGACACTGACCTCTGCAATGCAGCAGGTATTGTGCTTAAAGGATCATATGCTAATTTGCATGCATGTGTTTTTCCTCTCACAACAACTATTACAGTAATATAAACACATCATTGTTCAAAAAAGCTAAATATTCAATTTTAGTAGTGTAAAGAGCAGCATGACAAGCAAACGCTTATAAATTAGACAAGTATGGGCTGTTTTCTAAATTGATTAAAATTGATTGATTGAGCGTCAATGTTTAATTACTATTATTATTAGTAGTGCCATTAAATAACAGTAATTTCTTTATTCTGTTGATTAGATGGCGTGTATAAGGGAAGCTTCCTCCTGCTGTTGTCTCCTCTGCTCTTCTACTTCCTGTTTCAGTGAGTCCTGCAGCACTTCAGATTCTACAGCTGCAGAAGAAACTGAATGTCACACGTTTCTATTCTTCAATAAATAAATAAAGCTTGTCAATCATGAAAATGTGCTTTTGGCTGTTCAACTATAGCATGGTTAACCAAAGTATTGAAATGCTTAGAGATAATATAACTATAAACCATAACAAGACTGCTTACAAGAAAAGCAGGTTTATTTTCGTACTAAGGGATAAACCCAAACAACCACAGGCACAAAGTCACACATACAATGGACACACACACTTCACACACATAGACCAAATATGGCAGATATAACGGAAGTATGTGTCCTGAGAATCAAACGAGTGACAAACATTGTACGGATAATATTGTCAGAGAGCAGAAGCAGCATCTCTACTGCCTCCCTTGAGCCGAATCAAATGAAAATGACTTGAAATAATGATCCGAAGTAAGATTGGTGACCTGTAGTAATTACTGAAGATCTGAGGAATGATCCAAAATATCCAGACAAAAAAATGAGAAGAAAAGGAATTTGTAACAGAAACTTTACAATAAACACAAAATATTATAATAAAGTCCCATTAGTTTACATTAGATAATGCATTAAATAAATGAGCATCACATTTGTCACAGTATTTACTAATATTTGTTAATGTCACTTAAATAAATACAACTGATCATAGTTAATGTGAGCTCAGGTCCATTATTTACAGATACAGCTTTTGATTTTAATAACGTAAATGTTGAAGTTAACATTAAATTAGACAAATAAATGTTTCATGAGTATGTTTCATTGTTAGTTCATTTTATCTGATGTATTTCACTAATGTTAAAATATTTAATCTTACTATGAAGTGAAATAAAAAAAGAAAAGAGACTAAATAAAAGATATGATAAATATGCTTACTGTAATATTACAGTTATTTCTGAAGCAATGTTGATTTAAAAATATTTAATAAATATAATCATAAATGTCATCAAAATATACTTCACATTTTGCATGTTTATTATAAAGTAAATGCTGTTCCATATGTCTTTAATTAGAAACAGCAAGCGGAAATGGAACATAAAATGCACTGGACTACAAGAAAAAAATAAATAAAAATGAAACCAAAAAGTTTTTTTTTGTTTTTTTTCCAGAAGACCACTCATGCCACTGTGTAAGAGGAATCGTGATTATTTCTCCTACACAGCGATACCACACAACCACTAACACCATAAACACATTTTCACTATGACACACGACACACACTGATGCTTCTCTTCCGTTATTCTGAACTCTCTTTTATATGGCAAACTGTAACAATAAAACTATTTGATATTTGGCTTTATGATATATTTTTTTCTTAGAAAACACGATATAGCAACAAAAACACAACAACACATCCTTAAATACCTCCTTATCACTATGCATTGAAAAACTTTTCACAAGACCATCGCATGAAATGACTGAAGTTTGACACGAGCTACAATCCCTAGGACACATTTCTCATACTGAGGTCACTTTTTCAAAACTGTTCTTACAGTTCGCCTAACCAACACTCAGCTCAGCAGAGCAGTTAACTTCCCATCAAAAATGCACAAAAAAAACCTGCTAAAACTTTGTTGTCTCAAATCAACTAATTCTTCATTAACAAACGTCAAACACACTCTCCCTCCTAACTGACCTAAAAAACACAATGTTTTCTTTACAAAACAAGACTGACAGCTCTCTGCTGTTAGAATTCACTGCAGTATGTTGCAAGTTTTTTTACAGTACAACATTATTCCTCAGTCGTCCCCTTTTGTATAGATGAAATTGAAATCGAGAGAATAACACCTGTGCAGGTATTCAGCTAGATGTAATTGTTTTAATATTATTTCTTTTTTTTAGATTCAGTATATATATTTCAATATGGTATTACTAAAAATCACAGATTGCTATCTTATTCAGTTTTATATTATGTTAGGTTTTAAATTTGAACTAGGCTTTGAAAAGAACTGATTTACTTTGAAAGAAGTAGTCATTGAATGTATGTTGTGCCACCACAGCAAAGGGAAATGATCTACAGTTTAGCCCACAGAGACCGCTGGTGTGCTCTCTGTGTGAAGAGTTTTGAAAAAGTGACCTAAGTATTGAGAGATGGGTCCTAGTGATTGCAAATAAATAAATAAATAATAAACACCCTGTAATTTATGTTTGTGCCCCCTCTACAGGTGAAGAGAGTAAAGGTGATAAATATGTAAGTGCAACTCAAGGCCTCAGGAGGGCGCTGCATGCAATCTTTGACTTTTTGTCACTGTGCTCTATTTCCATTTCTTTCACATGCTAAAAAACATGAGGAAAATCCAACAGGACACAATGAAACAATATTTTTTTGTATTCTTTGATGACAAATTTGTATCATTATTGATATTACCCGAACATAGGGTAAAGCTGCTATGAATTTAAATGAACAAACTTTTACCATAACCAGTAGGCTTCTATCAGTCATGTTCAATTATTTATTTCAATACAATTATACCCTGCTATCTGTATACATTAGCTCTTAATACACTATGGGCAAACGCATGTGAACGCCTGACCACTCATATATTCCTGTGTCTGCTTAATGTTTATATTAATGTAAAACCACGAGTGTTAATAGGGATTGATCCTATCTTTGCTGTTAACAGCTTCCAATCGTCTAAGGTTTTCCAATAGATGAGGTCTGGGCTTCCCTCCTACCTCAGGGTAGCGGCATATTGAATTTTTGGAATGAAATTCCGAGTCTGAGAGAGACTGAATTACAGTGCGTTCAGTGGATGGCCCTGTCTAGTTGCAACAATACAATATATTTAAGTGAAAAGCTAATATTGACTTGGTTTTTCCAGTAACCTTCCCACATCTTAAACATCCATATGTAAACTGAAATCAAAAGTTTATAATGTAAACATGTCCTAATCTAAAACAAACTAATGTGATGTTGGTTATAAAATTTGAGCATCAGTTTGTGTGTAAAGGGATATATATAGTTCATATATTGCTATATTGATATACAGTATATACATTATATTGATATATTGTTCCTAACCTGCATATCGTTCTTTCTTGTAGTAGAATGTTGCCTGTTCAAAAGGAAATATATTAGCAAGCTCTTTTAGGGGCTAGGTTCATGTACATTGTTTGTATTTTTTCTGGTAGCCCATATTAACTTACAATACAAAATACAATGATATTCTCCTGAGAACCACAGAAAAAAAGTTTAGAAAATGTCTTTGTTTTTACAACATTGCATTGTTTGGAGCATAAGAAACAAATGGTGATTATGATATGTCCTATGTAGAGGACACCATGACTCTTAATATGAAAATAAAATATGAAAATAATTCATACAAAAATAAAACCAAGACTGTATTACTAAAACAATGTGTGTGTGTGTGTGTGTGTGTGTGTGTTTTTTTTTTTTTTTTTTTAAGGAGTCATCGTATGCCCATTTTCCACAAGTTGATATCATTCTTTAGGGTCTTAATGAAAAGTCTATAACAGGGATGGCGAACTCCGGTCCTGGAGAGCCACAGCCCTGCAGAGTTCAGCTCCAACCCTAATTAAAACTCACCTGCCTGTAGCTTCCTAGCAACCGTTCAGACCTTGATTATCTTGTTCAGGTGTGTTTGATTAGGGTTGAAGCAAAACTCTGCAGGGCTATGGCTCTCCAGGACAGACGTTCACCACCCCTGGTCTATAACATACTTTGGCTAAAATTTCTCAATGGTAGTGTAAAACAACACCTTCTTTACCCTGTCAAAATCAGCTCTGTTTTCAGCAAGCCGTTTTAGTCCATGTTGCTTTAAATGCTAATGAGCTCTGCTGACCCCGCCCCTCTCTTCCATGGGGTGACGAGCAGTGCGAAACTGGCTAACTAGCACATTATTAGGAAAGGCAATTTGTAAAGATTCATAAAAACCCTTTTACTCACTTCTTCTGTAGATGAATCATGAATGATTCATGCGAAGATAGACGCATTTATGTAGATCGGGGATCGGCGCATTCACTTCAAAACAAAAGTAACGTCAATCCTCTGCGTCTTCAGCAGCCCAGATGTCAGGAGTAAATGACGACTGCTATGTTCATTATTACATCCAACAACAAAACACCTCAATTGCTTAATCGGAGACATTCTTGTCTTCCCCTGCACCGGAGTCGACTCAATGGTGGACAGCTCTTAGCTCACTCAGGGCAGGTCTAAGGTAAGACGGTCGTGTCAATCAACTATCGTGGGAGGGGCCTGTGCAGAACTAAAATGGATTCATTGTTTACTTAAAGCAATAATCTGCGTGTTTGTAAGAAACAAATCCATCAGGATGTTTTTCATTTCAAACCATTGCTTCCGGCTAAAATATGAAACTTCTATCCAGTGATAAAGTTTATATTATGAAGCAAACACGGTCCGGAAGAGTTTTAAACAAATAGGTCAGAGAATTTTGATGTGAGAAGAAAACAGGGAATGGATGTAAGGAAGCGTTATTATGTATTACGGAGTCAACATCACTGCCCAGGCTGCATATTAAAGAGGACATATGATGCTATTTTTAAAGATCATTATTTGGTGTAACAGAATATGTTGACATGCTTTATTGAATGCTTTAAAGAATATGCTGACATGCTTTAATGTTCAAAAAACATTATTTTTCAAATACTGTACATTATTGTATTCCTCTATGCCCTACCTCTCTCAAACAAATTAGATTTTTTTTTTCAAATGACAGAATGTTTTCTACAAAGCCCCTCCTTCCAACAAGCACAGTCTTAGATGATAAAATATTAGCCTCTGTATATGCTAAAAGATTAAGCTATGGTTTAGACAATATTATTTCAGAATCTCAATCTGGTTTCATGAAAGGCCGTCTAACAATTTCTAACAATATAAGATTAGTACCGGACTTGCTGGATTATTCAGATCTACTTTATTCAGATGGTCTCATGCTCTTTCTTGACTTTCATAAAGCTTTCGACTCTATAGAACATTTCTTTTTCTTACTTTATTTGTATTATTTGGATTTGGTAAAGCATTTATAGAGACTGTAACTATGTTTTATAGAGGTATTAACAGCTCAGTGATTGTGAACTTTGACACTTCTAAGAGGTTTAACTTATATCGTGGAGTCAGACAGGGCTGTCCAATCTCCCCATTTTTATTTCTTTTAGCCACAGAATTAAACAAGCTGAAAATCTGAAAGGAATTTTAGTATTTGACAAGGAGATCAAAATTGTGCAGCTCGCGGATGACAAAAATCAGTTACCAAAAGCTGTGGAATTTGTTGAACAACCTTCATGTGCCTCAGGTCTAAAACTTAATACTTCGAATGTGAAATTATGTCAGTTCATGATATGGATGATATATTCTTAGGAGGTATCCCAGTTACAAAAAAGTGTAAAATATTTAGGAATTCATATCACTAAAAATTCAGTCAGTAGACATCATTTAAACTTTTCTGATAACATTTACATTTAGTCATTTGGCAGATGCTTTTATCCAAAGCGACTTACAATTGGGGAATACAAAAAGCGATTAATCTTTCTGTCTTTAATTGTATGATTGTTCTTTGTAGGAATATAATAGCTTTCAAAGACAGTTAAACTAAAGTTTGTCCAGTCCAAAATTTTTATAAACATACAGTTAAATCTCTTTTGTCAAGCCCTTCATACCTTGCTGAATTAAAGCAGCCTTGACCTATCAGTTTCCTGTTTTTGGAGGTTAGTATAGTTTAATGCTGGTCTAGCTGGTGGATCAGAAAAGCACTGTCACCATCTGCTGAAAGCTTATGTGTTCAAATCTAAAACGTAAATGAATGTGATGTTACTGGTTTAGAATTTTGTGGTTAAGGTAGCCTATACCAAAATCATTGAAAACTACTTTTTTTTTTTGTGACAAATTATGTGTTTTCTTATTAATTGTTAACAGGTGAGCTTAAATTCATTCCTTAAAAATTTTGATTTATTTATCAAACTTGCAAGCTTAAGTTCCTGTTTCAAGCGGCCTTTGTTTTATTATGTTATTGACTTTAAAATCAAGCATTCTGCGTTAGTTCAGGCATAGTCAAGCCCCACTATTGGCCGATTGGAGAAATTCAAACCTGGCCCCTATCAGCTGATCCGACTCCTAAGCTCTCAACTGGCAAATCTCAAACAGGGCGCCTTACTTAAACACAGCTTCTGTCTGCTTGCAACCCACCTCCTCCTTTAACTTGTGTTTAACTTAATGTCATTCTGTTGTCATTGTTGCATGCTCTGTTCTGGGTTTTTTGTGCTACTCTCCTATTCTTATTATAATGAGGGTCGCCCCTGAAGCGGCTGCTGTTTCCCTGTCTTGGCCATGAAAAGAACAGGGAACTTGGAACAGAGCCATACCGCCAAATGTAACTTGAGTAAACATAATAAAGTTGACTTAAAGGCTTGTCTATGCGACTGACCTGTTATTTCCTCATAAAGACTCTCATTTTCTCTGAAACTAATAAAATGAGCGTTGAAACAGGTGCAAAGACAATTGTGTTTGCAATGCTAGGTACAAATACAAATAACAGATGTCTCTCGCTCACTGACTCTGTCTTATGTTTTTATTTATTATTTTGTTGTTTTGCGTGTTGGATGTTGTTAGTATAACTGTCTACGATAGACACATGATTTTAAACATTGGTTCCTTCGTCGCACAACGTAAACCGGACTTTGAGTTCGCCGCCGTAAAAGGGGAAGAGAGTCGGCATCCTTGTCAGATTTCAAAGGGAATAATCCAGCTACTGTGAACATTGCCGCCTCTCTACCGGATGAGCTTAATCATTTTTATGCTCGTTTCAAGGCTCACAACACCGCAACACCGCATTCCAACTAGCTGGGGTTTTCACAGACATTTTTAACCTCTCCCTCTCTCTGTCTGTGGTTCCCTCATGCTTCAAAAAATCCACCATTGTGCCCATACCAAAGAAAAATAAAATCACATGCTTGAATGACTGGAGGCCCGTTGCTCTGACACCCATCTTTAGCAAGTGCTTGGAGAAACTCATCAGAATCTACATCTGCTCTGTGCTGCCTGTCTCACTGGATCCGCTACAATTTGCATATCGCAGCAACCGTTCCACAGACGATGTTATTGCCTTCACCCTGCACACTGCTCTCTCCCACCTTTAAAATAAGAACACCTATGTGAGAATGCTGTTTGTGGACTACAGCTTAGCATTTAATACCATAGTGCCTGCCACACTAGTTGAGAAGCTCCAGACTCTGGGACTAAACGGATCTCTGTGCAGCTGGATCCTGGACTTCCTGACAGGCGGATGTCAGGTGGTCAGAATGGGCAACAACACTTCATCCCCGCTGACCCTCAACACTGATGCTCCTCAGGGCTGCATCCTCAGCCCACTCCTGTACTCCCTGTACACACATGACTGCACAGCCACACACAGCTCCAACGTCATCGTCAAATTTGCTGACGACACAACGGTGATAGGCCTGATCACTGACAACGATGAGACGGCCTACAGAGAGGAGGTGAGAACCCTGACTAAATGGTGTCAAGAGAACCACCTCTCACTCAACATCGACAAGACCAAGGAGCTGGTGGTGGATTTCAGGAGACAGAGCAGAGAACACACACCCATCACAATCGACATGACACCTGTGGAGCGGGTAAACAGCTTTAAGTTCCTTGGCGTTCACATCACTGAGGATCTCACATGGTCCGCTCACACAAATGCAGTGCTGAAGAAGAGACATCAATGCCTCTTCTTCCTGAGACGGCTGAGGAAGTTTGGAATGAGCCCCAGCATCCTCAGAACATTCTACACCTGCACTGTGGAGAGCATCCTGACCGGCTGCAACACCGCCTGGTTTGGAAACAGCACTGCTGGCAACCGCAAAGCTCTGCAAAGGGTCGTGTGAACTGCCCGTCACATTGTTGGAGGTGAGCTTCCCTCCCTCCAGGACATCTACACCAGGCGGTGTATAAGGAAAGCCCAGAGGATCATCAATGACTCCAGCCACCCGTCCCACAGACTGCTCTCTCTGCTGCCCTCAGGAAGACATCTCCTCAGCATCCGATCCCGCACTAGCCGACTGAGGGATAGCTTTTTTCCTCAGGCTATCAGGCTAATGAATAGTCAGAACTAATACACCCTACAGCATACTCCCACCTTACGGTATGCCACGCACTGCACTTTAATTCCAATACAGTTCAAACTGGACTACCAGTACACACTACACAACAATCTTTTTGCTACCACTGGATACCATCCAATGCACATCCATGACATTTGCGTATCCATCTTATGTATAATCTGCTGCATCCTCGCATATTATTGTGTGTATTTACAGTATGTGTAAACAACGTAGAATGTGTACATACGGTGTATAATGTGTATTGATAACTGTAAGTATGTCTAATAGTACACTGTGTGTACTGAGTATATGTATGTGTATATTACACATTGTCATCTGTATGAGTCTGTAAGTATGTAATGGCACTGTCTGGAGCACGCTTTCAAGAATTTCACTCACCAAGGCACATGTGCTGTGGTGATGTGACAGTAAAAGTGATTTGATTTTATTTGAAATTGGTAAGATCAATATGATAAATTGAATTGACTGAAATTCACAGAACTGCTACTAATTATCCTGGCAACAAAAATCACAGATTAGATTTGGACTATTTAATTAGCTTTCACTCAGATTGTTACAGAAATTATAATTTTAGTCTGCTTTCTATGTACTTAGAAATGGGCTTTATGTACTTCTCAGACATATACTTAAAATGAGATTTAAGTACACTGTAAAAAATGTAAGAGGGTCACAGCCTGTGTGGCCAGGCCAAGGGCCAAGGCCACAGAACCCCTGGGGCGGTCCAAAATAATAGGGCCCTGGCCTCCCGAGTCCCCGGACCCACCCTGGCCTCCCGAGTCTCCTGTCCGGCCATGGCTCCCGGAACGGTAGCCCTGCCCCCCGATCCCCAGAGGCCTCCAGAGCGCTCACCCCACCTCCCCTTAGGATGGTGTATGGCGTAATGTCAGTCTGTGTCGTGTTCCCCCGCCTCTCGTGTCCATATTTGGCCTTTCTGTTCCTGTCCTCGTTCCCTGCTCATTAGTTAATTAGTCCCTAGCCCTGTGTGTAATTGCCCCGCACCTGTTTCTGTTCTTCCTTGTTGATTTGTCCATGTTTATAAGCCCTGTGTTTCCCTGCCCCTGTGTCCGGTATTGATCGTCATATGTGTTCGGTTTTCCCCAAGCTCCACGTTATATGTTTGGAAGTTCAATAAAACTCTGTGGTGGAATATACGCACGCGCACGCGCACGCACACGCACACACACACGTACACACACACGTTTTTATGTTTTTCAAAGAAGTTTCTTATGCTGATCAAAAATACAGAAAACATTAATTTCTATTGTAATATACTTTGAAATATAATTTATTCATGTGAAGCAAAGCTGAATTTTCAACATCATTACTCCAGTGTCAGTGTCACATGTTCCTTCAGAAATCATTCTAATATGCTGATTTATAATCAGTATTGGAAACAGTTGTGTTGCTTAACATTTTTTGGGACCTTGTGATATGTTTTTCAGGATTAAATTAAAAAGTTTTAAAAAGTAAAAAAAGAATAAAAAGTTTAAAAGAACAGTGTTTATTAAAAATAGATATTCTGTGTCACAATATACAATATTTTGGGGTCAGAACTTAATTTTTTTTTTTAAATGAATGCTTTTTCTATTAAATGGGTACAATTTATTGTAAAGACTTATATTGTTAGAAAAGTCTACTATTTTGAATAAATGCTGTTCTTTTTCATTTATTTATTTTACTTTTTATTCATCAAAGAATCAAAGAAAAAAGCATCACAGGTTAAAAAAAAAAAAGAAGTAGCACAACAGTTTCAAAGATAATAAATCACCATATTAGAATGATTTATGAGGTCATGTGAAACTGAAGACTGGAGTAATGTCTGATGAAAATTCTTTGCTGCATTGTGGAAATAAATTATATTTTAAAGTATTTTAAAAAGGGAAAGCAATATTAGAAATTGCAATAATATTTCACATTATTACTGTCTTTTTTCTTTATATTTGATCAAATAAATACAGTCTTTTAAAAAAATCATTAAAAGCCTAACTTAATATATATATATTTTTAAACGTTGCAGAATTATACAACTGATTATCACATATAAAATACATTTTATAACAACAACAACGACAACAAACATTGTACCTTCAACAGCTTGTAACTGGGGCAGTAGGCTACCCTCAAAGGGAAACCTTTGTACCTTACCCTAAGATGTATGTTAGTACCTAGAGTAGTAAAATGCAGTGTCGGGAAGGTTACTTTGAAAATGTAATAGCTTACAGATTACAATTTACCCTATTTAAAATATAATAGTAGTGTAACTTTTTCAGTTACTTTTAATGTAACTGATTACTTTTTGGTTACTTTTCTAAATTACTTTTCAACTGTTACTCATTTTCAAACATTTACACCATGCAGGGTTAAACTTACTGTAGTGCTCAACACTGATTACTGTCAGACTTTCATTGAATTTGAACACATCCACCACAAAATCAGACTTTAGTACCACCTTTTACTTTGAGATTGATCTGAAGTTCAATGCAGATTTAAAATAATAAGAAACAGTTAGTTTACCGATACTGTTTTTGAAACCAAATCTTTGCATAATTACAGGAAACACTGCATTTTTATAATAAGAATAATAGGGTAAATGTACCTATTAAGCTCACCAAAATCTACATTGAGACATTTTTAATACACAAGATATTGGTTTCAGTACAAAAATATTCAATTTTATTTTAAATGACAAATGCATTTTAATTAAGATATACATAAATAAATTCAAAAGATTATTACAGAACACTAAAATCAAGCAACAAGGCATTCAGTTTGATCAGTTATATTCATAATGAAGTGTCATCTAAGCACATTGCAACATCTATACTAGTCCACGTTCAGCTAAGTAACACATTCAAAAATCAAATAAAACAAACCAATAAACATTTCATTCATGGGGAAGAACACAGAACCTAGCCTCATTGTGAAACCTCGTTTTAAATGGTTGTTAACTTGTCTAAAGTCTCTTAAGCCTGGAATACACTATTAAAAATTGCCCCGATTTTCCACAGATTTACAGTCTGGAGAAGTTGATGCTAGTTTCCAACTATAAGAGCCAGTCTGCAGATTTGAGTCGACTGATTCCATAGAAAATCAATTAACTTAAAGTGACATCCATCAGTTAATATTTAAAGTCTGTTTATACAGTATTTACATAGACGTTCAATGTGGAAGAGCTGGAATGACAGGATTTTGCTAAATAAGTAGCCTTTGGTCATGTATTAAGTTCATACATATTTTAAAATGAACAACTATTATTAACAATATCTATGAAATTATACTTTTTCTTATTGACGTCACACTGAAGCTGTGTGATTTTCATAGCAGTGTACCCTTTAAGCTCACCTTAAAATAAAACGAAATCTTTAAAAATTACATCACTGTAAAACCACAGACCAGCAATAAACTGTCATTTTATAATAATATGGATGTAAAAGTACAAGCCATCTTTACATAAAACTATTTTTTGGATCTAATGCAATTATTTCTTACATCCAAGTTTCAGGTTATAATATGCAAAAGTCTGAACATTAATCTCTTCATTTTACAATAAGTAGTGAAACGTACCCAAAATAAAAGGTTAAACATCTAAAACCGCACATTTAAGGGGCTCCTCTTTTGGTGAAAGTTTTTATACAGCTCGACCTGATTGCAAAGACACTATCTAAACTTATAGACACATTATTTTCCTTTTTGATATTGTGCAGTGCTTTGACACAATTTGCATTGTAAAAAGCGCTATATAAATAAAGGTGACTTGACTTGACTTGACTTGACTTCATGGGTACGTGAGCTTAATAGGTACATTACCCTATTAAAAAAGCAGGACAAATCAGCTGTTTAAGTATGTTGCAAATCAGTATGTTGCATTCCGTGACATTCTGCGTAGGAGTTCCGTTCTTATGACTGGATTCTACGAACCAGACCGAATCATAGGGCCGTGTGTCTCATATATTTTAGAGTAGTCAGAGAAATTTGGGAAAGAAATCAATTAAATCATACAGAATGATCGAAAATCTGGTCTTCAATGATAATGTCAAGTTACTTTAATGTATTTGCACCAAAAAATGATAAGGATTTATGCTGATATCGTCCAAAACCACACTTTGCCAGGGGTGTTTCCAAACTTTTGGAGGACAGTGTACAGGTATGTATAGTGGTGTGAAAAAGTGTTGGCCCCCTTCCTGATTTTTTATTTTTTTGCATGTTTGTCACACTTTAATGTTTCAGATCATCAAACAAATTTAAATATTAATCAAAGATGACACAAGTAAACACAACATGCAGTTTTTGAATGAAGGTTTTTATTATGAAGGGAAAACTAAATCCAAACCCACATGGCCCTGTGTGAAAAAGTGCTTGCCCCCTAAACCTAATAACTGGTTGGGCCGCCCTTAGCAGCAACAACTGCAATCAAGTGTTTGTGATAACTTGCAATGAGTCTGTTACAGCGCTGTGGAGGAATTTTGGCCCACTCATCTTGGCAGAATTGTTGTAATTCAGTCACATTGGAGGGTTTTCGAGCATGAACCGACTTTTTAAGGTCATGCCACAGCATCTCAATAGGATTCAGGTCAGGACTTTGACTAGGCCACTCCAAAGTCTTCATTTTGTTTTTCTTCAGCCATTCAGAGGTGGATTTGCTGGTGTGTTTTGGATCATTGTCCTGCTGCAGAACCCAAGTTCGCTTCAGCTTGAGGTCACGAACAGATAGCCGGACATTGTCCTTCAGGATTTTTTGGTAGACAGCTGAATTCATGTTTCCATTTATCACAGCAAGTCTTCCAGGTCCTGAAGCAGCAAAACAGCCCCAGACCATCACACTACCACCACCATATTTTACTGCTGGTATGATGTTCTTTTTCTGAAATGCTGTGTTACTTTTACGCCAGATGTAATGGGACACACACCTTCCAAAAAGTTCAACTTTTGTCCCGTCAGTCCACAGAGTACTTTCCCAAAAGTCTTGGGGATCATCAAGATGTTTTCTGGCAAAACTGAGACAAGTCTTTATGTTCTTTTTGCTCAGCAGCGGTTTTCGTCTTGAAACTCTGCCATGCAGGCCATTTTTGCCCAGTCTCTTTCTTATGGTGGAGTCATGAACACTGACCTTAACTGAGGCAAGTGAGGCCTGCAGTTCTTTAGATGTTGTTGTGGGGTATTTTGTGACCTCTTGGATGAGTCGTCGCTGCGCTCTTGGGGTAATTTTGGTCGGCCGGCCACTCCTGGGAAGGTTCACTTTTTCACACAGGGCCATGTGGGTTTGGATTTTGTTTTCCCTTCATAAAAAAACCCTTAATTTAAAAACTGCATGTTGTGTTTATGTTATCTTTGATTAATATTTAAATTTGTTTGATGATCTGAGACATTAAAGTGTGACAAACATGCAAAAAAAAAAAATCAGGAAGAGGGCCAACACTTTTTTCACACCACTGTATATTGTTATTTTTACTGTTATGTTTACATCTGTACTGTTTGCCATACATTTTCTAGAGTTAAATATTTGTTCCCATTTTGTTTAACTGAATCTGAATTAAAGCAAATAAATAAATTTATTTTTTAAACTGTAATTATTTAAAACTGTAATTTTGTAATTTATTACATTTGCAATAAATGGTTAGCCAGCTTTAGAGCATTAAGAATGGGTGTCTCAACTGTACCATGCTACGGTTTCAACTGGACACCATATGGGTACAGTTGAGACAAAAATGCACCTCATGTTTATGAGCTAATTGTGGAAAATATAAACTACTTATTGTCACAATACAACACAAGGGAAGCTAGGAGACGAGAGGTAACCTTCAAAATAACCTTCAAAATTTAATGAAATCCAAAAAGAGTAACACAAGACAGGCAGAGACTCACAAGAAACAAAGGGCTTATAAACACACTAAACTAGAACATTAAACAAACACAGCTGGGACATAATTAACTGATAACGAAACAAAGACAGGAACAGGAACCAAACCAAATATGGGCATACAAGAGGTGAAACTAGATTAAAGAGAGCACAAGACAGAACCCCACAAGACAAGACAGGACATAGGTCTGACACTTATGGTTATTATCGATTTATGATATTTTAGTACACAAGCAAAAGAAATATAATGTGAAAAATCACTTTTCAGCATCTAGTTTTTGTGTAGTGATGAAAAAAGCTGAAAGTGTCTCTACTGTACTCAGTCTTCCTAACTGTAATTTAATTACACACTTTTTCTTAGCACCTGTAACTGATTACAGTTACATTTATTTTGTAATTATTCTGGATAAATGTACCCTTAAGGTACTACTACTCTGAATCTTACATTAGTAAATAAGGTACAAATAAGGTACCCTCATTTTGAGGGTGCTGCCCCAGTAACAAGCTGTTGTACTCCTAAAGGTACAATTTTTTTTTTTTTTTTCTGAGAGTGTGGTTGGCAGATGAGATACAGACCTTATAAAATATTTATGAGCTTATGCAACAGAAACCTGTTTCACTGTTTGCATGGAATTTATGATTTCAGAGAAAAGGAAAACTTTGGTTCTGGAGAAACAGGATGTTTTAATGTCCCAACCAGTGTGTGTGGGTACAGGTGATTTTAAGAAACTGCTCCTATTGTAATCCTTCAGAGCAGGGCTGGGCAGCTTCGGTCCTGGAGGGCCATTGTGTTTGATGGAGACAAATTCTGTAGGACAGTGGCCCTCCAGGACCTAAGTTGCCCAGCCCTGCTTTAGAGGACAGTTCATTGTAACAATATCACATAGGCTATATATGTGTGAAAAGACCACAAAAACTAATATTAATAATAAGTATGACTAATTTTCTTCTGCAGAACATAAAAAGATGCTTTAACCCTCTACGGTATGCAATATGATATCAATGAGGGAAGAATTATTTGTTATGTTTTTCCTGCTTAAAGTTGGACAGTCTAAAAATATCAATAAATATTTTCATTATTTTTTAAATGTATTTTTTTTTTTTTTAAGTTTGTGGACTCAAGGCAACATTGTACCACAATGGACAAATTGAAACATTTGACATTTTCATGCTGAAAAAATAAAGGACATCCGTTGAACAAACGGATTTATCTTGGTTTTAATGTATTGCACATCTCATATTTAATAAAAAGTAACATTTCATATCCCGCTGTTGCTCTCAGGCAACATTGTACCGTCGTGGATCACAAGTACAACCATATCTGTTATCATACCAAAACATTATAATCAATGTTGTTTCAAAGTAAAAAAAAATCATGTAAAATCATCATAACCTTATCCTAATATGCACCTTATCCTTACATGCACTCACACACACACACACGTTTTTACATGCATGTAAAATCTCCTTCTTCACTAATGACACTTCCTTGCTTGTGAAAGCTGAAGAAGCAATTCCTCTCAATAGAAAAATCATAATATGTGCCGATATAGTATGTGAATTACTGTTCTTACAAATGCATAATGCATTTGCATTACCATGAGGCAACAAGATACCATAAGAATGTTGGGGCCCAAACAAGATTGAACCCATCTTCTTTTGTGTTCCACAGAGGATAAGTCAAACAGGTTTGGAATAAACATGAGCAACTCATGACAGAATGTTCATTTTGCGGTGAACTATCCCTTTAAGATGGTTGGTTTAAGTAGACATATACATTCCTTGTAATTCCTTAAACCTCCCTTTATGATTAACTGGCAAGTAAATTATGTAAGCTTAAGTTTCAATTTCTTCTTCTGTTAAACTTTCATTTTCTCATAAAGACCATCCCCTTTGAAAAGCTATAAAATGGGTGCTGAAACAGACGTTATTTCATTCACCTCAAAGATCAAAGATGGATCTCCAGATCTCAGTTTTTCTTCTGTTCGTTCTTTTCACCGCAGGTACAAAGACAACTAGTGTTCGTATTGATATTAAATGCAAATACAGATTACTGATATTTCTCTTTGTTTTAAAGGACACTCTTTCAGCTGTTATGAGTGCTCAGGTCTGACGGGTTCTTGTTTAGATCAAAAGCAAAAAACATGTTCCAATGGATTTTCCAAGTGCATGAGTTCAACAACAGTGGCGCAATCTGGTAAGTCCAATATGATGGATTGAAATTCACTCTTAACTGATGGAGATGATAAAGGTTTATTTATTGATTTTTTTACTGGTGCTGCTTCACTGGAAATGTAACTTCTCACAAAACTGCTGATTTCCTCACAGAATTTATGATTGTAATCACAGAATATTCTATTTATATTTAAGCTATTTAATTTGAGATTATACTAACATTATAATTTGCAATCAATTAAATTTCATAAAAATTTAATCAATATTTGAAATGAGAAATTTGACATTTTGACATTTATAAATATATTTTCTGTCAAAATAATGTGTTGAACTGTGCTTTCCTGAATCATTCATGTTTTAGGTGACATTAGTGGTAAAGTGAAGCTTAAAGACTGCGCTGTTGACTGTGTAAGTGGATCCATGAACATCGGCATTGCAAAGACATCTTTAGTGTGCTGTAACACAGACCGGTGTAACATGCAAGATGCTCCAGGTATTGTGCTTTACAGACCAAATGCAAATGACTATCTTTAGGATCAACAATTTTTTTTTTTCAAATGACATTCAATCAGGAAATACAGGGTGTGGCTTGTCAGTTGTGAACTGATTGAGTGGTGCAGCTAGAGTGTTATTTCATTAGTAAATAATATAATACATGTTTTGTCCTGTAGATCCCTCTAATGTCCTCAATGGAAAGACGTGTTACTCTTGTGATGACAAGAGCTGCTCAAACATATTGAGGTGTTCAGGAAGTGAAGACCGCTGCTTCATAGCAACAGGTGAGAATCTGAAACGAAAAAAGTTATTTTATCTCTCTTATGAGCATTTAATAAAGCTCACATATACCAATTTCCAGCTTGGATTAACCTTTGTTTTCTTTCTTTCCATCAGAGAGTTCCGGGGACCAGTCAGTAGTTATAAAAGGCTGTGTTTCTAAATCTATTTGTGATGCTGAAACATCGGTTAGAGGTGTTCAGAGTGCCTCATGCTGTGAGGGGAACCTGTGTAACGGTGCTGAGAGCGTCCCTCAGAGCTTCCTGTTCCTCTGCTGTTCTCTGCTCTCCTTCATCCTGCTGCACTGAATCCAGCAGCTCCTCACATTCTACAATCAGACACACTGTACTCAATATAAAGCATGTATTTTCTCTGTACAATGCATCTTTTGTGTCCTGATATGATTTTTTTTTGCTGTGACATTCTGACATTTTTTTAAATAAAATGCTACATTACCTTTTGCATTGTCTGTGGTCATTCTGAATTCATCTGACCAGCATATTTTCAATCAGTATAATTATACCAAGCAAAGATAAGTCAGAACTTACTGTTTCACATCATTGTCCTATCTCTACTCCCCATTGGGAAAACAGAGCTCCCAGGCTAGGATTTACAGTTTTTCTCGATTGCTAAGACACAATTCATGAAACAATTCACCATTTTCTCACAACTATAAACACAATCTCAAAATTACACACCAAGTTGTGCAAGCTTCAAACTGGATAGAGTGTTGGACTTGTAACCCGAAGGTCGTGGGTTTGAGTCTCAGGTCTGGCAGGGATTGTAGGTGGGGGAGTGAATAACCAACACTCTCTCCACCTGAACCCCCAACTGCTCCCCAGGTGCTACAGCAAGGACTGCCCACTGCTCCGGGTGTATGTTCACTACTGTGTGTACACTTGGATGGGTTAAATGCAAAGCACAAATTCCAAGTATGGGTCACTATACTTGGCCACACACCACTTCCCTTTCTCTTTCCAAACCTGTCAAATACTCAGACTACTTTCCTGTCTAGACAACACTAGTGAGATCAATTCAAAACACTTTTACAAAAACCTCATTTTGGGAAACGGGAATTCTTTTGCTAGTCAATGTCTGTTACAGTATATGACATAAATAGACATAAATAGAGTTGTGCAGATACAGTAAAATTCAGCAATACAATAAAAAAAATGTTTACTTTCAATACACGACTGTAAAGAGATCTTACAGTAGATGAAAAGCACTAGAAGAGAAAAGTATATACAGAATATACAGTTACAGTTTTTCTCGATTGCTAACACACTATAACTGATTCATTTAACACAATTTTCCAAACCATTCTCGAAATCTGATCTTTTGACTATTTGCTGTTAATAGATATTTTCCTTTTGTGCAACACAGTCCAATAGAGTTTGGGAACTTTCAATGAGATGTGCTAATTGTTTTGACAAAGGGTGTGAAAAATGTGGAAAATAAATGAAAGTGTTAAGACGTTTGTGTAACGCAGAGGCAGTGTCGTTAAGATCCATGTGCAGCTTTATTCATTCACAAGAATGGTCATACAAAGCATAAGTCAATCTCAGGTGTCAGATAGCACGTAGGCAGGACAGAATCATCAACAGAGTTCAGACTAGAGATCTGGGCAGGCGGCAGACAGATAACAGGACAGATCAACAACAGGAACTCAAACACGGGAAAACCGCTCAGAAATATCTGCATGGCAAGAACAAGACTTCGCACTGAGAGCAAGGATGGAGCAGTTTAAATAGACCAGTCAATAGGGAACACCTGTGTAGGTAATCAGTCTCAGGTACGGGGTGTGATGGGAAATGGAGTCCGAATGACAGAGTTAATACTCAGGTGAGGGTTCCCTCTGGTGGTGATCGGAGGGAGCCACAGAGTCTGAATTCGTGACAGCTTGCAAGAGAACCCTTCTGCTGTGCTAAGAAGGGGATGATGAAGATAAATGGATCCCAGTTTCATTAAGCATGCCTTAGGGAATAAGAAAAACTGTAACATGCTGTTTTGTCTGTTTTTATAACTGTAAAAGTAGTGGAGGATATAGTTTCTACTCTATTTGCTGACTTTGACAACCTCACCAAGATCATAAGAGGTTCTTCTCTGTTACTGAACTTCCATCAAAGTATTCTTGATTCATTCTGATTATTAATGAGCAAACAAGAGAATAGTGTTATGAAGTGTCTATGTACACTAAGTGCAAGTAGCCCATCTAGTTGGCAAATGCTATTTACACTAACTCCGCCCACTAACGTGTGACTGAGTTACTCAACGCTAAAAAAAAAAAGATTGTTCAACATCAGCTTCAGCGGCGTAGATGGAAAGGCCTGTGCATTTTGACGCGATCGACCCGAGTTTGAGCCCGCCTAATGCCTTTTTCTCCCTTTTCAAATCTCATATCGCATCAGAAAAACATTTATTTTCAATACAAATGAAGGAAATAATCAAAAAGTTGAATTTGAAAGTGTTATAATGCATTGTGACAGACTTTGCCATTCATTTTCTCCCAAATTCTACAGTAAACCCCAGTGAAAGTTGACACAGACAGAGTCTTGGTCGTTCTGAAGAAGAATGTATTCAAAATTTCATGTTAACGCTGAAGGAATTTGAATAATGCTGGTATAAATGTCAAGCAGTGCTGTAATGCATTGTGACGGACTTTGGCATTCATTTTCTCCCAAGTTCGACGGTAAAACCCAGGGAAAATTGACTCAGATAGACTTGGTCGTTCTGAAAAATAATTTATTGACATTTTCGTATTAACTCTGAAGGAATTTGAATAATGCATGTAGAAAATAGTAGGAAATAATCAGTGCTATAATGTATTTTAGCAGACATTATTTTTATGGAAAACTCCACAGTATAATATATTTGAACATAATATAACTGTATCTTTTATCTTTTGTGTTTTGCACATTTAATTCATAACCGCTGAACTATAGGTCTTCGTCAGCTTTTTGGCCGCTTCGTGTCTCCATACCATAATACCACAAACAGACATGCAACTAGATCCAGGTGGCAGGTGGCTTGACCGGGTGTTCACAGATGGCGGCTCACTTGACCGAGTGACTAAACTCAATATAGCACATCGTCCAGCTCAATCTGGAAAATCTGTCAAGATTGCACAAGGAATACAGTAAGATTGTTTCACATCTATTACTTACACTTATAACTTTTAACAGTATCATGAATTTTTAACTGTTTACTTGACAAGGAATTACATCGACTGAATCATAAATAAAGTAATCCTTTTAAAACTCGACAGTCTCTTTTTCAGTACAAATATAATCTCTGAACATTTATGAACCTCTTAAGTTTCAATATTGATCGACATTGGTCTATAAAACTCATTTTACATAACTTACCTGTAGGAAATGATGAGATATACACAGATTAGAATCTGCAGTGTTCTGGCGCGTTAAATGTAATGTAAGAGAGTTAGAATTAATTGTTTGAATTCAACAACTGCTCAAGGAAACACGTAATTGTAACATATGTGTGTAATTCAGATTTAGTTTTTTGTGATTGATTGTGTAACGGGATGGACGAGATGCAAGACGTGCGGATCCATGTGCAAGCTTTATTCAAAGGCGTGATCATAAACAGGCATAGTTCAATAAACAGCAAACAGGTATGGCAGGGACAAGACACAGAGTAATCCTTAGGGCAAGCGTGGGTCTTAGATTGGCGAACGATATCCAGAGGGCTTGAGAAGAGGGGTAGTCCGATAACCTGAGCAAAAATCCAAACGAGGTATACAAAGAGTCCAAAACGGTGAGACAAGGGTTAATCCACAATACAAGGGCAGGAAACAGGAAACGAGACGATAAACAAAATAAACTAAATTTAGACTTAGAGAACACAGATTGGCTCGGTAAGGCAGCTAACACTAGGAGTGTACAGAAGAGGACTGGCTTCTTTGATTTAGATAGTTTGTGGATCGTTAAGTAGAGCTCACAGCGGGTGATCGGTCAGAATCACTCAAGATTTCTTCGTTTGAAGTATTTATTGAATTTTACAATTGCATGATTGAATGTGTACATTGATGTGTGTGTGTGTGTGTGGTTCTGAAACAAATAAAATACAACAAACAATTAGTTGAATGAAAATGAATGATTATCATGCAACAAACCTCTATTTGTATTAACTGTATTCTATTATAATAATATAGCAGGATTAAATACAATAATATTTTAACATGGCCGAAACTGGCATTAAAAGAATGAAAAAGGCTGTTCTGTGGGTCTAAACAGCTAGTTATTACAATGAGAAAGGATAAACCATTCGTAATACAATGGCCCCCTCTGCCGGTCGCATAAATAACTACACCCGACCACTCCGCGAGGTGTCACGTGACGACCAGTGTACATGCGGGAGGTGCGTGCCCTATAGCCAATTAACTGGAATGACGGCGAATATCACCGCGATAGCTTACAAACTATACGCAGAGGGTGCTTAACTGGTATTCTACAATGTGTAACCAAAGAATAATGCCTGAGTGGCAACCTATACATTGATAGAAAAAAAACATCACAACTCGAGTCCCAGCCGGGCGGGAAAAGCCTGAGCTTACATTTAACAACACTAAACAGACAAAACACTACCAATCTAGCCTTGGCAATGACAGTAAAAGAACAACAGAATACCGATTCTTACTTGTAAAGACGCACACAGAATAAAGCAGTTGTATCAAGGCGGGTTGTAAGTCTGTGCGGTTAGCGTACACTACTGGCAAAAAGACTCGGACAGAATGCTACCAGCGCGCAGCGATCCTGAGTCAACTTGTGATTGGCTAAGAGTCCAGGTGAAGCGAGGCATATTCTAGTAGGAGAGAGAGAGTCACAGTAAAGTGTCTGATGCTTAGCGGCCACAAGGGGGCCTTTTTTACAGCCGCCCCCAGATTACTGAAGGGAATCTGCAGAAGAAGAAAAGGCACCCACTCGTCCGGTAGTGGTTAGTCTGACAACTCTGGAAGCTGGATGAGTCGAGCCACAGGGCGGGTGTACGCCCGGTCTCCTACATTCACTTCAGCAGATCGTACTTTACCGTCGAGGCCGGGGGAGACGCTGGTTACTGTACCCACTGGCCACAGTGAGCGAGGGAGCTGCGGGTCAATGATGAGGACCGTCTTGCCGATATGCAGGTCTGGATTTTCAGCATTCCACTTCTGTCGGGCCTGGAGGCTGGGCAGATAGAAACGGATAAAATGCTTCCAGAAGTGGTCAGCCAACAGCTGGCTATGGCGCCAACGCCTACTGCTCAGGAGCTCGGATTCAGGATATACCACCTGCGGGATAGAGGCATCTGGCCGCCCAATGAGCAGTGAGTTGGGAGTTATTGGATCAGGGTCGGCGATGTCTGCAGATGTGTAGCCTAATGGTTTGGAGTTGAGAATCCCTTCAATCTCAACTAGTAGGGTTCTCAGTACCTCATCTGTCACAAGCTGGGCTCCAAGGGTTACTTGTAGGGCTTGTTTTACTGAGCGTATCTCACGCTCCCAGCAGCCGCCAAAGTGGGGGGAGTTAGGTGGATTAAACTTCCAGTCGATTTGCTGAGAGGCGAGTTGAGCTTTGATGTCTGGAGCAAGGTCGGCGAATGCTTCCCGGAGCTCTCGATCACCACCTCTGAAGTTTGTCCCCTGGTCTGAAATCAGCTCGAACGGCTTTCCTCTGCGGGCGATGAACCGTCTCAGTGCCATGAGGAATGAGTCTGCATTCAAACTGGAGAGCAGGTCGATATGCACGGCTCGGATGGTCATGCATTTAAAGATTATTCCCCAGCGCTTTTCACTCCTCCTTCCAATCGCTACCGAGTATGGCCCGAAGCAGTCTACTCCTGTTGAGTAAAATGCTGGCTTGAAAAGTCGGACTCTGGATGGAGGTAGGTCGGCCATTTTAGGGATTTGTGGCTTTCCGCGCCATTTCTGACACTCTTGGCACTTGCGCTGAAAGCGGCGGATAGCCTCTCGTCCTCCTGGTAGCCAATACTTGCGGCGCATCTCTGAAAAGACCCTCTCTGGGCCTGGATGGTGCAGACGGTAATCATACTCTTGTATAAGCAGCTGCGTGACTGGGTGTTTGGCATCCAGCACCACCGGGTGAACAGTATCCGGTTCCAGCTGGTTACTATGGCGCAGACGTCCGCCAACACGGATGAGCTTGTCACTGTGGTCGAACTCTGGTGCTAGCTTGAGAAGTCTGCTGCTCTTGGCGACTGGTTTCCCTGACTGCAGCTGGGCATAGTCAATAGGAAAACTGTCTTGTTGGACCTGTTGTAGCAGAGCTAGCTGGGCTTGCCTGTAGACTGTGACGTTACCTGGGGCCGCCCCATGTAGAGTTTTAGTTGTGGCGGTCAGGAGGTCTTTGAAGGAAGAGAACTGCGTAGCGTCAGGGAGATGACTTGGCGTGGCAGTAGTGAAGCCGCAGAACGGAGGTTTCTTGAGCTCTTCACCCTGATCTGCCTCTGTCTGGATCTGAGGGCTTTGTGGCCATTTGTCTGGGTCACACCACAAGAAGGTTGGGCCTTGACCCCAGCGACTGTCTGGTGTCAATGTGTCGAGAGGTTTGCCACGCGTTATGTCGTCGGCAGGGTTCTGTGCAGAGTCCACGTACCTCCATGTGTCACCCTCGGTGAGATCTTGAATCTCTGCCACACGCGTGCCAACAAACACTTTGAATCGGCATGACTCCGACTGCAGCCACTTGAGCACGGTGGTAGAGTCTGACCAGAGCACCACCCGCTGGATGGGCAGTGTGAGTTCAGATTTGAGAATCCGAGCCATTTGTGCTCCAGTCAGAGCAGCGCATAACTCCAGACGTGGGATTGATTGCTGCTTTTTTGGAGCAACTCTGGATCTTGCGGTGACGAAAGCTACTTGGACGACTCCATGAGGATTTTCGGTTCGGAGGTATGCCACGGAGCCATAGGCTCGCTCTGAGGCATCACAGAACACGTGGATCTCACGCTCACAGGTGGGAGAGTCTAACTCACGGTCAGTGTAACACCTCGGAAGTACTATGCTCTGTAGGTGAGGTAACTCGTCCTCCCACTCTCTCCATGCGGTTAGCAGGTGATCCGGCAGAGCAGGGTCATCCCAGTCACGCTTTTTGTCCCACAGGTGTTGTATGACAACTTTGGCCCTGGTGGTGTAAGGTACTAGAAAGCCAAGGGGGTCATATTGGCTTGCCACCACTTTGTAGATGGAGCGCATAGTGACAACTTCTTCAGTGGCTACAGCCTCTCGACACTTGAAGGACAGGGTGTCCTCTCGACAATCCCACTGCAGGCCCAGGGCTGATTCTTCTTGACCTGGGTGACCTTGGTCGATCCACTTTTCAGCACTAGCCGATCTCGCCTCAGCAGGGAGGTGACGGATGGTGTCTGGATGGGTACTGGCCCACTGGCGTAGCTCAAAGCCTCCCTCAGCAAGGAGAGTCTGCAGTTTGTCGATGATGGGCTTGACCCCTTCAACTGTAGGCACACTCTGAAGACAGTTATCCACATAGAAATGTCTTAACACGGAGTCTCTCACTGCATCAGCTGGCTGAGTATGGTCGGTGACGTGCTTCTGTAGGGCATATGTAGCACAGCAGGGGCTACAGGTAGTGCCGAAGGGAAGTACCTTCCACTTGTAGACTGTGGGTTGTTCATCACGCTTGAGCTCCCTCCAGAGGAAGCGGAGGAGAGGCTGATCTTCCGGAAGGAGCCTGACCTGGTGAAACATCCCCCGTATGTCACTGCTGAAGGCCACACAATGTTCTCTGAATCGCAGGAGAACTGAAAGGAGAGGTGGACCAAGGGTTGGACCAGGGAGCAGGAGTTTGTTCAAGTCAGCGTTGCTGTACTGGAAAGAGCAATTAAAAACCACTCGATGCTTGCCATTGTGCTCGACAAGGTGGTGAGGGATGTACCAGCTGCTTGATGTGTTCTCTGTGCCAGGGGGTAGTTTCGCCACATAGCCAGCCTGTTCAAGTCTCTGGATCTCTGCGTTGTAGACTTGGGCCGTCTCAGGGTTCTTCACCAGCCGCCTTTCCGTATTCCGGAGCTGAGGAAGTACTGCCTCCTTTGGTGCGCAGAGCTGGGGAAAGTTCTTCACACGGAGGAGAGGAGTAGCATAGCGGTGGACACCATCAATATCTACTCGCACCGTCTGTTTATCCAAGCATTCAAGGGCCTCCTTGTCCTGCCGTGACCTCGTACTGGCCTTTTCGCTGCGCCATGGGAGGACGTCCAGCTGCCACAGTCTCTCAACGTGCTGGTAGATGTCAGCTGGAGGTGCCCCGAAGGTGGTGAAAAGACAGCGTTGTTCGATAAGGTACTGCTTTAGATTGTTGGTCGGACCTTGCAGCGTCCATCCGAGACGGGTGCGGACAGCAACCGGTGCACCAGGGGGACCAAAGATGACTGGCTCAACTGGAGTCACCAAGTGGGGGTGGTTTGAGCCAATGAGCAGTAGCGGCACAATATCCTTGAATGAAGGGATAGAAAGCTTCTTCAAATGTCTGTATTTGCTCTGCAGTGCTTTGAAGGGATACGTGTGCTGGCCTAGCCCAAGCTTGGGTGCGGTAAAGGCTCCTTGGATGTTGTATACCATGGCTGGAGAACAGGCTGGAGAGATGCTAAATGAGACAGCCGCCCCGTGAAGCGTCTGCAGCTCCTGTCTGACTGTACGCAGGGGCAAATCCTCGGGCTGGCCTTCAAGTCCAAGTTGTTGGACAGCCGGTTGGAGGAGCAGGGTGCGTTCGGAGCCGTCGTCTAACACGGCGTATGTCTCTAAAGTTTGGTCACCATGGCGGATGATAACTTTACTGACCTTGAGCAGCACACGATGGCCCTGCGGTGGCTTGCCAATGTATAGCACTTGGTCTGCATTTGGTACGGACAAAGGTTTGCTCTCACTGAACTTCACCTGGTCAGGCCTTCTCTCAGCTTTGTCAGTCTTGGCTAGACTTCTCTCGCTGACATCGTGCAGAGCAAGCAGGTGTCTGCTGTTGCATGTTTTACAGCACATCTTCAGATCACATTCAGCTGATCTGTGTTCTCTGCCGCATCGCCAACATCGGTTGTTATCCTGAATCCAGCTACGTTTCTGGGTGGCGGTGAGCAGTTTGAAATTTGCGCAACTATTCAGAGTGTGCTTGTAGTTCTCACAGAATGGGCAGAACTTCTTTGCATCTAGACTGTTTGGAGGAGTGGATTTGGCCAGCTCTCTAACCGATTTGGGTTCAGCCCCCAGCATGAGGACTGAGGCCTTATGTGACAACTTGACAGTACTCTTGGAGTCTTTGGGCTTAGATCCAGTGTCCTTTCTCAAGCGGTATTGTGATATATCCTCCTGGACCTGGAGCTCGTATTCCAACCAATCTGCTAGGTCCAGAAGAGTGGGGATAGGAATGCGGAGCGGGTGGATGTAGCGCCTGAAACTGGACCTCAGGTCGTGCGGTAGCTTGCCCAGTAGACGGGTGACATGAGATCCACAGTCCAGCTCAACTTGCCCCTTTAAACCGAGCTGCTCCAACATGCTCACCAGGGATCTGACGTTCAGGGCGAACAACCTGAATGACCTGATGTCTCCACTCTGAATGTTGGGGCCATCCATCAGTTCAGCAATACGCTGAAGGGCGAGTTGGTGTGGCTGCCCGTACTGCTGGTTTAAAGCTGCCATAGTGTCAGTGAAAGGGTAATCAGAATTGCTGTAAGAATCTGCCACCAGCAATGCTTCCTCCAGCTTCAGATGATCCACTAATATCTGGAACTTGAAACGTTCAGTGGCATCTCTAGGAAGGAGATTGTCTAGAGCAATGCGGAGTCTCGCAAAGTCTCTTGGGTTAGGACGGTTGAAGTTCGGGATTGTAGGAGTGGGCCCTCTGTATGTTCTTTCCTGTCCACCAGGGGGGGTCACTGAGCGTCGGCGTCTAGGCTCGTGCCGAGGTGAAGGGGGACTACGTCTCTCGCGCTGGTCTGGAGAGTAGCTGCGTACTGGCTTAAGAGAGCGCTTAAGTGAGGGAGAGTCATACCTAGTTGATTCCCTGTAGTCCTTTGTCTCTCTGCTGTAGTCACAACGCCTGTCAGAGGACCGTTGTGGTGGTGTCTCCCTTCTAGATACAGTCTCCCTGTCTCTGAAGTAGACTGATTTGTACCGGGTTGAAGCACCTCCATAATCCAGCCCTTCTCGGTAAAGTCTATCTCTGGCAGTTACAGTACGTGGCTCTGGACGGGAACTGCTGGGCTCCGCTTTGGCTCTGAGCTGCTCGTTCTGTATTTTTAATTCCTCCATTAATGCTAGGAGATCTTCCCTTTCACGCTCTAGAATGTGACACTCCCTTCTCCACTCATCTGCAGAAGATTCCCGTTTATCAGTGACTGACCATCGCTCTGGGCTGTGGTGCAGCTGACCTTCTGGGGATGCAGAGCGTGAATCAGATCTGCTGTGGTCCTCTTCGTCTAGCCGCTCTCTGGACTGTGACTCAGAAGACTTCTTGGTCTGAGATCTGGTCGGGAGATCAGACAAGTCATAATCTTGCAAGTAGTTAGGGAGGGACCGCTGCCTCCTGGATCGTGCACCAGACTCTTTATCCGAGGTGGTAGACATCTTGCTCCGCTACAAGCTCTGGATCCGGCTCGAAGGACCACTTTGTACAGAAGAGGACTGGCTTCTTTGATTTAGATAGTTTGTGGATCGTTAAGTAGAGCTCACAGCGGGTGATCGGTCAGAATCACTCAAGATTTCTTCGTTTGAAGTATTTATTGAATTTTACAATTGCATGATTGAATGTGTACATTGATGTGTGTGTGTGTGTGTGGTTCTGAAACAAATAAAATACAACAAACAATTAGTTGAATGAAAATGAATGATTATCATGCAACAAACCTCTATTTGTATTAACTGTATTCTATTATAATAATATAGCAGGATTAAATACAATAATATTTTAACATGGCCGAAACTGGCATTAAAAGAATGAAAAAGGCTGTTCTGTGGGTCTAAACAGCTACAGTTATTACAATGAGAAAGGATAAACCATTCGTAATACAATGGCCCCCTCTGCCGGTCGCATAAATAACTACACCCGACCACTCCGCGAGGTGTCACGTGACGACCAGTGTACATGCGGGAGGTGCGTGCCCTATAGCCAATTAACTGGAATGACGGCGAATATCACCGCGATAGCTTACAAACTATACGCAGAGGGTGCTTAACTGGTATTCTACAATGTGTAACCAAAGAATAATGCCTGAGTGGCAACCTATACATTGATAGAAAAAAAACATCACAACTCGAGTCCCAGCTGGGCGGGAAAAGCCTGAGCTTACATTTAACAACACTAAACAGACAAAACACTACCAATCTAGCCTTGGCAATGACAGTAAAAGAACAACAGAATACCGATTCTTACTTGTAAAGACGCACACAGAATAAAGCAGTTGTATCAAGGCGGGTTGTAAGTCTGTGCGGTTAGCGTACACTACTGGCAAAAAGACTCGGACAGAATGCTACCAGCGCGCAGCGATCCTGAGTCAACTTGTGATTGGCTAAGAGTCCAGGTGAAGCGAGGCATATTCTAGTAGGAGAGAGAGAGTCACAGTAAAGTGTCTGATGCTTAGCGGCCACGAGGGGGCCTTTTTTACAAGGAGAGTGTTATACACAGGACAATATTTGGTCGAGAGGAAGAGATTAAATGAATTGCTAATTACACTATTGAAATAAAAAAGTAAAGCCTGCACAAATACTAGAAATCATGAATATAAATAATTGGGAATCATGTACAAAAATTACAATTATTATTTAAAAAAAAACAGAGGTGTTAATTATCAGACCTAAAACCCCACATGTAATAACCTAGAACCCGATCTAACACTTGACGGCTGCTCTGTCGCTGTTTGAGGGCAATCTTTCATTCCATCTCAAAAACATATCTAAATTCGACCTATGCTCTCAACGTCAAATGCAGAAATGCTAATTCATGCGTTTTGACCTCAAGGTTAGACTATTGTAATGCTTTATTGGGTGGTTGTTCTGCACGCTTGATCAACAAACTACAGCTGGTCCAAAATTCAGCAGCTAGAGTCCTTACTAGAACCAGGAAGTATGACCATATTAGCCCGGTTCTGTCAACACTGCACTGGCTCCCTATCAAACATCGTATAGATTTTAAAATAATTACTTATAAAGACCTGAATGGCTTAGCTCCTCAGTATTTGAGCGAGCTCTTATCACATTAGATTCCTCCACGTCCGGTGCGTTCTCAAAACTCATGTCATTTGATAATACCTACAATATCAAAATGGACTGCGGGGGGCAGATCCTTTTCCTATTTATCACCCAAACTCTGGAACAATCTACCTAATACTGTTCGGGAGGCAGACACACTCTGTCAGTTTAAATCTAGATTAAAGACACATTTCTTTAACCTGGCTTATACATAAAACACTACTACATTTCTATTATTCAAATCCGTTAAAAAATTGTTAGGCTGCATTAATTAGATCAACCGGAACCGGGAACACTCCCCATAACACAAAACAACTGTCATGACCACCATCGAATAGGAACGGGAATTTGGGTAGGAAGTGATCACTTCCTTGCCTTAACTAAACTTAACTAAACTATGCTAACTAATAAACAAAAATGACAATGGGTGGTGATCACTCTTAAACTAAACTAATATTTAAAGGAGCAATCAACAGTTGTTTACAGGTGACTCAAAGATCAAAAATCAACAGAATTGTTTGTGAGTGGTGACAGTTGTTTTGGTTTAATTTTTTCGTTCCGCCACACCAGAGAATGCAAATAATACCTGATGTCAACCATCAAATCCAGCTAACTGAGTTAGCGATGAACGGGCCCCTGAAGCTTTCCTATGTAAACAGACGTATGTATGAGTTGCCGTATAGGGCTTAAATCAAACTTCACTCACGCAAACATACATGAAACACTTGCATACACATACTGTATATGAAACAGTCACACATACTGTACAAGTAAACTACTAATGAGACTCACTCTACTGAATACATAGTAGGCTATACATTCTGTACTATTTATCTTAAGTGTCCTAAAGTTTTTTCTTTGCTGAATGACTAAATAAATTAAATACTTTTTTTCCTGGTGTCATATTTAATAAAAATATTATTCAAATACGTACAAAGTGTACTTGAAACACAATGTGATTAAGGACAAGTGCTTGGTACTGATAACAGTTTGATTCATATCTTACATTTATAAATATTTTAGGTAAATGCCATTTCCACTTGAACCCGTTGCAAAGTGCAACAGTCATTTGAGTAAAGTTTCAAATTGCATTTAGCGACTTTTATCAGCAGATGGCAGAAGATGATCTTTTGTCTACTAGTAAAACAATATCTTTGCATCTGTTGACTTCAAACACTTGTTTGGCGTTGACACTTGGAAAATCTCCACATGTCTGCACTTCTGCTTCACAGGAACCCTCCTGAGCAGATGAATCCCGACTGGAGGGACAATAACTACCCACTGCTGTGACACTGACCTCTGCAATGCAGCAGGTATCTTCTTTATATGATCATGCGTTACTGATGTTTCCCACAGTGACTTAAAATGATGAAATACTACAAACAATAATACAACAAACACAAGTGACTGTCCAAAGGAATAATCAAATTTCAAGTGTAGTCCTGAGTAGTGCAAAGCTTGTGTGGCAGGAAACGGAGAATCTTATAAATTAGTCAAGTGCTTTCAGAGACTTTTTTGTGTGAGACTATTATTACTAGTTGTAGCATTAATTAACAGTACTTTTCTTATTGTCTTGATCAGATGGCGTGTATAAGGGAAGCTTCCTCCTGCTGTTGTCTCCTCTGCTCTTCTACTTCCTGTTTCAGTGAGTCCTGCTGCACTTCAGATTCTACAGCTGCAGAAGAAACTGAATGTCACACGTTTCCAATCATATTTTACTGAATACAGCTTGTTTTGTTGTTCTGTTGTTCTTTATGATTTGAGGAATTAAAAATCTGTATTTTATTAAACGTATAGGCCTATTAATATCAAAATACAGAATCTGCTGATCTTGTGTCATGTTTTTAATTGTTTAACCACCACTTTTCACCACTGACAATGCACATGATTTTTGTAAAATTGCACGTGAAATCGCAGGTAACAGAGAGCACAGGTGGCGACTGCAAATTACATCATTGCAGAAGTGCAGGTGATACTTCGCATTTTATCGATCCTAAATTATGATGAAATTATGTAGTTATGATTAAGTAATATATCCCAAAGCTTGCCTACTATTCTGCTACATACTCAAAGGTATTTAAACTTACATAATTCACTTGATAAAATGAGGTTTAATAAGGATTTACAAAAACGGTATACATCTACTTAAACCAACCATCTTGAGTGAGTTTGGCCATAAAATGAAACCAATGTTTTTGGGTCCCAACATTCTTTAAAGAATCTTTTAATGTTTCACAGAAGAAAGAAAGCCATACCTGCTGTGGAATGTGTAGTGATTTAGGTCTTTCCTACGTGTCGGTGGTGAGGATGAAATGTTATTGAAATAGGTCAAAATGAGTTTCTATGATATTTTCCCTAAAATATACTGTATTCTTACAATAAATTATACCCTGAAGTTTAATACATTTTACTTGATAGTAAGTTGTACTTGATATTAGAGCAGTAAAATGTCCTTAAAATATGTTAAATGTGGAAATTGTTATGAGGATTTTTATCAAGTGAATCCAATTTTTTTTTTCTTGCAAGAGAAAGAAAATCGTGTTTTTTTTTTTTTTTTTAACACCATGGCTGTGTCCAAATTCAGGGTCTGCATCCTTCGGAGTAAGGATGTTACGTCACAGCGCCGCGACGAAGGCTGTCCAAATTCGTAGGATCCTTCAAATGCGGCCCACAAATACGTCCTCCTTTTCCCCGAATTGGAAGGATGGGTGTGGTGGATCCTTTCCCGTCCTATCTATCCCATAATTATTTTCAGCAGAGCGTAATGGCGGACGAAGCGAGCGGTAGCGGAGTGGGAGAGGAGTTTCTCTGACAAAACAAGCTAAAGTTTATGCTTCGGCTCAATGAATTTGTAGGAGAAATTAGTAGAATACTTAAAAACAAATAAAAATAGGCTATAATGGCTTACCTGGATGTGACTGTCTTGTAGTCTGATATAAAAAACTCTCCGACAACGAGCAAAGAAAGTATTTAATTTATTTAATTGCTTTATTTCTTCCAAAAGAATTAAAATGAGGAGAATAACTCTTTGTTTGTCCATTTTCCCGCTTCTTGCTTGGCGCTGTCACGGTTGCTAGGCGACAGGATATGAGCAACGGGTAAGGGAGGGAACTGAAAGAAGGGTAGGCTGTCCAAATTCACAAACACCGACTTCCGGGTTTTGCGGACGTCGGAGGATCCCTCCTCCTTCAACCGGGTAGGAAGGATCCTAAGGAGGATGCAGACCCTGAATTTGGACACAGCCCATGTCTACTTTGGTGAAACCATTGTCGCTCGCGTCACTCACAACAGCTAAAAGCTGCCTACACGGGACGCAACAAAACGCCCATTGCAAATCATTTGTCCTTTATGTCAGTACATCATAAATAGAATGAGGCATCAGTTTACTGTTTCTAATATTGTGCCTCATCCAGTGTAGACAGAATCACTGGTTATAATAAGTTTTAATGTCTTTAGTCATGTCGCTCACATCCGGTGTAGACAAGGTGTAAATCTGATGGTATGTAAATTTATTTTAATGTAAATTACTGTGTTTTTTTTTACTGAAATATGAAGGGCAAAATATATTTTTAAATGTTTTAAAAAAACAGTTATATTTTTTAAATGAATTTTTAAGAATATACAAAAAAAAGGGCAGAAAAGTATATGGGTAAAAATATATATTTGCATAAATATATATTGAAACACTTTAGCAAATATTTTTTTTGTGTATTTTGAAATATATTTAAAAATATATTTGCAAATATATATATTTTTTGCTGCATAGGATAGATCGAACTTCTGAATTTTGTATTTCCACATTCTGATCGACAGGGGGTGGTGCCAAAACCAAAAGTGCATTATTGGTGTTGAAGTTTCTGGCAAAAGTTATAATGGCAAACAATTAACAAATAATTCTAAATCCTATAAATGTAAGTTATTAAGGAAACTTTTCTGCTTGAAAACATTAAAGGGATAGTTCACCCAAAAATGAAAATTATGCCATTAACCACTCTCCCTCATGTCGCTCCAAACCCGCAAGACCCTCGCTCATCCTCAGAACACAAATTTAAATATTTTGGATGAAATCAAAGAGTCAGAGTTGAAATCAAGAGTTTTCTGACCCTGCATAGACAGCAACGCAACTGACACGCCCACGGCCCAGAAAGGCAGTAAGGACATTGTGGTTTAGCAACAGTGAATGAGACCCGCACACACACACACACACACACAAAAGGTTACATAGTAGAATTTAGAATTTTTAGGGCTACTGGAAAAAAGCTATTCTGAAATCTGGTAGTTCTTGTTTTAACCAGACTATAATACCTTCCAGAAGGTAAAAGTCTGAAAAGATTGAATGAAGCATGTAAAGGATCATGGACAATCCTCAAAGCCCGTTTCTTAACCCTTGACAAGTATAGATCAGTCCCAATAATGCGTTCTGCCATTCTCACTACTCTCTGAAGCCTAAACTGAGTAGCAGAGCTGTACCAAACAGTAAATGAAGAACACAGGACCGATTCAATCATAGCCCTATAGTATTTGTACATAGTTCCACTAGACAGATTCTGCTTCTTTAACTGAGGGAGGAAATACATCCTTCGTTGTGATTTCTTAACCACGCACATAACGTTGTTTTACCACTTGAGATCGCTACAGATGGTAGTGCCAAGAAACTTATAAGGATCAGTGATGCTCACTGTACAACCATTTATTTTTAATGGAGCAAAGCAGGTAGACTTCTTTGAAAAATTAATAATCATCTCTACGGTCTTGCCTATGTTTAAATGCACGTTATTTAGACGATCTGATCCACCTGCTCCCTATGCTAATTCATCTCCATCATGAATAAGGACAATGATTGCTAAAAAGTAATCATTTAAGTTAACTAATTTGTAATGATTCATCACTCTGGGACTGGGATCTGTTTTCAGTTTTATTTGTAACTGAATCAGACAAGCAGAGGTCAAGACACAAATAAGGCAGAATAGTAAAGTAGGCAGAGCGGTAAACATTTATCAGACCTGAAATCGGGACAGGCGGCATTCAGACAGAAACTTAAATATTGTAATCCTTAAAAAAATTCATGTGTAAATAAGTGTGCTCAGAAAAATATGTAAGATAATTCTTTAATTAGGCTATTCAAAAAAAAAAAAAAAAAAAGGTTTATACAATATTTGTTTATAAGTTCATACAATATTTGCATTTCCACTATCAGCATTTTCCTTTTTACATGTAGGCTACAGATTATAAAAGCAGCAAGAGAAATAGTTACATAGTAAAATTACACATGTATTTGTGTAGTATTGTTATATGTTTTCATGTGCACCAATAATGCGATTATTTCCAATAAGCAGAGTAAGAACATAATTGCAGTAAGATTTTTATATGACACGAGCAAAACTCTTCACTCCAGTTAAATGCAATTTTCATTATTCTGATTATCTGCTAGTATAGTTATTTTTACCGTCATTATTCGCACGCTTCACGGCACAAATAATGAATCTACACATTAGGCATGTTACTGGCCACTGTCTCCTTATATTCAATGGAAATATGACTACAGACATATTGGAAGGTTACTTTTAAGTTGAACATCACAACATCGCAATCTCACAAACTTCTATTATAATTAATGAATCTATATTTTTACAAAATTTGCTACCTCACGCTTCCTACTAAACTGATGTGTTATTCCTTTAAAGTTCCTGCTCTAAGCCATTTTAGGAACATTATTAATTAGATCAATTAAAAGTACAACTAGTTTTGACTGACTAATTAAATCTCACAAATGCTAAAGATACAAAGAAATTACTAAAATTAGAAGATTGTGGTCATTCATTAAATATGTTGAGAAAAGATTTTGTACCATTCTATGGTTAAGAGAAAAGAGGTCATTTTAGCCTCCCACATTTGACCATGCCATAATTATGGCAAAGAAAAGACAAACACGCTCAAGAACATGTTAAAAGTGAATGTTTATGTTTAAAGATAAATGTTTATGTTGAGCAATATAGGCCTTCTACACTCCAGAGTTTATTTAATTAACAAACGAGCTACGAACTCTGAATGGCTTTGAGGTCAAAATAATGTTAACCTATTTTATTGACGTCTTTCCATGATTGAGACTCTCATTTTTTAAAATTATTATTTGAATTTGCTCATTTTGAGCGGAGAAAGATTTCATCAACATTTCTGTTGCTTCTTCGCATTAAGGAAATAAGAGAATGACAACTAGAGAAGAAAAATAATAAGAATATGATTTTCAGACCACATTCTATGATTCTTTTGCCCGGCACTGTAAAAGTCTGAGCAGATTTTTCTACTGCACTGATATATTATGGTTATATTAGAACATAGTTCACTCTGTAGGCTACTTAAAAGCCTTCAGCTTGTTTTTCCCCTTTTGGAACTGTTGCATAATGTTGTTACAGTAGCTTGAATAATATTTAAAACTGCATGTAGTATAATTTAAATATAAAAAAATAAATAATAAAAATAACATTTGATTGTTAATATTTATAATATATAATATTACCGTTTTTGATTGTTAATATTTGATCGTTAACAAACATGTTAAAATAAAACATTTATTTATATTTTAATATAAAACATTCATAAACAATAATATATTAGGCCATATTGGTTGCTTGTTATGGTATGCTTGATGGTAAGAATGTTTATTACAATCCAACATAAATTTTTTATTTTATTCTAATTTTTTTTGCACGTTAACAAGATAACATAAACACTGAATTTGTTTGACTTTTTTCTCTCTTTTTTTTTGCTTTCCCTGCTCATTGGAACCGACACAACCACAGTCCATGTTTGAATTGCAAAATGATCTCTTAAGTATGGGATCTTTCTCATCTAAAATGAATAAATAAAACATTTGGTAACAGTCGGTAACAGTCGAAAATAGCTAAGATTTACTTGATAAAATCCTCTTAACAATTTGCAATAGATTTTTTGAGATTTTCATTATTTAGATTTATAAATTCATATTACTCCCTATAATGATATAATGCATTTTGTTTTTAGAAAGCATTAGTTATTGTCAAGTTAAGTCACCATTATTTATATAACCCTTTTTTACAATAAAGAGTGTGCCAAAGCAGCTTTACAGATGCTTTAAAGAATGTTTGTTTTTGACGCTGCTTCTATACACTATTCTCAGGGTTATCACCATTGGATTAGATGGCTGTCAATTATACTCATGACGTCACAACGCTCGACCAAACCACTGACATGCCAGCAGGATAAAATTGCTTGAGTAGTGAGCAGGTCAGCGCCAGACCTCACTCACTCTATGAGAACTTATAAGACCTTTGCTGATCTTATACACCACTCACAAACAATTCTGTTGATTTTTGATCTTTGAGTCACCTGTAAACAACTGTTGATTGCTCCTTTAGATATTAGTTTAGTTTAAGAGCGATCACCACCCATTGTAATTTTTTTTTATTAGTTAGCATAGTTTAGTTAAGTTTAGTAGTTAATTCCCGTTCCTATTCGATGGCGGTCATGACAGTTGTTTTGGATTAATTTTTTCGTTCCGCCACACCAGAGAATGCAAATAATACCTGACGTCAACCATCAAATCCAGCTAACTGAGTTAGCGACGAACGGGCCCCTGAAGCTTTCCTATGTAAACAGAAGTATGTATGAGGTGCCGTATAGTAGGGGTGGGCGTATCGATCCTAATATCGATAGTATCGATACCAACGTTGGTATTGGTATCGGATCGATACTAGCCTGATAAGATTGATTCTTTAGGTTCATTTTTTCTCCTATACACGTAATAACATTGTCCTTTTTATATAGTATTACTGTAAGGTATGTACTGGGGTTAGCTTTTTAAAATTATTTTTTAATGCATTAAGACACTTAAAATTTTCGTTATAACAGTTTTCTATGGGAGTAAAATGCTTAACATGTTGTTTACCATGTTTGCATATATATTCTGGGCTCAGCTGCTTGCAACATATTATATTTTATTAACAAGCTGTATACCGAATTTAGTCTTTATTTATTTATTTGGTCTTTATCACTGTCTTCCTCCATTCATTAATTGCACCATATTAAATATTTTTATATTGCAATTAGAGAAAATTTAATTCAGCGTGTTGCATTCATGTTCTGGGTTCATCTGCTTACCTGTACATATATAGTAGGCCTATATATTTTTATAAACTATACCGAATTTGGCCTTTTCATATCACAGTTTTTTTTTTATTGCGATAATAACAAACAAATATTACAGTATGTATAAAACAAACAGGAAATACAGTATGTACATAACATACTAAAATCCTTTCAATAATAAACTAGTTATGGTTTAATAGTTCTTTTTCATATCAATGTCTTCATTGTCATTAGTCCGGGCCCGACAGTTCTTCCCTTCTCCACCAGAGGTCACCATCTCCCTTCCTCCCGGACTCCACTCCTCTAAACTATACACACCTGTCACATTACACACACCTGTCACATTATTACACCCTCAGCTGTTCCCCATTAACACAGACTATATAGTCTCCTCTCTTTCACCACTCGGCCTGGTTGCATTATTTGTAAATGGGTTGTAGTTGTTGTGATTCTAGTGTTTGCGCTGGTCTGGGATCCCAGTCTGTTACTACTTTGTTTTTTTGTGCCGTGTTGGCCTTTTTGTTTCTGATTAAAAGAGAGCCTTACCTGCATTTTGTCTTATTCCTGATGTGTTACAGCAGGAATAAGACATATTTGCAAAGCTGAAGTCCGTGTTCCCAGGTATACAGAGATATGATGAAGTACAACCTTTAGACTTCATTTTAGTAGTAGTGTTTCCTAAAAAAACACAAATGACACAGGAAAGACAAATGCTCATATGGTGACTTTATTAACGAATTTCAAAGATTTTTGTAAATAAAAATGATAGTATTTTCACAAAATAACTGTGTGGCAATGAATTAAGCAGCAGAAATCAGTATAAGTATTACAGTATTCTTGCAATATCATACATTTTATATACATTTCTCCATCAGTCAAATATAACATTACATTTCGATCAAAGGTGCAGGACTTACCATAAGTTGCTACTATTGTTGAACTGTTGTTTACACAACAGTAAAGAACGCTCACAAGGCTGTACCCCGTCCCCACCTCGGGTACTCGGACCACATCTCTGTTATGCTAATCCCAGCATATAGACCACTTCTCAAACTTGCCAAACCGGTTCAAAAACTCATCACAATTTGGCCAAATGATGCTACCTCAACACTACAGGACTGTTTTCAGTGCACAGACTGGAACATGTTTAAAGAGGCAGCCACCTACAACAACCACACAGACCTGAATGAGTACACTGAAACTGTGACTGCTTACATCAAAAAGTGCATTGATGATGTGACAGTCACCAAGACCATCACCACACGTGCAAACCAGATAGAGCCCTGCATTTCGGCCCGGCCCCGACTTTTTTACGCCCCTAGGGCCGGGCTTCAGGCCAATTTTCATGTCATAGTTAAGACGCGGGCCAGGCCTCGGGCCTGTTTTGGGTTTATCCTTATTTTTATATTGTAGACATCCATCGATTAAATGAAAAAAATTGCCGCGCTGGTGGAAACAACACGAGACCGTGCTGCCGCGACTGAGAGCAGCCCGATGGTGTGTAGTGTCCCACAGCAGCAGTGTGCAGAAGTGACTTCAGCGCAGCTGAATAGTTCTGCGTTCAAATGCATGCAATAGGCTAAAGCTTGCTGCAAAACCCCAGCAAACATAACCATGAATGTGTCTGCGGGAAATAGTAAGAAGATAATTGAATTATTTACTAATAATCTAATGTTTTCTGAGTCTGTGTCGCAAGGATGAAGTTGCTCATCCTGACTCGCCGTCTCCTCATTAGACGCGCCTTTAGAGAGAAATGCATCTTTATTGATTATGATTATAATAAAAGAGTTTTTGTTTTTATTTTGTTAATAAGTAATATAAAGCTTTCTATAGATATATTTATCATGTCTGTGAGGCATGTATTCGCTCTGCTTCGGTTCATTTTTGTGAAGAGTTCCTGTTCAAGACGGCAGAAAGCGCATCATGTTTGTTTTCTTTGTTTTATAAAAGAACTACCTTTTGTTGGTATTGTGAGTGCACACAAATACAAGTAGACCCTTTACAGGTCCGAATGATGTATTACATTACATTCCCTCAGTGGAATCTCCTTCCGGGTGAACGCTGGCGCTGTTGGCTGCCACTGCCTAGGGAGAGAATTTTAAACTTTTCACTGTTTCACTGTTTGTATTTTCATGCACTTATCAATGCATGAATACATTTATGAACTATTTTAAGGAGTCATACTGATTTGTGTATCTACACTGATTCGGCGGCTCTGTGTGCTGGTTTATCTGCGTGTTCATGCTCTCTGTGGTTGTTGGTCTGCCTGCTGATTATTGACCTGTTTCTTCGTGGTACCTCTGTCACGGGGAACAACTATGAAGATTATTGAGTTACTGGTGCGGATGAATTACATCTGGGTCGTCCTTTCTGCTGTATACCATTCTGTGGTATGGATGATGCCCCATTACTCGGCGGCGGAACTTATTCAGCTCCGTTTGCGTCCTTTTAATCTTCCATCAACTCTACATCTTCCCTCGGATATCGTGTTTATACCACGTCGTCGGAAATATATACATCGTGGGTCTCGGCGGAGTTAAAACATTGATGGCTCAAGTCAGATACAGTCTTTTTGGTCATCTAAACCACGCTCGGTGAGGAGGATCACACGGACTGTTGATCCTGGTGTATTAACCAACTTGGCCAGATCGGTTGGCAACGATTCTGGTAAAAACAATTTCTCCTTTGGATTCTTTAATATACGATCACTTTCCACTAAAGGATCTCTGGTGTACGATCCGCTGTCTGACCGTAAGTTTGACTTTCTTTGTTTAACTGAGACATGGCAAAAATCAGCTGACTTCTTTCATTTAAACCAGTCTGTTCCCCCAGGATATAGTTATGTCTGTAAATCCCGTATTATGGGACGGGGAGGGGGCCTAGCGATGCTCTATAAAGAGAAATTGAACGTATCTCAGTTAACTCTGCCTGTATATTCTTCTTTTGAATCGCTTGCCTTACAAATTGATGGGGCGATTCCTACCATCCTCACTACCATTTACCGCCCTCCCAAGAGCAATACTGCCTTTTTAACTGAACTTTCTGAACTTTTAACTTATTTATGTTCCATGTCTCCAAATGTTATTATGTTGGGTGATTTTAACATTCATATAGACAATGCCAGTAATGCATTTACAAGTGACTTTTTATCATGCTTGGATTGCTTTGGTATGCAGCAATTTAATACTCTGCCAACTCATTCTAAGGGGCATATTCTTGACCTTGTTTGTTGTTCTGGTATAACACCTTTTAATTTTACTGTTTCTGATCTGTCTATATCAGATCACCTGCTGGTGTCCTTTTGTGCCCAACTGGCAGTTTGTAAGGTAAATCTGTGTCGCCCGATCACATTTCGGAATATTAAGAACATTGATGTGCCTTCTCTTGCTGATGAACTTGCCATCTTCTCCAGTAAATCGGATTTCTCTACTGTTGATGAACTGATTTTATATTAAAATGATGGACTGACTACGATTTTGGATGATTTCGTACCTGTGAAAATTCGAACTGTTTCATTTGCACATTCAGCTCCTTGGTTTACACCTGAACTGCGTGAACTTAAAACTAAAGGTCGTAGGTTAGAGCGTTTGTACGTCAGGTCTGGCCTTACTGTTCATAAAGAGATGTAGGCTGAACATATTCAAAACTACAAAAATGCATTGTTCAAAGCTAAATCTGATTATTATTCCAACATAATTGGAGTCAGCAATGGCAATTCAAGATTTATTTTTTCGATGGTAAATAAGTTTTTGCGACCTCCTGACTCTTTGCCATCTGATATGTATTCCACTGATTTATGTGACTGTTTTATGACATTTTTTGAGTCTAAGGTTAAAAATGTACATCAGCAATTACTAAATAGTACATTCACCATAATTCCTGTCAGTCTATCTCTTACGCACCTCCCAACTGCTTTTTCTACCTTTGCACTACCAACTGCTTCGGAGATAGTGGGTCTGATAAATAGATCTAAATCTTCAACTTCTCAGTTAGACCCTCTACCAATTCCTTTAGTAAAAGCATGTTTACCATCCTTGTTGCCATTGATTACTAAAATTGTCCATGCTTCACTTGTCTCTGGTTCTGTACCGTTATTTTTTAAATCTGCTATTATTACTCCTATACTTAAGAAGTCTGGGGCTGATCCATTTAACTTTGATAATTTCCGTCCAATTTCTAATTTAACATTTATCTCTAAGATAATAGAAAAGTGTATTGCAATTCAAATTCAAGAACATCTCTCTAATAATAATTTGTATGAACAATTTCAATCTGGCTTTCGTCCTCACCATAGCACTGAGACTGCTCTTGTTAGAATAACTAATGATCTGTTGTTGGCAGCTAACTCTGGGCTTTTAACCATACTTGTCCTTCTTGATTTGACTGCTGCTTTTGATACTGTCTCACATGAGATACTTCTCGACAGGTTGGTTTCTATTGGGATCACTGGCACTCCTCTGTCTTGGTTTAGGTCGTATATTTCTGGACGTACTCAGTGTATTCAATTAAAACATTTTAAATCAAGAATATCAACAGTTACCACTGGGGTTCCCCAGGGTTCTGTTTTGGGCCTGCTTCTTTTTATTATTTATATACTTCCTCTTGGTTACATTTTGAGGAAACATGGTGTTCATTTTCATTGTTATGCGGATGACACCCAACTTTACCTGTCTGCCAAACCCACTGGTTCTTTTCCACCACCATCTTTATCTAGCTGTTTAGTTGAAATTAAACATTGACTTTCAGCTCATTTTTTTAAGCTAAATGGCAACAAAACTGAGGCCCTACTTATTGGCACTAGATCTGTTTTGTCTAAATCTAATTGTTTTTCTTTGTTCATTGACAATAATACAATACTTCCTTCTTCACAGGTTAAAAGTTTGGGTGTTGTCATGGATAGCACACTATCCTTTGAAACTCAAATTATCACACGGACTGCATACTTCCACTTGCGTAATATTAACCGTCTCCGTCCCTTTCTTTCTACCAATAATACAGCAGTTCTTGTTCATGCTTTAGTTACTTCACGTATAGACTACTGCAATGCCCTTTTCACTGGTTGTTACAAAGGTAGCGCAAAGGCTCCCTCTAGTGGCCATTGACGGACGCACCGAAAATGATCAAGCACGTGGGATGCGCATGTGATATGTAGACGCGCTCCACAAGTGGACAATTCCAGAGATCGCAATACACTGAGGGTGGTAATTATAAAGAACTGTGTGCGTCCATTGGAGAAAACCACACAACATATACCAAGAGTGTAACCCCCTCTGCTGCAACTACTATACTGTCTAATGTATGTCTGTGCTGCTGAAGAAACTCAGTAAACGGTTCAAAATGATTCCTGCCTCCTGTCCTACGTTCTGACCGACGTTCCAGGGCGAGAACTATAGCCTACTAAGAGCCTGCGGTCCTTTCTATGAAACATTTTGGTCCTTCGAGCCGGATCTCAGGGCTTACCCTGGTTAAGGATGGCTACTTCTAAAGATAAGAGTGAAGACCTTTCAGAATCTGTGCGGCCAAAACGGCAAATCCGATTGCCAACCTATCTGTCAGACTACCAAGTGAATGTAGCTGGCCACAGAGAACTGACTTCCTCCCATGTAGGAAATATGGCAGAACAGACTACAGTTAGAACCGAAGAGGAGGGCAATACCGAGAGCGATGGAACTGCTAAGAGGAGGCCTTCAGTGGATTTAGCATCTGTCATGTCTGAAAGTCGGTACGCTGCAAGAGATGAGTGGGGAGCCTTTTATACTGAATTAGAGGACATTCAAGCTCAGCTTGGCCAAGACACCCAACTCATAAGGAGTTTACGTGACAGAGTGCGCCAGCATGTACTATCTAAATGCTGTGTATTGGAGGAGGCCGACACTCGCCCGTTCCTGCAAGTCTCTTCACCTGCAACAAGGCAGTCACTTTTCCAACTCTGCTCATCCATCCTCACCGGCCTCCATCTCTGCGTCATCCCAGGTCTCACCACTTCGGTCCCAAGTCTTAGCTGTGTCCTCAGACGAGACCCATTCAGTTCCACCCTTAACACCCCAGAGAATTCGAACTACAGTGCAGGTAATCCCACCTCCTGTATGTCATGATATTCCTTACAGAGCTAGAGTAGAGTGTAAATTCCCAATCAGCTATGTTACTTCCATCAGTCGTTCGAATCCAGTGCAACTAGCTGCAAAGAAATCTGTAGCACAGCCCTATTATGGACAAGAAGCTCTGGCGCTTGTGAATTCAGTCCAGAATCACCAATCCATGCCTCTCAGATGGGATATCAGGCCTAATCCCGTGCTACAAGACAGGGTCAGTTCAGTCCACTACATCCTTACCACCCCTGCCCTCCAACCCAAGCTCCGTATTCTTTACCTCACTCGGCACACTGGCTGGCTGTTCTTCCACAACAACAGCATCAATCCATGTATGCTCCTCGATCAGCGCAACGGACTGAACCGTGTCTTACATACCCTGAGATGCCATATAGTCAGCCGCAACCATCTTCTTACGAGATCTAGGGGGAGAAGTGGAGCTGAAATGTGGCTCCCATGTCGCCAGACTGCTTGGCAAACTACATTTCTGTAGTTGCAGGCAGACTTCCGCAGACACCTGTATTGTCGGTCTGATTCAGTCTACACATTACCTGAATTCTCAAAGTGGCTCCAGTACGAGGCATGGTGTCAGAGTTATACTGAACCACCCAATAAAAGAAATCCTGAGAGCCGAGTAAAGCCAGTCCGACTAACCAGACCAGCCACAGTCCTCCATGGTGCCAAAGCTGTCGCCCAGATGAAGAGCCCAGAACCAGGATCCAAAGCATCCACCTCAGGCCGGAAAAGAAGTAAAGTGCATCCTTATTGTCCCTATTGTGAGAGCTCTGAACACTTCTTAAGTCAGTGTGCAACTTTCCAAACTTTCACCACAGAGCAGATCCATAATTGGATCACAGAGAACAAGAGTTGTTTGAAATGTGGTCGATCTCATGCTGTGACTGACTGCACTCTCAAGAAACCATGCAGCATTTGTCAAAATAAACACCTCCAGATCCTGCATGAAGTTAATGTCAAGGCAGGTAAGGAAGGCATATGCATGCTGAGCTCTGCTGTTGGCACTGCCTACCTGAATCGACCCACAGACTGCAGCCGGGTATTGCTGAAAGTGGTGAAGGTTCGTCTGCAGTATCGAGGACGAGCTCTGGAGACTTATGCCGTCCTCGATGATGGATCAGAGAGGACCATACTTCTTTGTGAGGCCGCAAATAAGCTCGGCATGCGTGGCATTCCTGAGGAACTGGCGTTGAGAACAATAAGGCAAGAAACCAAAGTGCTTCAAGGAGCATCTGTCTCTTTCAGTGTTTCCCCTGCCTCACAGCCAAAACAGAATTACCACATTAGTGGAGCATTCACTGCTCAGAATCTGGGCCTAGCTGATCATTCTTACCCACTTGCTACCTTACAGAAAAGGCACAAGTATCTCAGAGGCTTGCCACTTGAACCCTTTGATCGAGTTTCTCCACTTCTTCTCATTGGAGCTGATCAGCCTCATTTGATCACTCCAGTAGAACCAGTGCGTCTGGGACCACCAGGAGGACCAGCTGCCATACGGACGAGATTAGGGTGGACACTACAGGGCCCTGCTAGAGATCTACCACAGCGTTCTAGATCTCAGAACTGTTACCTGACCTCTGTAAACCCTGAAACAGTTGAACTTCTGAGAAATGTGGAGAAGTTATGGCAAGTGGATACACTACCATTCAGATCAGAGAAACAGGTAACACGATCACGAGAGGATCAAGAGGCACTTCAACTGCTGGAAAGTAAAACCATCCGTGTTGAGCATAACAATGTCCAGCATTATGCGACACCTCTGTTATGGAAGAGAGGTACCTCTCCTTATCATGCAACCAAAGACGCCGTCATGCCAAGCCTCCGCGGTATAGAGAAGCGGCTTGCTAAGGATGAGGACAAAGCCTCAGCATATACTGCAGAAATGAGCAAGCTTGAACTGGCAGGCTCTGTTCGTAAGCTGACCCCAGAGGAAGCTGCACCGAGTGAAGAATCATGGTTCATTCCCCATCATTTGGTGGAACATAATGGGAAGAACCGCGTAGTATTTAATTGTTCCTACCAATTCCAAGGCCGCAATCTCAACAAATCGCTTCTTCCTGGTCCTACCCTTGGTCCATCACTTCTGGGGGTCCTGCTTCGGTTTCGCGAGCATGCCATTGCAATAAGTGGAGATATTAAGGCCATGTTCCACCAGGTCTGCCTTCTGCCTGAGGACAAGCCCCTTCTTCGGTTTGTGTGGCGGAATCTCTGCCGTGATGTGCCTCCTGTGGTTTATGAATGGCAGGTTCTGCCATTTGGTACCACATGTTCTCCTTGTTGCGCTACATATGCACTCCAGCGGCATGTCCATGATCACAGCAGAGAAGGAGATGATGTCAGGATGTCAGTTGACAGGTGCTTCTACGTAGACAATTGTCTACAGAGTTTACCATCGAAAGCTGAAGCCAAATACTTACTTGACAAATTACGGTCCCTGTTGGCATCAGGTGGCTTTGAAATCCGCCAGTGGGCCAGCAATGCCCCTGACATCCTCAGCCATCTGCCTCAAGATGCGCGCTCAGACAATGGTGAACTGTGGCTCACCCAGAGCTCTGCTGATGTCCAAGAGTCTACCTTAGGACTAAAATGGCACTGCCCTACAGATACCATTGGCTATAAACATCGACTGGAAGACTATGGCCCAACAACAATGCGTACAGTGTACCGAACATTGGCCAGACAGTATGACCCTTTGGGGCTAATATTGCCATATACAACTCGTGCTAAGGTGCTTGTACAGCGACTCTGGGATAAACACAGAGAGTGGGATGACCCATTATTACCTGAGGAGCTGCTGCAAGCCTGGAAGGAATGGGTAGCAGAACTGCCGAAATTATCTCACGTTACCTTACCTCGATGCTATGTTCCCACGACTATGGACCAGCCAGATGTGACTAGGGATGTCCATGTGTTCAGTGATGCATCCGAGAGAGCACATGGATCAGTGGCCTACCTACGCTCTGAGGATGCTGATGGTAGTGTCCACTTGGCTTTCCTGCTGGCCAGATCTCGAGTCGCACCGAAAAGACAACAGTCCGTACCAAGGCTGGAGCTTTGTGCGGCAGTTACTGGAGCTCAACTTGCGAAGTTGGTAGTCAGTGAGCTCACCTTACCCATCAGGAATACTGTCTTGTGGTCTGACTCGACCACGGTCCTGACCTGGCTTAAGTCAGACTCATGTCGTTTTAAGGTCTTTGTGGGAACTAGGGTTGCTGAAATCCAAGAGCTCACAGATCAGCAGTCATGGAGGTATGTGAGCTCGACCCTCAATCCAGCAGATGATCTGACCAGGGGCAAAAATCTGGCAGAATTAGCACGGCCAAATAGGTGGTATCAAGGCCCATCCTTTCTGTTACGACCACCGCATGAGTGGCCGGAAGCTCCAGCAGGTCCAGGTGAAGAAGATCCTTCAGAGCTACGACGTTCTTTGTTGTGCCATTTGATCTCAACCTCTTCTGATAGCTCTATCCCTGAGGTAAGCCACTATGCTACATGGAGTGAATTAGTAGAGGCCACCATACGCATACTCCATCGTGAAGAAGCAGATAAAGCTGATCAACCTACTGCAAGATCGTATCAGCAGGCAGTCTCTCTCCTCATTAAACAGTCCCAACTCAAAAGTTTCCCGGAGGAATACCACCTTCTTAAAGCTAACAAACCGATCCCTTCCAGTAGTCGCCTTCTTGTTCTCTGTCCTGAATTCGACTCTAAGGATGAAGTAATACGGGTAGGCGGGCGTCTCCGCAGAGCAGAAGATTTAGATCCAAACTTTAAACACCTGATTGTACTGGATCCGAGCCATGGAATCACCAAACTGTTAATCCAGGATTTTGATCAGAGGTTATGCCACCCTGGACCAGAGCGTGTCTTCGCTGAACTCCAACGGTCATACTGGATATTAAGAGGGCGTGAAGCTGTTCGGAGGCATCAGCGTACTTGTCTAGAGTGTCAGAAGATGAGATCCAGACCGTGGTACCCCTGCTGAGCTTTACTCTGATCAAGGGACAAATTTCAGAGGGGGGGAAAATGAGTTGAGAGAAGCTTTCTCTACAATGAGTCCTGAGCTGCAGGAGTCGCTGGCAAAGCATCAGATCAACTTCCATTTCAATCCTCCAGCAGCTCCACATTTTGGAGGAGTGTGGGAGCGGGAGATTCGCTCTGTGAAGGCAGCACTCAGCACTACCATTGGGGCTCAGAGTGTTCCGGAGGAGGTACTACGAACAGTTCTGATTGAGGTGGAGGCTATCTTGAACTCCAAACCATTGGGGTATGTGTCAGCTAATATCTCAGATGTAGACCCCATAACCCCCAATCACCTTTTGATGGGGCGGCCTAATAGTTCATTGCCTCAAGTTGTCTACCATGATTCGGAAAGCTTGAGTCGCAGGCGGTGGAGACAGAGTCAAATCTTAGTGGATCATTTCTGGGCTAAGTTCATACGTTACTACTTACCTGGTCTTCAGCTGAGGCAAAAATGGCAAGGGAATACTGCAGACCTTACTGAGGGTTCTGTGGTGATGTTGGTTGACGCCCAGTTACCAAGGGCTTCATGGTTAGTCGGCAAAGTGGAAAGAGTGTTTCCAAGTGCTGATGGACATGTGAGAGCAGCCGAGGTTAAAGTCCATGAGAAAAGATTTACCAGACCTGTAGTAAAGTTAATCAAGCTGCCTGAACTGCCTAATGAGGATTAAATTCCTTTGGAGCACATTTACTTCGCAAATGTGGGGGCGGCTGTTACAAAGGTAGCGCAAAGGCTCCCTCTAGTGGCCATTGACGGACGCACCGAAAATGATCAAGCACGTGGGATGCGCATGTGATATGTAGACGCGCTCCACAAGTTGACAATTCCAGAGATCGCAATACACTGAGGGTGGTAATTATAAAGAACTGTGTGCGTCCATTGGAGAAAACCACACAACATATACCAAGAGTGTAACCCCCTCTGCTGCAACTACTATACTGTCTAATGTATGTCTGTGCTGCTGAAGAAACTCAGTAAACGGTTCAAAATGATTCCTGCCTCCTGTCCTACGTTCTGACCGACGTTCCAGGGCGAGAACTATAGCCTACTAAGAGCCTGCGGTCCTTTCTATGAAACACTGGTGTTCCTGCTAAATTGTTACATAATCTCCAGTTGGTTCAGAACTCTGCAGCTCGTGTTCTTTCTAGAACACCTTTTAATGAGCACATTTCTCCAGTTCTTCAGCAGTTGCACTGGCTTCCAGTAAAGTATCGAGTAGAGTTTAAGATCTTGCCTCCCCAACACACTCGACCCGCTCCAGTTTGCATACCGTTCAAACCGCTCTACGGACAATGCAATTTCCTCCACCTGGCTCTTACCCACCTAGAAAATAAAGACTCCTATGTTAGAATGCTGTTCAATGACTTCAGCTCTGCATTCAACACAATAATCCCACAACAGCTCATAAATAAACTAAACCTGCTGGGCCTTAACAATTCCCTGTGTAATTGAATCCTGGACTTTTGAGGGAAAACCTCAGTCAGTCCGTGTCGGCCACAACACCTCGAGCACTACCACACTGAGCACAGGTGCCCCACAAGGCTGTGTGCTCAGCCCGCTGCTCTTCACGCTGCTGACCCACGACTGCACTGCCAAGATCAGCTCCAACCACATCATCAAGTTTGCTGATGACACAACAGTGGTAGGTCTCATCAGCAACAACGATGAAACGCACTACAGAAAGGAAGTGGCACAGCTGGCTGAATGGTGTGGCACTAACAAACTGTCCCTCAATTACCCTTTTTCCATCAAAGCAGTTCCAGGTGCTAGTTTAGAGCCAGTGCTATAGCCGGTTCTTAGTTGGTTCGACTGGCGAGCGCTTTAAGAACCGGTTGCTTTTCCACAGGCTAGAGAGCCAATACAGAGCCAGGTCTTATGTCACTGAATACGTTTCATGTTTCGGATCACTAGCGCGGCACAACAGACATCTGCACAAAGCATCAGCGCCACGCAGATCGATCGATCGGCACACAACACACTAAAGCACCGCGAGAGCGATCCAAAAGCATAAAGAGCCGTCTGCTTTCCAGTCGCTCCCGCAGCACCCCGATATGCCTCGCATCGACCGGTCCGTGCAGCGCCGATCTATCCTGGACAAGCCTAAACAAACTATCAGCAATGGGGGACGTTGCATTGCTATTGATGTTCATGGCTTTGAGAACCTATACATCGGCATCCAAACACGGCGAATCAAACGTGTTAGCGTTTAGCTGCTATTTCAAATATGGCGGTCCAAGTTTCTGTTCGTCTTGTTGGTCACGGTAACCCCAGCTCCTGACGCAAGCGGTTCTTTCTTCTAGCCCAGCAATGTTGTGGTGCTACTTACGAACCGCTTTTCCTGGTTCGGAGCTGGTGCTTTGGATGTCGAAAAACAAAGAACCGGTTTGAAACTAGGCTCTGGCTCCGAGCCAGCACTAGAACTGCCTTGGTGGAAAAGGGGTAAATGTGGGGAAGACAAAGGAGGTTGAGATGGACTTCAGGAGAAACTCTGTTGGCCACCCCCCACTGACCATCAACAGCTCGACTGTGGAGAGAGTCAGCAGTACTAAATTCCTGGGGGTGCACATCACGTAGGATCTCACCTGGACCACCAACACCATGTCACTCTCCAAAAAGGCACAACAGCGCCTTTCTCTGCCGGCTGAAAAGAGCAAGTCTCCCTCCACACGTCCTCACCACATTCTACAGCGGCACCATTGAGAGTTTGCTGACCAGCTGCATCACTGTCTGGTACAGGAACTGCAGTGCTGCTGACCGCAAGACCCTCCAGCGGACAGTGAACACAGCTGCAAAGATCATCGGTGCCCCTCTCCCCTCCATCCTGGACATTTTCCTTACACGATGCTCCAGCAAAACCAACAGCATCGTGAAGGACTCCACCCATCCCTCCCACAGTCTCTTCCAGCTCCTACCAACATTCTCCTCTATGTGCACTAGACACTTTTCACACACGCTGCGTATACACAATCCCACAAAAGACTCAGCAATATATGTATGTTTACATGCTCATGCACTACAAATCATCCTGCACTGTTCCCCAGCCAGCTGCTTGACTCACAATGTTTCTCTTTGCACATGTACAGTATTTATGTGAAGCATTCGTATAGTTTGTATTTTTTATCTTTTATTTTTTAGTTTGTATGCTTTATTCAGTATCGCTCATGCAATTTTGTTTATGTTGTACATCACTGTATGCTTAAAGTATCAGTTAATGAACTGGTTTTAGTGGAAAAATAAAATCATGATTTATCCTCAGTTAAGACAACTTGTCATTTTAAATTTGTTAAACTGATATTGCTCAATACACTTTAGTCTATTCAGCTTTATTCTTAGTTAAGACAACTTCACAATTTAAGTTCCCAAAACTTAAATGATGTTTATTGCACTTGCTTTTATAAGTCCTGTCAACTTTATTGTCAGTTAAGGAAACTTCACAATTTAAGTTCACAAAACTTTATATTTTGACAATAAAGCTTGACTTGACTTGGCTTGACTTGAACTGTAGCATGCAGACAATTCAGGACATGTTACCTCTTGATCTTCACAAGAATCATGCTCGAAAACCCTCCAATGTGGCTGAATTACAACAATTATGCCAAGATGAGTGGGCCAAAATTCCTCCACAGCGCTGTAACAGACTCATTGCAAGTTATGGCAAACGCTTGATTGTAGTTGTTGCTGCGAAGGGTGGCCCAACCAGTTATTAGTTATCACAGGGCCATGTGGGTTTGGATTTTGTTTCCCCTTCATAATAAAAAACTTAATTCAAAAACTGCATGTTGTGTTTACTTGTGTTATCTTTGATTAATATTTAAATTTGTTTGATGATCTGAGTGTGACAAACATGCAAAAAAATAAATAAAAAATCAGGAAGGGGGCCAACACTTTTTCACACCACTGTAAGGGATTCACCAACTTCTTGTTTAGTTCTGAAAATAGTTTCTGGAACTATAGATTTAGAATGTAAATGGGAAGTTTTAGATCAACTTTAGGGAGTGATCATAAAGCTGACTGGAAGAAATTTAACAAGTCATGCATTAATGGATTGTTGAATTTTAGTATGGATGATGATATAGAGTTATGGTGTGATAGATTAAATTCAATTATTATAAAAGCTGCTGTGGAATCTATGCCTAAGTCATAAATTAAAGGTAGTGTTAAAATTGTCCCTTGGTGGAATGAAGATTGCACCAAAGCAGTTAATGAAAGAACTAAGGCATCTAGGGAGCTAAGGCAGTGGCAGTTTGCTCTGTGTAAATACCATATTTTTCATATTTTAGCATAAGTGCAAATAGCGATTGATGCTATTTACACTGAATGCACAATGAAAAAATGGAGTTATCTGTTTTTGCAAATGAACTCTTCATGTGTATATTATATGCTTGTAATCATAGATCTTATGTATGCATTTAAATATACTCCACAAACATTTCCACTGTTGACACATCCCCATCATCTACATATAAATGTAAGTTTCATTTAATCACTCTGGACGTTCCATATTGTTGAACTGAAGCATGAGTACAGTACAGTGGGTGTAATTAAGCCAGTTTGCTAGCAGTAATGACAGGACATTAGAAACAGGACAGAATTGATCACATTGAGTCTGATTTAGAATGTGAAGAATTGGTTTTAGAAAGGGCTGGGAACACTAGAATGTATGAAACTAAATATTTAACATGTAATATACCAGGGGTGTCCAACTTATGATGCCCACTGTCCCACAGATTTGAGTTCTAAGATTAAACACACCTCAACCAGCTAATCAAGGTCTTCAGGATTACTGGAAACTCCAGGAAGGTGTGTGTAACACAGTTCGTAGAAGGGGAAGGAGGAGGCGGGAACCGGCAAACATTTAAAAACAATTTAATAAAATAAACACAAAAGTAAAGCGGCAGCCCCTCACGGACGACTGCCGCACACAAAACAAAATAAAGTCCAGGCCTGGTCCTCTCTCGTCTTCCACTGTCGTCACTCCTCCTTTTATCCTTCCAGAGCTCCTCCGTGGGACTCAAGACTGGTGATTGCTGCAGGTGTCGCTCATTATCATCAACTCCACCGGCCTTGCTCCGTTCCCACGGCTCTCGGCCCCACCCCTGTCCTGTTTGGGCAGGACAGATGTGACACCTCTGCACTATAAATGTAGTATCCCTGCAGTAATATGTACTGTTTTGCTGTAATTTCAAGAGAAGCATGTCATGTCTTGCTCTTTAATTAAAAGAAAGCTCATGGGAAAGTATTATGCATGTCAAGTACAGTGATAACTTTCCATTAACAAAGCACTTTTCTCAACATGATGGCTTTGAGGAAAGATGTCCGAGTGATTCTACTTGCTTTGGCATTGTTTTATTGCTTTTATGAAACCTGTAAAACACAGATCTATATAAAAACAGACACTTCATAATGTGCAGGAAGTAGCAGGTTTGATTGCTAAACTTGGGGAAATACAAAGCAGTGATGTTCCTAGCATTCTTTGTTTGAAGGACAACCGATATGGACAACTGTTTAGTTTCAAACTCTTTAGTTTGATTCTCCTTGAAACTTTGCTCACTATCCAGCAATATTGATGACAACCTCATTATTATTTTTGATTACCTATAGATCTTATTTACTGAAATGTACAAAAGTAAATGATTGAAACATTAAACTGACATTTATCACATTGAGTCTGATTTAAAATGTGAAGAATTGGGTTTAGAAAGGGCTGGACACACTAGAACTCAGGGGTGAGAACCAGAAAGGCGTAAGTTTCACCAACTTTACAGGAGAGCCAAAACAAACATTTACCATAGTTTGATCTGACTTTGTGTACTGAATTCAAGTGTTTATAATAAAATTTGTTTACTCATGGATGACAGTACTTTTGCCAGCAGAAAGAGCTCATTAAGAGCTTTCATTTGATATTTATATATCTCCATTTCACCAAAAATGTCACTTACGCCCTTCTGGTTCTCACCCCTCGTTATGATAGAGTAAACTAAATCTGTATCATGCAGTTATGTGCCAGGGGGGTCCAATCCTGCTCCTAAAGGGCCACTGTCGTGCAGAGTTGAGCTCCAACCCTGATTAAACACACCTGAACCAGCTAATCAACTCCAGGAAAGTGTGTTTGGGCAGGACGGATTGAACAATTCTGCAATATGCATGAGGTTTCTCTGTCCCACCTCATCAGAATAATATACACCCGAAAAACATAATCTACAAGTCATAACCAAAGTACAAAACCTTGCTAAAATGACCATTTCCTTTTTAACAGATGCTCTTTTGTTCTGTACCAGACGAAAGACAGCCAGGTTTGCAGAGATATTAATTTTATTGTTTTTTGGTAAACTACTGCATCTTTACCATGCTGTTAGCTCGAGGTAATGCATATGAATGTTAGGATATAAATATAAATATTTCTGTTGATTAAATATTGATAGAGTAACATTATTTGTATGGAAGTGGTTAATGGAGTTTGTTTTGATTAAAGACTAAATTCAAGGCAGCTACAGTTATCTTCACCTTAATATACTGATTAGAGAGTCAGACTTGTAACCCGAAGGGGCAATATCAATGTCAAAGCATTCATGTGCTCGCAGAACTCGTAATTACAACTAATGTTCTGAGAGCTACGACATAAACCATGAGACCGCCACCAGATTCATTTAGACACTGTTATGTCCAAGAACGTGGACATATTTTCATTTTACATGCAAATACAAATACAGCATACTGCATAATGTTGTCACAGTTAAACTTTGGTGTGTGGAAGCTCCACTGGTGTGTCACTTGTTTTTCTACACAAGAGCTCATCAGTGTCCTTTAGTGGCTGTTTACACCTGGTCACTTAATTTTTTTTTCTGATCGGATAAAAGACTAGGTGTAAATGCGGATATAAAGACAGATATAAATCCGATCGCTCAAACCACTTCAGGAGGTGGTCTGGGACTAGACTAAACTGGACATGTGTAAATGCATCTTGTTGTTGAAACCACATATGCTAATTTTACTCCTCCCAAAATATTAAAATAATAAACATGTGAGAGCGTTTTATCGGCTATATGGCATGTTATAGTCAGATATGACAGCTCTAATGCAACAAGCATCACTGCGGATTAATATCTCTTCAGCAAGCCAATGCGCAAACTGCCACAAATCAAACTGAAAGTAAGCTGCAGACACTCAACACTCTATCATCTTCATTAAAAGTAGTGAGACTAACCTATCTTCCCATTGCTGATGCCGCACTCTCTCCTGTTGAAGTCTCTGACAGTGAAATTAGCTGATAATGAATAAAATACAGTGCATATCTATTGCTTTCATTGACGTGAACTCCGTTAAATTTGCATAAATTTAAAACAAACTAAATAAAACTAAATAAAAAAACAAAACAAATGATACAGAAATACAGAAATAAATATGTCAAAATATTAGGGCTGCCCCCTAATAGTCAATTAACCATTAGTCAACCAGAGGGATAGTCGATCAAAATTTCATTAGTGGCTTAATCACAGAAAAAAAAAATCTACAGGAAGTGGCAAAGTCACAAAATCCGTGATAGACGGATCATTAACAGCTGGTCTATGTGGTAATTACAGTAACGTTAAGGACTTCCAAAAGTTCTACTCACAGTTACAACAAAATGTTGTACTTTTGTAATTAACAGTGTTGGGGAAAGTTACTTTTAAAAGTAATGCATTACAATATTGCGTTACTCCCTAAAAAAGTAACTAATTGCGTTACTTAGCTACTTTTTATGGAAAGTAATGCGTTACGTTACTTTTGCGTTACTTTTGCGTTACTTTTTAAATATGAGCAGGGCTTGATTGTTTTTAATACAAGAAATTACATTAATACAAATGTAAAAGCCCTGTATCTTGTGAAGGAAAAGTAAATTCACGTCTGTAAAGTAGAATAAAGTAGAATCGGCAATAAAAAAACAATGAAGTACAATTGTTAGTTTATCTAAAGTCATTCTTGCTTACTAGTATGGTTGAACCGGATCATCAAAGGTAAGCAGCAAAGACATTGGTTAATAAAATGGGATTAGATACATTTGTGTTGTTTAACATATTTAATTATTGCAGTTTGCGTCATATTCTGAGTTTGCATTTCACTGTTTAATTCATTTTGATGAATACTAAATCTGTTTTTTGCGAGTGGGATGAATTCATGCTCATTCACATTTAGATCTATAGTAACAGCATGCTCACATAGCGCACTGTCAGTCAATAAATGGGGAAAAAGTAACGGAGTGTACTATTTACTTGTTGGCAAAGGCTATTTACACTAACTCCGCCCACTAACGTGTGATTGGGTTAGTCAACAATAAAAAAAGAAGTTAGTTCAACATCAGTTTCAGTGGCGTAGATGGTAAGGCGTATACTTTGACGCAATCGACCCGAGTTCGATACCACCTTTTGCCAAACATTTTTTTCTCCCTTTTCAAATCTCATATCGCATCAGAAAGGCATTTATTTTCAATAAAAGTGAAGGAAATAATCAAAAAGTTGAAAATAAAGTATCGGGTAGGGTTAGGGTAGGTGTAGGGAGGGCTTTATTGTCCCAATAATAAATTTGAATTAAAATTATAATTTACACTCAGTACGTTATTATTGCGTACTGTTTTATAATGTACTACAATACTGAGGTGCAGATAATTGCCACTATTTGCAATAAGTAGTATAAATAGCAGAAAATCTTGCTATTTTAACATAGTGTAAATATAATCAATAGCTATTTGCACTTAGTGTAAATAGCATATCGTTAAAAAATATTGCTATTTTCACTTGGTGTAAATAGCATCTGTCACTAAAAAAATATGCTATTTACACTTAGTGCAAATAGCCGCTGCCAAAAAGTAACTGGCGTTACTTTTTTGAAAAAGTAACTCAGATATTTTCTTGTAAATTAAAAAGTAATGCGTTACTTTACTAGTTACTTGAAAAAAGTAATATTATTACGTAACTCACGTTACTTGTAATGCGTTACCCCCAACACTGGTAATTAATGAAAGCATAGAAGATGCACTCTCTGCCGTCTAGGTCTTGAGGCCCTCAAAAAAATTATTAAATAAAAAAAAAAATCTGTGTTTGCCTCATAGTCATAAAAATATTCACTTTTTAAACTAGCCTGTGGTGTGTCAGTCCTCTGTCGTGTCTGTCATGTGTTCCCGCTTCTTGTGTCCATATTTGGTTTGTTTCCTGTCCTTGTTTAATGTGATCATTAGTTAATTCTTGTCCAGTCGTGTTTATCTAATTTGTCTACAGAGCTCTGAGCACCAGAACGACCAGACACAGGAACAGTTTCTTCCCTCAGGCAATCCATCTCATGAACACTCAACAATAAACGTGGAACACACAACTATAATACATTATCCATTCACCACACTCACTTATTTTATTTTATTCACTCATTTCTAATTTGCACATACTTGACCTGTACATACATAGTTGTCTATATATTGTGTTTTTGCTGCTTTGTACATTGCCTATTTGTATATTATTCTTTTATTTATAATTCTAGGGGGACACCATCCCACCTAGAATTTTTTTTACAATTCGACCACTGATTATACTATTTACTAATAGTAGTTGTCTATATATTTGACTGTTAAGTAAATGCAATAAAGCTTTTGTAGGTCCCTTTTAAAGGGATGGTTCATTCAAAAATAAAACTCAACTCACTCTCATGTTGTTTCAAGGTCGTAGACTTATTCTTCGGTAGAAGATACTTTTGAAAAATGTGTCAGCATTTTTGGTTCATACTGGTTTCAAACAGGTGAGGAAATGATGACAGAATAGTCATTTTCAGGTGGACTTGTACCTTTAATATTTCATAATCTATTTGTATCTGGAGTTTGGTTATTCCCAAACAGGTATATGTGGAAAGATTTTGATGTTTTTTTAAACTTAAAATAAATGTAAAATTTAATAATAGAAGAAAATATGTGCAGATAAAAAAAGGAAAATGTGTAGTTTAGTGTTGATAAAGATACTGATTTGGCTGTGGAGGCTGGGAAATACTGGCTATTAAAAAAAGTGAGCGAGAGAGAGAGAGAGAGAGAGAGAGAGAGAGACAGAGTAGAAGATGATGAAAGAAGGAATGGCAAAGGATTGTCACACCATGCAGGCTAGATTACATACATTTTATTCGGACACAGATGGTTGTTTTAGGCATTGTTGTAAACTAATCAAACTATTTATAAAAACATGAAAGCCCCACAAATTAAATTTATAAAAAAGCTAAACACATCAAAGAGTAAAAAAACTATACCTATTAGCCTAGGTTAGCATCACAAATCAGGCCTCTGTGGCTCCCTCCAATCACCAGAGTACAAGCCGGTTCTTTCAGACTTCATTTCCCATAACCCCGTGCCTGGGACTGATCACCTGTACAGGTGTTGGTCATTATCTGGACTACTTGCAGTGTTCTTTCATACCTCATTGTAAAGTCTTGTTTTGCCTAGCTGACAAAACCGACCGCATGTCCTGTTTGTTTTTCTTGTTGCCTACCTGGACTGTTTATTTATTCTGATTGTTTGCCGCCTGCCTATATACCTGTCTGCCGCCTGCCTTAACCTCTTGCATTCACTCAGTTTACGATTCTGCCTTGTCTACGTTGTTCCTGACACTGTTATCTGAACTGTGCCTGTTATACTCGTTTTCTGTATTACTAAGCTGCATATGGATTCCAACGCCACTGAGTCCTCGTTACAGTTAGCATAGGTTATTCACTTAAGTTATTAGCTTAGGTTCTTGTTTGTTTTGCTTTATTCCTGTAATCAATGAGGCTTGAAGATTTACCATTATTACACTAAGCATTTTTGACACTGTTGCAGTTGAGTTGTAATACTTAACATTGGAACTTCATTACCTTTTTTTCTAAATAATTCCATTGAACAAGTAGCGCTTTGTGGAGCGTTCACTGACTCTTCTGTTCCATTCATTCCTTTGCTGGTTGTCTCAAGGACACGCCCACAATATGGGAGCTAATGGCATGCACTGATAGGTTATAGGCAATTAAAGGCTCATTATTAGTAATTATATGGTTTGATAATTATAAACATTGGACTAGGGAAATCTTTAGTCGAGGACAGCCCTACAAAATATAAAGTTTGTATTTTTAACAGCTGTGTGGCATAAGAGAAAAAAACTAAATATGCACAATAAAATTATTGCTTAACTTCATGAGGTACAAGAGTCTTAAACCATTAGTGAAAATGCCTAAAATGTAGCATTTTTCTAATTTTAAACATATTTTAAATTAAGATAATATAATTTACACAAAATTCTGTGCGAAAATGAATTAAGCAGCAGAAATCTGTATCAGTATTGTATGCTTAATTCATACATTTACACTGTTGCAGCATCAGCATCACTCCAATATAACAGTAAATTGAAATCTAATATGCTGGACCATATTGTACTACAGTTGTTAAACTGTAGCATGAGTACGATCCAGGGCATGTTGTTACCAGTGGTTCTGCACAAGAACCTATTGTATTTGTGCACTCATAACAGTTGAGAGAGTGTTCTTTAGTAATAAAAGAGAGAGGAATCCAGTTATCTCTATATTTGTAAATTCAAGCAATTTGTCTTTGTACCTGCAGTGAGAAGGAAAACTGAGATTTGCAGATCCATCTTTGATCAGGAGGTGAATGAAATAATGTGTTTCAATGCTGATTTTATATTATAGAAAAAGGGATGGGCCTTCATGAGATAATAACAGCTTAACAGAAAGTAACAGAAAGTAGTTTTTCATGAAACAGAAATTAGGAATTAAGATATTGCAGTTGTACAATGTACATTAGGTCTACTTATGTCATTCTGTTACCAATGATGACAAAACATTAGAAACAAGACAGAATTTATTACTTATATTTTTACAGAATTTTACCGTTAAAAATACGGTAGCAACATTTTAGGATTTACAGAACTGTTAAAATTTACAGTGAAAAAACATATTTCATTAACTGATACAATGTTAATATACAAACTTTTCAGTTAACGTTTTTTTTTTTTTTCCATCTCACACATTTAACCCCTTAACTCCCACAGCAAAATCCTCGGTTTTAAGAGCACTTATATGTCCACACTACAGAGTGTTAAAGTAACACTGAAGTAATGAGAGAATGAAGTGACTAATTAAATGAGGATTGAGCTTTAGTGATGAACACCTGCTGTTAACAAGTAGAGTCACCGAAGGAAAGAGAAACAAGAGCAGAGAAACAAAATGTATAGCCAAAGCCAAAGATTAAATCAGCTGAAATAAAACACATGAAATCTCTCAAGATCTCAGAAGAGGGTGATTAAACAACTCCACAAACAGCATCACAAGCTTCTTATTACTAATCACTTTGACTTTATTTCTGTCATATGTGTACAAAGCTCTTTTAGGTGTTGTGCTTTCATTTGAAGTCACCATATTGGTTATCAGTGGTTGCTTTAGTTGGGCTCTTGAACCCTGACTTTTTAAAGTTAATTTTAAAGTTAATTAACTGTTTATTAAGTGCAGTTTTTAAAGCAAGAAAAGCCTAAATAATCTATGATGCTGATGTTTGTAATGTCAAAACCATCATGGTCTAGTCTAATTCACTGATCTTGCCCAATGTTTAATCTGTTATTAAATATGCGATATGTTAATACACTTAACTTGCACCGCTGATACTACAGCAATCAAATTTTGTGAAACAGTTCGAAGCACAATAAGCACAAATAAATGTATTGAGCTACGGCAGAACTTAAACACACACAGACATCAACAATCAGCGTATGAATCTCAAAATTGGAGACAATCAAAAATGATTTTAAAAAAAAGTATAATAAAAAAAATTTGTTCAACTCTGAACATCACAAAACAGTCTACTGAAAAGTCACATCCAAAACAACAACAAAAGCAAATAAAGAAAATAGTAAGAACTTTCAGCTGCATAATTTATTCATGCCGTTCATTCATCAGTTTTGTACTGGCACCCAGCATGCTTTGCAGCATGAATAGTTTTTTTATTATTAATAGTCACCATTGTTGTGGTTCATGTGCATTCTTGATGTCTGTGTGTCTAAATGATTATATAGCTCTAAAGGCTTTGTGCATAAAATGTTTTTAAATTCCTTCACAATAATTTGTCAACTTATCTTGTAGAGCAGGGTTCGTTAAATCTTTCCCTGGAGGGTCAATCTGCTGCAGAGTTCAGCTCCAACCCTGATCAAACTCACCTACCTGTGATTTTCTAATGACCTTGAAGACTCTGATTAGCATGTTCAGGTGTGTTTGATTAGGGTTAGAGCTAAACTCTGCAGGAGTGGGCCAGATTTGAGGATGCCTGTTGTAGCATAATATTACTACCATAAATAACATGAAATTAATTAAAAATCACCCATATTGGTTGATACTAACTGAGATCAGTGAATCAGGTCATTACTTGATCGGGTCAGCAACAGTTAATCAAAACTGCTTAATAATAGTTTCTTTGGCTTTACTTGTCATAACAAATATGCATCATAAACACAGTTATAACAACCAAAGAAAACTAACATTGAAGAGTCAAGGGTCAAGAGCCCAACTAAAGCAAACACCAATCACCAAAATGGTGAGGTCAAACAAAACATTTGAAATAAAATAAAAACCTCTGTTAATTCATAGATATATGACAGAAATTAAGTCAAATTGGTTAGCAATAAGTGGAGCTGGTGATGCTGTTTGTGGTGTTGTTTAATCAGCCGCTGTTGTTTTATTTCAGTTGATTTAATTTAAGGCTGTGGCTTTATGTCAGTTGTAGTCTTGTTTCTTGTTCTTTCCTTCAGTGATTGTGTTTGTTAACAGCAGGTGTTCATCAGTGTCTGAATTCTCTCATATCTCTCGTTTGGCTCTCAGCGAAGGCGGTCGCATTTTTCTTCCCTCCCTACCCTTATCTCCCCTGCTTGCTCTCTCGTCTTGTCCTTGTCTAACACCCAAGAGACTCTCTCTGCACCAGTGGCGGCTGCTGGTCTTTCAAAGAGGGGAAGCTCATTTTCGGCCTACATCATAAAAATTGTCCATTTATTTATACGTAAATTCTGTAAATTCTGCCATCGTGTGCAGTTTGCTAGCTGGCTAGTTCACCGCCTGACCTACTGTATGAATGAATGAATGAACAAACGATCTAAAAAAACATTAAACTCGACGGAGGAAATGTGGGAATTAGGTTAAACTGAAACAAGGAATGTGGTGTATAATTGTGTGAAACGTATAATGAAAATTGGCCAGCAATTTCGCCAAGCAAATATCAAGAAATAGGTTGCAGCAGTTTGTCTTTTGACTACACTTGCAAAGTCCACTATGGGACTGAGCTCAAATCAGTGTTGCCAGCTTCTTTCGATGGAAAGTAGCTAAAGCCAGTTTGAAAAGTCGCTAAATGTCGCCAGATGACGTCATGCGCTAATTAGCATATTAATTACGTCATCGCGTCATATTGCCTTTTACATTTGTTTGTCTCTCTGTGCTCATACTGTATTTTAATGCAGCCAAATTCTCAATAAAACTGTTCTCCTTTATATATTTTACTGTTTATGTTGTCAGTCAGGACTGAAACGCAGCTCTTTAAGAATACATAACCAGCTCTCCCTTCCAAGAAGTTAGTCTGCACAAAAATCCTAATTTATAATCGAGCCGTCGTCTGATGAAATCAAATAATACACACAAGATAAGACAAGACAATTCCTGTGCTGTGATTTCGGCTATATTTGCATGTAAAATTAGAGAAGCAACATAATATCTATTTGAACTGAACGCGCTGCTCCTTTCAGCCGCTCACTGAACAGAGAAAGAGGTGCGTGCGCGCTGACCTCGCGCCGTTGCGGCAGTACCAGCGATCACAGAGACTCGCTAAGGTTTGTCAAAGAAGTGGCTAGATTTGTCGCTAGTCACTTTTGGGGAAAAAGGTCGCTAGGGTGGTCTGAAAAGTCACTAGGGTGGTCTGAAAAGTCGCTAAATTGGCAACACTGGCTCGAATGGCTTCAGCATCAGCGACTTCTTATAGGACACAATCGCTGTCAATCAAAAGGAGATGCAGTCTTTCGACAAACCCTCCAATCATCACGCAGAAGCCCGGAGTCCAGCCCCGCCCACTCCTCCATTCACCCCCAGAGACGCTGAGCGTCCGGGGGCGGGACATAATCGCAGCATTTATCCAATGACCGTCTAGTTTTGAAGCACTGAAAAAAACTGTTCAAAGCAGCCCCATAGAAGTCAATGGACGCTGGGCTTCAACAGGCAAATACACTGATGCTACGGGAATATATGAGAAGGAAATCGAGTCACCTGCTATATGTAGCTGATTCTGAACGAACTCGTCTTCGAGATGAACGTGTTCTAACGCATTTTTAATCAATAAAATGTTAACACAATAGTACATGTTTGACCATTAATTTTTGACATTATAGGGGAAGCTGAGCTTCCCTTGCAGTCTTAAAGAAATCGCCACTGCTCTGCACTATTCTACAAAACCGAAATTATGGATCTGATCAACTGGTCTCTTAACGCAATTGACACCATCTTCTCGACTAGAAGTTTGGGATCGGGAGAACCCAAGTGTCCTGCTGGGACTTTCGCAGCTGGCTACACGATGGATGCATGGGAGAGGTGGCGGGTCGTGTGTCTGGCGGCTCTTTCGGTGGAGGACATTGAAGACATCTACCTATTCGGAACCATGATAACTGGGTTTCTGCTGTTTGGATTAGGCGTTGCCCTGAGTTATCGGAGAATTCAGGAGACGGGAACAGCTGTCCAAAACCTCACAAGGCTGCCCGTCATGATTGAAGCAGTTGGCAGAGCGGTCGGCTCTGAGACAGAGACTATTAACTGCAATATGGATTCGATCACGGCTAAGCTCTCGGCTTTGGAAAGGAAAATTGATGGACAAGGAGATCAGAATGGACAATGAGAATAGCTGTGAAATTAGAAGGCAGCTGTTCGCCCAAAGACCAAACAATCTTATCTCTTTTCGGCTTCCCAAAACAACAGACAGCTTGGCAAGGTTGCTCTGGAATCTAACTTCCCGGATGAATGCTGCAGGGAGACGCTCTTTCTTCCCTCCCCCCTCAACAAACACCTTGTGATTGTCGAGCGTTTGGGTTCCGGCCAAGGTCATTTCCATGGCAATTGCTGTGTCGCACCACAATCTGCGGACTGAGACAACTTGTTTGGAGTGCCAGCGCGGCGGATCTCTAGGCACACGAACTTACACATACACACACTCATACGCTCATACATACAGATATTCATTCACCTCCCACTACCCCCATCCAACGCCTTTGCCGCTTCTTCCCATCAGTCTGATAACGGGTCTGTGTTAGCGCTGTAATGGCTGCAGACCGGATGGCTGTTCGTCTGAACTGGATTACTCTCTGCAAGTTGTGTGTTCCTGTATTGACTGTGCTCTATGCTGAGGTTTTTTGTCTGTTCTCACACTGTACTCCCGTTCAGGAGCATAGCGTGAGGATTATTTTTTCCTCCTTTCTTTCCTCATGTTGTGCTGTATCCTTCTTCTCTATTGCATTTCGTTGCCTTGTACCTACATGTGCAATGACAATAAATTGAATCCAATCCAATCCAATCCAATATGTTCTCAATCACTGTGTGCGTACTTGAATAACTTGAGCAATATTGACCAAAAACAAGCCTGAACAGGTAAACTGATAGGAGTAAGAGAAATGACAAAAGAGATTTAATTACTGTACACCTTCACATTGTAAACCTTTGGACATGACAGTTAGACTTCAGTTTGCATAAGAATGCATAAGGTACGGCCTGGGTGGTGATTAAGTGAATTTACTGAGAAATCAGGGCAAGGTTGTTTTCTCTTCTCTTTGCCCATCAATATAATGTAGTGTTTAGTTAAAGGATTAAAATGGTTGAAGTTCAGCAAAATGACATACATTTAACACACACGGGATATTAGATTGACAACATGTTTCTGCTTAACATGGTTTTTATTTCATTTAAATATTTATATCTCCTTTAAATAGTGTGATGAAATGTGCCCAATGGATTTTTTTTTTTTTTTTTTGGTGCAAACAGCATAACAAGATAAAAAAAAAATCCTCTGTTATTTATAATACAAATATTTATTTATATGTTGTATGTCACAAGTGTTTTTTTTAACAATGCACATCTATTTAAAAATGGACACTACAAATAGTAAAGATCTAACTTATAAGAAGTAGCAATAATTTGTCTTTAATATGAAACTTGGGGAAATACAAAGCAGAAGTGGTATTTCTCAGCATTATTTGAGTATTAAATTCATTTCTTACTGAAAATCATTTGCTTGGATGTTGCATTATCCTTTTTCTTTTTCAATAATATATCATTTTAGACATTTTATATTCAGTTTTCTCAATGTCACATCTTTTTTTAGGATTTGTTCATGTTTTCTTATCTTTTATTTTGACGTTTTTCATAGTCTTGTGTCCTGTTTTGTGATGTAATTCCCTGTTATCCTGTTTCCATACTCTCTTGTGTAACTTCAAATGTTTTTCTCCAATATAGTAATAAAAAGACAACAATTAAAACACTATATAACGAACAGAAGAAAAACAGTGGATTGATTTGAGGAGAATGAAATAACATGCCTGTTGCAGTGTTTATTGATAGATTATCAGAAGGGGTGGGTCTTTATGAGAAAAGGAAAGTTTAACAGAAAAAAAATTAAACAATTAGATATTTCAGGAAATTAAAACATAGGTTTGCATAATTGCATAATCTGTCTTTTTGTTAGGAATGTTTCGGTTTACTTAAGACAACCAGTTTAAAATGAAATGAATTTATTGCAATACAGCTTCTTAAAGGGTCCGTGCTTCGGATAATTCGTTTTTTGATTTAATATTGAAATCTGAAAAAGGCACATTTTTTGTTTTTCATTTGTTCAAACAAAACGAAAAATCAACTTTACAACATAATAATAGTCCTAAAAACAATTGAATGTTTGTACAATGAACACTGTGCATTGTTTAAGCTGGCTTTCAGTTCAATAAAATAACAAAAAACTACATTTTGGATTTTATTCAACTAAGGTGGGCATGCTGTGATCTGTACTGTATTTTCACAGTAACTGACAGATTCCGGCCAAAAAAAAAAAAACAACAACAGCAGCACAGGAGTGGGAGGGAATGGAGGTAATTCTTCTGGGACTGGGATGGAAATGGGTTTTTTTTTTTTTTTTTTTTTTTTGTGGGAGTGGGACGGGAGAGGTTTGAAAATCCACTCCCATGTCACCCTCTAGTTTGAATATGTTATTATAACTCAAGCAAGTTCACCTTCAAATCATGACGTCAAATTCACATTTCACTAAAACAGCACTCTGAGGAACAAATAGTCCCATGCCAGTGGGATAACAACATATGATTTCCTATACAGTGCTCTATGAATAAAACTCAAAATAGAAAAATAGCTAATAGATGTAGAAGGTAAATTACACAAAGTCATTTATTTTCATATCTGTCAATTATTTAGGTTCCTCCTTTGTCCAAAACGCAGCGTTTTGTCAAAAACAAAAGTTATGACTCCTGTGTTTACATACATTGATACCGGTCTGCGCTTCACTACAATACAAAAAATAAAACGATGAAATGCAAACTCTGAATATGATATAAACCTGCAATAATTAAATGTAAAATAATACAATTTTCTTTATGTATTCAATCCCAAGTGTCTTCGCTGCTGACCTTCAGTTATCCAATTTAACCATAATAATAACATTTATTTTTTCTTTTCTTTCTTTCTTTAATTCTTGAAGAGCATTGACCTTGCAATTCAGAGTGGCAGCATAATGGGCTAAAAGCCCAGATTTAAAGATTTAAGATTTAAGTAAAGAAGAAGTAATGTAGACGTAAGGTAATGCACTACTAAGCAACTAAGTAATATAATTAGTTACTTTTTTAGGGAGTAACTCTATAATGTAATGCATGACTTTTAAAAGTAACTTTCCCCAAAATTCATCAGAATCATAAATACACTGGTTTTTTGCACAGATAGTTTGACTATTTGTGGCACTCCGTTGCTCTTCTAGTTGATTTCATATAGTGGTTAATGAATCAGAAGTCTCGCTCATTTACAGTAGCATACTTCGGCATTGTGAGATAAATTAAATGGTTTATTAGTTTGTTATAGAGAGAGGGAAGAACTGATAATGGATGCCGAGTTTGCTTTGTTTTTGCTCGATACACAAGTAACAATGGTTGCTTTGCTTCACAGAACCATGATGTTCTAATATCAGCTATAGAAACAGTACAGGTTGTTGCATAGCATGTATCTTAGATTTGGACGCGGAGCAATGAAGGGAGGGGTTGTGTTTGTTTTGGTGTCGATTTTGAATATCATTGTTTCTCAGAAATCGGAGATGGTTTTGGCTGCAGACTTGCACTCACACTCTCATGCTGTGTGCTAATTTGCCTGTACTATGTCATCATAAAAGCCAATACTTTTTGTGTGTGAAGAAAAATACATACTTTTGAGTATGTAGCAGAATAGTAGGCAAGCTTTGGGATATATTACTTAATCATAACTACATAATTTCATAATAATTTAGGATCGATAAAATGCGAAGTATCACCTGCACTTCCGCAATGATGTCATTTGCAGTCGCCACCTGCGCTCTCTGTTACCAGCGATTTCAAGTGCAATTTTACAAAAATCATGTGCATTGTCAGTGGTGAAAAGACGCTGTGGTGGTTAAACAATTAAAAACATGACACAAGATCAGCAGATTCAGTATTTTGATATAATAGGCCTATACGTTTAATAAAATACAGATTTTTCATTCCTCAAATCATAAAGAACAACAAAACAAGCTGTATTCAGTAAAATATGATTGGAAACGTGTGACATTCAGTTTCTTCTGCAGCTGTAGAATCTGAAATGCAGCAGGACTCACTGAAACAGGAAGTAGAAGAGCAGAGGAGACAACAGCAGGAGGACGCTTCCCTTATACACGCCATCTGATCAAGACAATAAGAAAAGTACTGTTAATTAATGCTACAACTAGAAATAATAGTAATTAAAATGTGCTTATTCATTGCCGATTAATTTCATCACAAAAAAGTCTCTGAAAGCACTTGACTAATTTATAAGATTCTCCGTTTCCTGCCACACAAGCTTTGCACTACTCAGGACTACACTTGAAATGTAATTATTCCTTTGGACAATCACTTGTGTTTGTTGTATTATTGTTTGTAGTATTTCATCATTTTAAGTCACTGTGGGAAACATCAGTAACGCATGATCATATAAAGAAGATACCTGCTGCATTGCAGAGGTCAGTGTCACAGCAGTGGGTAGTTATTGTCACTCCAGTCGGGAGCTGTTGAGTTCCAGATTCACATTTAGGTGCACAGTGTTTAGTTTTGATGGTCACCCCAGTGAAACCTTGAAAAAAGACACAAACCTTTAAATAATAGGATAATTAAACAATTTCAACTGCAGTTCTGTGAAAAGATCAAAAGCATCCAGTGTAGATGTGTCTATTTGTAACCATCTTTAAATCATCTTCCTTTTATTTTAGCTGTACAAAAACAGTCTGCTTGATATTGCTAACTGGTATTTCTCAACTGGTTTGAAGCACACTTTGTTATTAGTTATTTACCTATAGTGGATGATGAATCGGAAGTTTGAGACATTAGAAACTTTATTTTGCATTATAAAATGAAGTGGATACTGTATTCATTAGTTAATCAAATTAATTAAAATGTCCACATCAATCTGGACTTACCAGTGGATTGATCTATTGTTTGGCTTTCACACTTGGAAAATCCATCTCCACATGTCTGCACTTCTGCTTTACAGGAACCCTCCAGAGCAGATGCACACTTGTAACACTTCAGAGAGTATCCTTAAAGACAGAGACAGACATTTAGTGACCTCCCTTTGTGTACCAAATAATATATAATTAAATACTTGCTGTTTTTGTACCTCCAGTGAGGAAAACGAACAGAAGAGCAACAGAGACACGCAGATCCATCATGTCAGGAACATAATTTAATATATGTTCTCTTTCCTTTTATGTCTGTTCAGAAATGGGTGTGTTTACTGAGAAGCCTTTGGTAAGTTCTACACTAGCCTATCACAGGCCTGTGCTGTATGTCAGTTACTCTTACAAAACGGGAGGAATTTTAAAACTTGCACATTAGCACCTTGGGGCTTTTTCGTAATGTATTTCCAGTTTCCTTCAAATGCATCTCTGAACATTCTGACGTTCCTACTGATGAAACATCATGTAGGGAAAATTATACTTTGGGATTTTGTGTAAATTGCTAACTGAAAATATGCTGAAATGTTTCTGATCTATTGTGTGATTAGTTTTGAAAATATACCACCAACTTAAAACAAAAAAGTAGCCGTTTTAAAAAATATATATTTAAATTCACTCAAGCACATCATTTTAAATTATTCACAGCCTTTTAATTTGTGTTCATATTTTTCAACCTGATCATTTTACACAGTTATTATTATTATTATCAATTGATAATTATTAATACAATGACAAAACATTGATACATTAAACTTCTAAAAAACTGCACCGCGTTCCTAAGTGTTTGAAGTCAACAAATGCAAAGATATTGTTTTACTAGTAGACAAAAGATCATCTTCTGCCATCTGCTGATAAAAGTCGCTAAATGCAATTTGAAACTTTACTCAAATGACTGTTGCACTTTGCAACGGGTTCAAGTGGAAATGGCATTTACCTAAAATATTTATAAATGTAAGATATGAATCAAACTGATATCAGTACCTAGCACTTGTCCTTAATCACATTGTGTTTCAAGTACACTTTGTACGTATTTGAATAATATTTTTATTAAATATGACACCAGGAAAAAAGTATTTAATTTATTTAGTCAATCAGCAAAGAAAAAACTTTAGAACACTTAAGATAAATAGTACAGAATGTATAGCCTACTATGTATTCAGTAGAGTGAGTCTCATTAGTAGTATACTTGTACAGTATGTGTGACTGTTTCATATACAGTATGTGTATGCAAGTGTTTCATGTATGTCATGCACGTGAGTGAAGTTTGATTTAAGCCCTATACTCCAGGAAACATGTCAAACCTGAAACCGTAGCAAAACGTTGGGCACCGGTGTGAGCCAGAACGTGCCCCAGCTGAATGGACCGTTGAATCACTGACTCACTGGGTTCCTTCAAAAGCTGATTCATTCGTGGAATGAAACACTGTGTTGCTATGCACTGTTGTATAAAACTAAAAGCATATTAGTGCTTGCGGCCTCGCGCACATGTGCTAGGGGTTTACAGAGGGGATGCTTTTTGTCATTATTTTCGACCAGGGGGATGCCATCCCCCCTCAATTCGAGCCCTGAGTATAATAATAAACATCATATATATAAGCATACATTTTGTCTGTTCTTTGTTGCACTGAAACACTATTTCTTTCATGTCATGTTTAAGAACGGTCTGTGAAAACATCCAAAATTTCATGATCCATAGTGTTGTAGTAATCATATTTAACATTTGAAAATCTTATTCAAAAATGTTTTTCACATTTTACAATACATGTAATGAAAGCCAAATATTTTTGTCAGCCCAACTCTGTCCTCCTATCTCTTCCTGAGAGTAATATCTTCTGAGATTAATTAAAGTTAATATTTCAACAGTTCTGGGTTTCAACAGATGTGGGTTTAAAGTTACATGACATGCAAGTTAACAAATACGTTATATTTTTTTAGTAAGTGTTTTATTTTATTTTTTAGTAAGTGTTTTATTAAGTGTTTACTATTGTAGAGTATAGAAATATTAGTTACATTCATTAAATGTTACTATAACAAGTACAGAAGTAATTGCTTTATATAACTCATATTAAAAAAGAAAAGGAACATTGTGTGAAAGTATGGAATAAAGTATGGAAACATGCATGTCCACTTAAATGTCCAGTTCACACAACGCTCAGCTACCAGTGACTTCAGCCCTCAAATCCAATCTGAAACAGACAGTGACTTTACATGATGATGAATGTGGAAACCCTAAGCAAATCAAAGCCATTGCCATCATGACATTGGTGATGATGACATATGCATGATTTCTTATCCAAATTTAAAAATAATATTCTTGGAGTAGCTGCTGACATATGTCCAAGACGCCTGTGCCATCAGAACAATGTTTGAAGGTTAATGATGCACTGTATTATATAATAGATTACAAATTATAATAATTCCAATATTTTAACTACAAGAACATTTTTCTCAGTAGACATGTAGCTTATGTTCAGTTGTCAACATTTGAAGTGTATCAAAAAATGTTCAAAGTTGTCCTAAGACAAGAACGTATTTTGGTTTTAGGACAACTTAGATTAAAGGTTTTAATCCACTTCAATTGTTAACTACTGCAGGTAACAGAATCACTGGCTATGTACAAAATAAACAAGAGTTTATGAATGATACAGGATGCTCACACTGTCACGGTGCACACACGAGGACGATACAAGAACACGGAGACAAGGATGTAAACAAGGCAGGGCGGGCAGGGCAGGGCAGGGCTGACACAGACAGGAACACCAGGGAGTAACGAGTAGACCTGAATAGAAAGGACTATAAATACACAGGATAATCATAGATAATTAGACAAACACGACTGGACAAGAATTAACTAATGATCACATTAAACAAGGACAGGAAACAAACCAAATATGGACACAAGAAGCGGGAACACATGACACACACGACAGAGGACTGACACACCACAGGCTAGTTTAAAAAGTGAATATTTTTATGACTATGAGGCAAACACAGAGGTTTTTTTTTTGTTTGTTTTTTTGAGGGGCTCAAGACCTAGACGGCAGAGAGTGCACCTTCTATGCTTTCATTAATTACAAAAGTACAATATTTTGTTGTAACTGTGAGTAGAACTTTTGGATGTCCTTAACGATACTGTAATTATTACACAGACCAGCTGTTAATGATCTATCTATCACGGATTTTGTGACTTTGCCACTTCCTGTAGATTATTTTTTTCTGTGATTAAGCCACTAATTAAATTTTGATCGACTATGCCTCTGGTTGACTATTAATTGACTATTAGAGGGCAGCCCTAATATTTTGACATATTTATTTCTGTATTTCTGTATCATTTGTTTTGTTTTTTATTTAGGAAACACTGCTGCTGAAATGAAGCATAAAGGTTGTATTTCATCATATGGCTGTATGAATGGGTCCACAAATTTCAACAATGGAAATATATCTTATTTCTGCTGTAGCATGGACCTTTGAGGTATGCTCCAGGTATTGTACCTTACACTAACCATGTGCAAATGACTTTCCTCTTTAAAACCAACACTCCTTTTGAATCCATATAACATTCAATTCACAAATGTAGGAATTGATTGAAAGGAGCAGTTAATATTGTTTCATTAGATGTTGTATTTTTTACAGATTCCTCTGGAGTTTCCGGCCTCAATGTCCCCAATGTTATCAATATCGCCAGTACCATCAATGACTCCAATGATCCCAATGGAAAGAAATGTTACTATTGTGATGGGAATAACTGCCCAAACATAACGGACTGTTCAGGGAGTGAAGACCACTGCTTTACAGCAACAGGTGAGAATCTGCTAAAGGATGAAGAAGATGATTAAAGTCACAAGTTTTCCTCTTAATCATTGCTTGATCTTATTTTTGAGAATTTGATATAGTTCACATATACCAATGACCTTCTTAGGCAGTGATTTTTATGTCACCTCAGCTTGCATTCATGACTCAGCTTTATTGTTTTCTTTCTTTTCATCAGGGATTTATGGAGCATTGTCATTTAATTTAAAAGGCTGTGCCTCTAAGGCCAGCTGTGATTCCTCATATATATATATTACCCCAAAGCTTCATGCTGAAAAAAGTCCTAACTAGTACAATAATAAAAGTTCATTGTTTAAGGAAAAAATTCTCAACTAATGCTGTAAACTGTTAAGGGAAGGTAACATCTCCTGAGGTAATTAAGTTTTTCACAAACTGACATCTTTCTGTGATTAAGGCACTGGCATTTACATTTATTCATTTAGTGGATCCTTTTAACCAAAGCAATCTGCAAATGAGTAATAAGCCTATTCAACACATGCTGTGACATTTCTGCTGCAACAGACATGTTATTTCATTCATCTGATCAAAGATATGCAAATCTCAGTTAATTATTTTCACTGGAGGTACAAAGACAAATAGTGTTTGAATTGTTGTTGGGTACAAATAGTCCCTCTTTTTATCACTAAGGGCCTGTTTACACCTGGTCACTTCATGCGTTTTCTCTGATCGGATATCTATCTAATTTGTTAAACGTTTCCATTTACACTTGGCCACATAAATGTGTCTTCGCAAAACGGTTATAAATCCGTTCTTCAATTCCTGCACTCTATGCAAATTTAACGGAGTTCACGTCAATGAAAGCAATAGATATGCACTGTATTTTATTCATTATCAGCTAATTTCACTGTCAGAGACCGCAACAGGAGAGAGTGTGGCATCAGCAATGGAAAGATAGGTTAGTCTCACTACTTTTAATGAAGATGATAGAGTGTTGAGTGTCTGCAGCTTACTTTCAGTTTGATTTGTGGCAGTTTGCGCATTGGCTTGCTGAAGAGATATTAATCCGCAGTGATGCTTGTTGCATTAGAGCTGTCATATCTAACTATAACATGCCATATAGCCTATAAAACGCTCTCACATGTTTATTATTTTAATATTTTGGGAGGAGTAAAATTAGCATATGTGGTTTCAACAACAAGATGCATTTACACATGTCCAGTTTAGTCTAGTCCCAGACCACCTCCTGAAGTGGTTTGAGCGATCGGATTTATATCTGTCTTTATATCCGCATTTACACCTAGTCTTTTATCCGATCAGAAAAAAGCATGAAGTGACCAGGTGTAAACAGCCCCTAAAGGACACTGATGAGGTCTTGTGTAGAAAAACAAGTGACACACCAGTGGAGCTTCCACACACCAAAGTTTAACTGTGACAACATTATGCAGTATGATGGACTGAAGAGTACTGTTATAACTGAAAACTGAATTTAGTATCATTTAACAGCAGGAGGAAACAGATAACATTTGTACACCTAGATCTTTGCACATGCTGACATCAAACACTTACACAGCAGTGATTGGCTTTCATTTTAATGTGTGTGCTGTATTTGTATTTGCATGTAAAATGAAAATATGTCCACGTTCTTGGACATAACAGTGTCTAAATGAATCTGGTGGCGGTCTCATGGTTCATGTCGTAGCTCTCAGAACATTAGTTGTAATTACGAGTTCTTTGACATTGATATTGCCCCTTAAGTCTGACTCTCTAATCAGTATATTAAGGTGAAGATAACTGTAGCTGCCGTGAATTTGGTCTTTAATCAAAACAAACTTCATTAACCACTTCCATACAAATAATGTTACTCTATCAATATTTAATCAACAGAAATATTTATATTTATATCCTAACATTCATATGCATTACCTCGAGCTAACAGCATGGTAAAGATGCAGTAGTTTACCAAAAAATTATAAAATTAATATCTCTGCAAACCTGGCTGTCTTTCGTCTGGTACAGAACAAAAGAGCATCTGTTAAAAAGGAAATGGTCATTTTAGCAAGGTTTTGTACTTTGGTTATGACTTGTAGATTATGTTTTTCGGGTATATATTATTCTGATGAGGTGGGACAGAGAAACTGCATGCATATTGCAGAATTGTTCAATCCGTCCTGCCCAAACACACTTTCCTGGAGTTGATTAGCTGGTTCAGGTGTGTTTACTCAGGGTTGGAGCTCAACTCTGCACGACAGTGGCCCTTTAGGAGCAGGATTGGACCCCTGGCACATAACTGCATGATACAAATTTAATTTACTCTATCATAACGAGGGGTGAGAACCAGAAGGACGTAAGTGACATTTTTGGTGAAATGGAGATTCAGTTTAATGTTTCAATCATTTACTTTTGTACATTTCAGTAAATAAGATCTATAGGTAATCAAAAATAATAATGAGGTTGTTATCAATATTGCTGGATAGTGAGCAAAGTTTCAAGGAGAATCAAACTAAAGAGAAAACACTACAGTTTTGGAAGATTTTGTGAACAAACAGAACACAAAAATTTACAAAATGATACATTTATTGTTTACTGAACAATAAAACAAAATGCAAGCAAACAGTTGTCCATATCGGTTGTCCTTCAAACAAAGAATGCTAGGAACATCACTGCTTTGTATTTCCCCAAGTTTAGCAATCAAACCTGCTACTTCCTGCACATTATGAAGTGTCTGTTTTTATATAGATCTGTGTTTTACAGGTTTCATAAAATCAATAAAACAATGCCAAAGCAAGTAGAATCACTCGGACATCTTTCCTCAAAGCCATCATGTTGAGAAAAGTGCTTTGTTAATGGAAAGTTATCACTGTACTTGACATGCATAATACTTTCCCATGAGCTTTCTTTTAATTACAGAGCAAGACATGACATGCTTCTCTTGAAATTACAGCAAAACAGTACATATTACTGCAGGGATACTGCATTTATAGTGCAGAGGTGTCACATCTGTCCTGCCCAAATACACCTTCCTGGAGTATCCTGTAATCCTGAAGACCTTGATTAGCTGGTTGAGGTGTGTTTAATCTTAGAACTCAAATCTGTGGGACAGTGGGCATCATAAGTATGATTGGACACCCCTGGTATATTACATGTTAAATATTTAGTTTCATACATTCTAGTGTGCCCAGCCCTTTCTAAAACCAATTCTTCACATTCTAAATCAGACTCAATGTGATCAATTCTGTCCTGTTTCTAATGTCCTGTCATTACTGCTAGCAAACTGACTTAATTACACCCACTGTACTGTACTCATGCTTCAGTTCAACAATATGGAACGTCCAGAGTGATTAAATGAAACTTCCCATTTACATTCTAAATCTATAGTTCCAGAAACTATTGTCAGAACTAAACAAGAAGTTGGTGAATCCCGTATATTGAATCTGGTTCCCTTACCATCATTTAAAGATACGAGATCATGTTCCTCCATTAATTTTTCAACTACCCTTCTATTAGCTATGATCTCTGCATAAACTTCCCCAAAGTGATTACATGCATTAATATCCCCACGCCATACCGAGTTATGTTTAGTTCTTATTATATTTAGTTCATCTAATGTTAACTGTTGCATGGATTATAAAAGTTAACCACCTTTATTCCCGCTACATGTGTCCACACCTCTACACTCACTTTGGGAATCTATTATTTCTCTAAAAGCAACCACACTTGTTCCCACTCCATCCTGTCTAACCAGCTTATAACCAGGAATGATGAAATTCAATTGTGCTATTGAATGTTATTACTACAGTACTGCTGTCTTTCCTACCATTTCTATTAGAAAGCAAATGCTCCCCTTTTCATTCAGCTGTGTGTTTAATATCTTATCACATAAGGACACAGGCACTCCTTTGAGATGATCAGATTCCCCTGGTAGCTACATGACATTTGCCTGCTGCATCACCTAACTCTTTAACGCATTCGCTTGTTTGTTTTTTTGTCTACAAAAAAATAAGGACATGATTGCTGATTTAATATTGCCTATTGATATTGGATTATATGGGATTATTGATGTTTTCAACTATTCCAGAAAATGTTACTAGCCTACTTTTTCCACCACATTTTCCTAATCTTGTTGTTTCCTCCTGTAATGCTTTCATCCGACTCAGAATCTCTTTTCATTTTAAAATGCATTCAAATAGAAAACGCTTATTTTATACAAATATTAACAGCAATAATATTTCATAACATCGCTGTACTTTTGATCAAATAAATGTAGCCTTGGCGACTTCTTTCAAGAACATTTAAAATGCACTTTTAACTTTTGAAAAAAATGATTTTGATAAACTGTCCAGAAAGAGGAAGTACCTCTGTAAACCCAATTCTTCACATTTCAAACAGACTCAATATAATAAATGCCTTGTTATTATTGTTAGCATATTTGACTGAAGTATTAAGATTGACTCTGCCTTAAAGAAATTACAACTAATTTTCTTATTTCTGTTGAAATATGTACTTATGTAATTACTTCCTGTTAAGCTGTCATTATCTCATGAAGGCCCATCCCTTTTGCTAGGATATAAAATCAGCTCTGAAACACATTATTTCATTCACCTGTTCGAAGATGGATCTGCAAATCTCAGTTTTTCTTCTGCTAATTTTTTTCACTGCAGGTACAAAGAGAAATTGCTTAAATTGTTATTGAATGCAAATGATTGGACTATACAGTTGATTGGATTTCTCTGTCATTGTCTCTCTCTTTTATTACTAAAGGACACTCTCTCAAATGTTACCAGTGCACAAATATTACAGATACTTGTCATAATAAAGAGGTAACATGTCCTGAATTGTCTGCATGCTACAGTTCAACAATAGTAGCACCTTATGGTAAGTCCTGCACCTTTGCTCGAAATGTAATGTTATATTTGACTGATGGAGAAGCTGCATTTTAAAATGTATATAAAATGTATGATATTGCAAGAATCCTATAATACAGATTTCTGCTGCTTAATTCATTGCCACAGAGATATTTTGTGAAAATACTATCATTTTTATTTACAAAAATCTTTGACATTAGATAATAAATTCACCATATGAGCATTTGTCTTTCCTGTATCATTTGTGGTTTTTTAGGAAACACTACTACTAAAATAAAGTCTAAAGGTTGCACTTCATCACATGCCTGTATACCTGGGTACACGGACTTCAGCATTGCAAATATGTCTTATTCCTGCTGTAACACAGACCTTTGTAATGCCAAAGATGCCCCAGGTATTGTACTTTACTACTGATGTGCAAATGACTTATTTATCTTATTTAAAGCCAACACTCAATTTTCATCCATAGAACATTCAATTTAAATAGTGTTGTTACATTAGATGTTATATTTTGTACAGGCCCTTCCAGTACTTCTCAAAAAGTCCCCAATGGAAAGAAATGTTACAGTTGTTCTGGGCAGAACTGCCAAAATATAACGGACTGTGCAGGGAGTGAAGACCACTGTATTACACAAACAGGTGAGAATCTGCTAAACGAAAAATGTTAAAGTCATTATTTGCGTGTCTTATTTTGTGTCTTATTGAGTTCACAAATGCAAATGGCCAACTTAGTAATTCTTATGTCATCTCATCTTTTCTTATTCTTTTCTTTAGGAAATTATGGTGGCTTGTCATTTATTGTAACAGGTTGTGCCTCTAAAGCCGTCTGTGATTCCTTGACATCAAGTATTTATAGTCAGAGCTTCTCATGCTGTGAGGGGAACCTGTGTAACGGTGCTGAGAGCGTCACTCAGAGCTTCCTGTTCCTCTGCTGTTCTCTGCTCTCCTTCATCCTGCTGCACTGAATCCAGAACTAAAACTAAAAACTAATATAAAATCATCATTATGTCTAGCAGAAACAAGTATGATCATTCTTCAATTATTCAAAATAGAAGAAAAAAAATCCACCTGTTAAGTTTTACATGAGTTTTTAGTACAATATTTGCATTTCTTCTATCAGGATTTTCCTGTTCACATGTAGGTACTGATCAGAAAAGGTCAAAAGAGAGGAAAGAAAGAAAGAATTATACCTTTTTTCTATTATTTTGCTCAATGCTGTAGCCTATAGGCCAATTTTTTTTTTATTTTTTTTTTTGTATAATAAGGATAAAGTGCATGAAATGATAAAGGACTTTGGTGTTTGATCCCGATTTCTTAATTCGATTCATATTAACAAGCCCTTGATTTGATTAAACTCCAATCTCGATTAACTTTGATTCTATATCTATTCATTTGGAAATTTCATGTAGGCTGCGCATCAATTTTCCTGTTTTCAGATAGGCCTATAAGTCTAATAATCAATATTCAAGCAAACTAGAGAGCTGTATACAAACATTTAATAGGTAAAAATAGAATACATTTTAGAATAAAATATAAAAATATAATAAAAGACCCTGTCTCCTAGATGGCCATCAGGACAAGGCCACAGGAACCAGATGAGTCCTTTGCACAATCTGACTGTGCTGCATGCAGCCTAGATTTAAACGGCTGATTTTGTTCGGCCAGAGGAGAATGGCACTATTTCGACACACTATTTCCTCGTCTAAATACTGTAAAGCTGATGTAAAGCCGATGTAAAGCCACCCAGCTTTATATCAAGCTGATGTAAAGCTGCTTCAACATAATTTGCATTGTTAAATGCACTATACACATAACAGTGACTTGGCTTGGCTTGACTTGAATGGTGCTTGAGACGAGTCTATCCGTGTTTGCGGTGCTCATGACAGGAATATGTGTTGAAAATACAAGAAAAGTAATCGAGGAGAGAGATTTTTGAAACTAACTGGAATATGTTTCTTTAAAACTGGAGGGGTTTATCCGAGTATGTTCTCTCAACATTGAGCGGCGATTGAAACCAGGAACTGTGAACTAACGTTAGTCAAAAAGGTAATCAAAACGGTAAAATCCTGTCAGTTCACTATAGTTCTTGACTTTCAGTGTTTATTGAGGTGATGGTTTGGCCATAATAGTTTAACTTTGTCAGTGGGTGAAAAACATGAACAAATTGAACAAAATCTTACATTTGTTCTTAAACAAGCTTTTCAAAAGAATTTGGTTTAACTGTAAAAGCTGTATAAGTATGGAGCTGCTTTGCTTTGAACTGGTGTAATAAATCTTCATCTTTTATTATCTGTTGCCTGTGTTGTTACTGTTGTGTGTGATTTTAATTAAAAAATTTCAAATTTCATATAATATTTGAATTAAATAAAAGTCACCATGTTTATTGATATACCATATTACCTGATATATAATGTATGATCACTGTATAAACAATCGTTTTAGAGCAATTTGTTGTAGCCACTTACCCTGTAACTACATGGAATAAGGAGGTAACAAAGCACCACTTTAATTTACAGAATATTGTATTTACCCCACATGGAATAAGGGGGAAACAAGTTGTGCTTAAACACGGAACTAGTGTATATTTTAAATATACAGAGAAAAATATCGCACTGGTTTTAATTTAATTGTTTAATGGTCAAATTAAACCCTATTTTTGCTATAAAAACATCACTATACATCCACTGAAATAGGCTACAGATGTTGTATCCTTTTTTTTTTTTCTGTGAACAGCTGGAAAGAGGTAAGCTTGTTTTAAGCTGCACTGAACCTTGATGGTATATCATGCAGTTATTTGGTGATAGTAGTGTTTTGAAGTTTCTGGTGTGAATTTGCTGAGATCGACGAATAACCTGAATGACGATAAATTATACCTGAAACTCATTAACTAATTTCACTAGATGCCCAGTATTGTTGTTTAGTAATCTCCATCATGTTTCCTTTAATAATAGAATGGTTAAAAATACCTATAATAAAATATCAGTAATAAAATTATAAAAATAATATCGTCTTTCTAAATCACTCCCAAACATAAGATTATTGTTTAGGCCACACCACGTAATATTAGAATAGGTACCCCTTAGTTTCAAAATACAATATAAATGATTTGTAATTTTACAGGTTGTTACCCCTTTATTCCCCAAATGTATTATTCCCCTATAGGTACACTATAATTACAAAGAACGCTGTAACTTCAGTTTACTTAGGCAGTTCTTTGCAGGTTGTAGGCTATATCTGGTTGCATATCCCTTATTACCCAAAGGTAACACATTGTTCCCTTACACCTACACGTACGTTCTTTATAGGTAGAACTAATTAATGGTGGGCAGAGCGAGGCTTCGTGAAACACTGAAGCAGTTGAAGCAAATGTGTCGAGGCTTCGAAACGTTTCGATACCTGTCTCTACAGTGACACCTAGTGGGCATTTTCAAGTATTGCTCTGAAACAGCGTCGACAAAGAAACAATTGAGCGAATTGACGAATTATAACGTATGTTGTGTTATTTGGAGTGGTTAGTGTGCTCGACTGGAATGCTGTCTCCTTGGGTTCGAATCCTGGGGGAAGTCATCTTCACAAAATTATAATAAACAGTTAAAATGTGTGTTTTCATTGTTCTGTTCTTGTTGAAACATCGGTCTGACATCTGAATGAACTCTTTGTGAATAAATAAGTGTTATTTTGGTAATGAAAAATAGACAATAAAATACATCAAGCCACAATGTCTTCTTTTTTTTTTTTTAAACAGGCCTATAGGTCGAATAATCAATATTCAAGCAAACTAGAGAGCTGTATACAAACATTTAATATGTAAAAATAGAATACATTTTAGAATAAAATATAAAAATATAATAAAAGACCCTGAAGACCCTGTCTCCTAGATATGAAATGAGATATTAAAAATATGAATTGTTCTGCTGTTGATGGACTTACTTCTTTTTTTACATAGAATTTCTCCAGCCTTGGAAAAAATAATCTCTCACAAAAACCCATGAAGGGAAGATGCGTTAACTCAATGAATCGCCTTAGTCACGTGCCATGGGTGTTTCGAATCACCGTAGTCACGTGACATGGGTGTTTCGAATCACCGTAGTCACGTGACATGGGTGTTTCGAATCACCGTAGTCACGTGACATGGGTGTTTCGACTCACCATAGTCACGTGACATGGATGTTTCGAATCACGCGTGTTTCGAAACATCTGCGCTTCGGGATGTCGACGTCGAAACGTCAGTTTCACGCCAGCCATCCCTAGGTAGAACTGTTTCTTTCAGAAACGTCCGATTTGAGAACCGATGAGCTGATGATACTGCGCATGCGTGATTCAGCGAACAGTGCCTACTAGGGGTATGCCATACTGCAAATTTTGGTATCGATCCGATACCGAGTAAATACAGGGCCAGTATCACCGATACCGATACTTGTTATTTAAAAAAAATAAAAATTTAATGACCAACAACAATTTTAAAAAATTAACAATACTAATGTTGATATGACTAATACTATATTCACCTTAAAGCTACGTGGATAAAGGACTTTGCAGGCAGAGGAGCCCAGAACATGAAAGCAATAAACAGTTTCATGTTAAGTATTTCCCTCCCATAGAAAAGAGTTATAAAAATAATTAACGTGGCTTAATAAATTAAGAACGTAATATTAAAAGACAAAACTCAGTATACACCTTAATGTTAATCAAACTAGATATACAAGTAAGCAGATGAGCCCAGAATATGAAAGCAATGCTCAGATTTCACATTATGCATTTTCCTCCCATAGAAAACCATTATAAAAATGTTTTAACGTAAGTGGCTTACTGAATGAAGACTATATGAAAAATAACTATTAAACCATAACTCGTTTATTATTGAAAGGATTTTAGTATGTTATGTACGTACTGTATTTCCTGTTTGTTTTATACATACTGTAATATTTGTTTGTTATTATTGCAATGAAAAAACTGTGATATGAAAAGCCCAAATTCGGTATAGTTTATATAAATATATAGGCCTGCTATGTATGTACAGCTTGTTAATAAAATATAATATGGAAAAGAAAAAAGAACCGGACTTCCCATCACTACTTGTTTCTTAACGCAAGGTAAACACGAGAGTGACATCTAGAGGACAAAATAAAAATAACACAATAATAATAAGTGTAATGAAAATAATCAAATGTGTGAGTGACTGCCATTCAATTCAACATTTCTGCAGTGTTGATAGGCTAAATTAATATGATGCGGGAACATTAGTTAACTCTGGAGTTGATTTATCAGCAGGTGACAGCAAGTTCTTGTGTAGACTTACAGCTTTATATTTGCCTAACACACACACAGGCTACTGGAGACTTCAGCTCAATGCAAAATCAAAAAACTGCATAATGTTATTGCTTGTAAAAACTCAAAAGCTACCTGTATAATACTGCAGAACTAGAGGTCACCAGACAGAATAACGAGAGGGTTTTTCACTAAATTAGAAACTTCAAAACTTAGCCTATATGATGAATGACTGAAGTAAACAGGCTTCACAGTTATACATCAGGAAAGCCTTCTAAACTGATGATTGATAGTCCTTGTTGGGTTTAATATTTCTATTTGTCTTCTCTCTCTAACTCTCTTTTATATTATTAAAGGACATTAAAAGATGCAAGTTGTTGTGAAGGGATGGCATGGATTGCCTAAATGCTCCAGCTTAGCATTATATGTTGGTCCAGTGGATTGTAATGAACTGATATACTAACTGATGGAAGTGCTGGTAAAAATGTACTGCTGCTACAGTGTTAATGTAAATTATTATTAGTTTTTACTAAATATTTCAACTGAAATTGTCATTCTAATAATATAATGTGTAATATAAATATATGAGAAAAATAAATTTAAAGCATTTTCACTTTACTCAAGAATGTGCAGTTGAACTGGTCGTACTTGTATCATGTACTTTAAGCTATACTAGTTCTACAACATTGCTTCAATTGCTTAACAAGCTTAAACATTGTGCTTTACCAACTGGCTGTGCAAATACTGAAAAGGTCTCTTCTATGTGCCTTAACATGGATCTTTGTAAGATGCTCAGAGTATTGTACTTTGGTTAGAATAGTTTACAGTAAAAACATGTAAAGGTGCAGTTACGTTAGGAAATTTCACAGGCAAAGAAGGTCCATTGTCTATTAGTGTACACTCTTAAAAATGAATGAGTTTTGCAGCAATGCAGTGAGAACTTTCAATGAATAGTTCTTATAAGGACTGTTTTTCTTAGTGTAATAACATTTTTTAACAAAACCTAAAGAAAATTTGCCACTATAAAGAATCTTTTATGCAATGGAAAAGTTCCATGGATGTTAAAAGTTCTTCATGCAATCACTGATTCCAATAAAGAACCTTTATTATTAAGATTGTAGCAGGGTCATTCCATTTTTATATATTTTTATATTTGTCATTTCATATTATAGGGCTAAGTCTATTCTATCTACTTGTTTATTATAAAATAACAAACCAAAAAAAACACTAGGTTTCTTTTTTTCTATATTCTACTCGTTTTCTTAAAAAAAAAAAAACCTTTCTACATGCACTGCGTTAGACTAACCAAGACTTGTAATAGCACTTGCATATTGTTGCTCTTTTGTTGGTTTTGATTGCTTCTAATGTCCTCATTTGTAAATCGCTTTGGATAAAAGTGTCTGCTAAATGACTAAATGGACTTATATTCAAACAACTTGTAAAGTGAATTTTGCATCCGATGACCCCTCTAAAGTAGGCTATGTTATTCATGTAATAAGTACTCTTTTTATGCTAAAGTGTACTTCTTTTTCACAATTTTGATGTTTGTTAACATACTCATTGTATTGAAGTGCTAAAAAACTTGATCCGTTTTATAATAAGCATCCTCTTAGTGACAACTGATTTGTTTTGGTTTTTGGTCTTGTGTCAGATTTTAATTGAGCTTGCATTTGTATTAACTTTAAGAATAAAATTAAATGACAATTCATAATTTAAAACAGCCCATGCATGCTGTTTCCTATTAATTGCTACATAATTCTAAAAATAATTCTATGATTAATTCTGGTTAAAATTTCAAGACAGACTAAAATAAAAACAAAACTAAAAACTAAACGAGTTTGACCTGTATGAACAACATTGAACCCCTTTTGTCTTTCATTGTATGGAATGCAGAAGAATGTAAGTGACACAGGTTTGGAGGGACATGATTGTCAGAAAATGAGACAATTTCATGATATATTTCAGGGATATATCGAATTTTATAAATAAATAAATATAAAACCCCTGCTGAAAAAAAATAGACACCATTACAAAATTAGTAATGGTTTTACTGGTTGTAATGGGACTTGTATTGATTTTACTGGAAACTGTAATGGACCCTGTTTGTCTCTTCTGGTAATTGGTTGCCTTATATTGGTGGCTTGTTAAAACCAATAAATCCTAATGGAATATGTCCCAAAACACACTACAGAAAACCATTTTTAATGGTTAAAAGTTGATGGCTTGTAATGTTTGTAATGGTATTTGTAGTGGAAAACATTACAATTTTCTGTGATGGTTTTATTGGGTTTTTTTTCAGTAGGACATAAGCCTATATCAGTTATACAGTGGTATTGTGGCTGCTGTGTGTCATCTTAAGGTTAAGATGAATTCTAAAATTGTGCCCCCTAAATGCGCAAGTGGCCCCTCCCTGAAACTCTTACTAAAACAAAACAGTGATCATAATCATGCTGAGGCTGCGTAGTTTTAAAAGTGTTTAATATATGTCAACCTGTGCATATGATTCAGAAATTGATTCAGAAAATATCACTGTGAACAAGTGACTGATATACTTATAGAGAGAGAGTGATACGCGTCATAATCTGAAAACCAGGTCCACTGGAGGGGAAATCAATCCACCGCTCTCCATTGACTTTGTTGCGGGAAGCTGCCTCCTTGTCATTTCTGACTTATAACAAAAAACAGAACAATGTCTAAAAGCTGGTATGAGACAGGGTGTACAGTAAACAAGCTAAAAACCAAGAACTACGTTTTTATAAGCTGTCGACCCAAAAAACAAGCACAAAAGTAGAGCACAACGTGTCATATTACTATGAGAACTACACCCCCTGGATGGAAACGTAATTGGCGACAGGAAACAATCATTATTTTAACCATGTCAAAGGATTATTTCACTACCCTATGTATACCTGAAAGGAGGAGAAATATTGAGAAACTCAATTTTATTACTGTCTTTACCAGTGTCCCTTTTCTTTACCTTCCTTTTGTTTGAGAAATGATCCAACTGAATGGCCCAACATCAAATACCCCAACATTTACAACTATTTGTGTCCTTAAATGCTTGTTTTTTTGGGTCAACAGCTTATAAAAACATAGTTCTGGGTTTTATATCTTGTTTGCTGTACACCTTGCGACATGTGTAGTGTGCAGGACCCTTCGGATGTAGAGAGCATTTGATTTGACAGAAAGTTTGATGAGGAACTGAAGTACGAGGTGATGTCAAAAAAATCCTTGATCCAGTTTGGCGGAAGTGACGAACTGCAAGCTTTGAATGCTTATATCTTCTAGCTGCAAATTTTGTCATTGTTTTGGAGCACCCTAGCTGATAGATAAACGTATGGCTGACATATTCATACTAAAAGCCAAAAAAATGTCATTTTGATTTCATGGGGACTTTAAAGGGGTGGTTGATTGCGATTTCACTTCTTTAACATTAGTTATTATGTAATGTTGCTGTTTGAGCATAAACAATATTTTACGAAAGCTACGAAGCTGAAAGTTCAATGCAAATGGAGATATCATCTTTTAAAATTATGGCAGTTTAATACAAAAATGGCTCATATGGACTACAACAAGCTGCAACAAGCTAACTTGGGTTTGTTACGTCACAAACCCAGATAAACCCCGCCCCCGGGAACATGCAGCAAAGTGGGCGAGGCCATGCTGTGCTGCTTTAGAGAAGAAGAAGAGAAAACTAGGGGTGCACATAATAATCTATTCATATATGAATCGTGATTCTGTCCTCTAACGATTCTAATGGATTCACAAGTTTCAAAATGTTCCTCGCGTCGCCCTGTTCTGCACACGCTCTGCTCTGGATCTCTCCCTCCCTCTTTCTCTCATTCAGATCATCAGCTCGGCTCCAACTATGAACTCTTCCAATTACACACTTATTTTCACATAGCTTTGGGAAGCTTTATACACTTGCGGTTGCCGTACTGTATTAAAGTGTACTAAGTGACTAATAACATTTTGGTCGACCAAGCCTTTTCTGGTCGACTAACAGTTAGTCGACTATTAGGGGTTCAGCCCTAGTGGTTATATTAGGAAATTTCACTGTCAAAATGTACTGCATGCTAATGTTAATAGTATACACTCCTAAAAATAAACTTTCCAAAAGTGAGTTTTTGCAGCTTTTTTAACAAAACCTAAAGAAAAATGTTCCAATATAAAGAACCTTTTGTGCAGTGAAAAAGTTTCATGGAAGTCAAAGGTTCTTAATGGAACCATCATTGCCAATAAATCAACTTTATTATTAAGACTTTAATAATGTAATATATGAAGCTCATACAGAAGTTACTTTAAAGTAGCTTGGTCAAGACAGCAACTTGACCAGTAAATCTGATAGGGGGAAAAAAAACTTCCCCTCACACAAATTCCAGATCAAGTGTATTCTAGTTGAACTAGATTTTGCAAACGGCCAGTAATAAATGTGACTGCAACTTATTGTGACGGCAGCCGAAAAGGAAAGTTGATGACAGATTATGAAGACAAATGTTTTTCTTTGTTACAATGAGCATCTATGAAGTGTGCAAAATAAGGAACCTTTAAAGAAAACACATCTGTTTTTTTCTGTAGATCCCTCTAACATCCCCAATGGAAAGAAATGTTACTATTGAGATGAAAAGAGCTGCTCAAACACAATGAGTTGCTCAGGGACTGAAGATGACTGCTTTACAGCAACAGGTGAGAATCTGGAAAAGGAAGACGATGATGAAAATCATTATTTCATTTATGTTTGAGCATTTGCTACAGCTGAGATATGGGCAGCTTTAAAACACCTGAAGACGTTCGTGTATTTAAATTTTTTTTTTCAGAATTGTGGTGTGATGTCATCATTTTGTTAAAGGGGTCATATGATGCGGTTTCAAGTTTTCCTTTCTCTTTGGAGTGTTGCAAGCTGATTGTGCATAGATAAGATCCCTGAAGTTGTAAAGACTAAAGTCAAACACATACGAGCTTCATCACTGTGTCTGTAACGCGACTCTGTTCCCCTCTCGGGCTTAAACTGATTGTAAAACTAAGACATTATTTACTGCCTTTCTTATAATTTTGAAAGCTAAAGCTCGCAATTATGGAAAGGGCAGTTACATTTCCAACGCGGCTTGTGGTGTTCGGCCTCTCTTTATACACTCATTTTAGTGAAGCGCTCAGAAATTTGATCAGTTTGATAGCAATTTGACTCCTTTGTGACAGTCTGATTTGTTCTTTGATCTTGTGTCAGATTTTATTGGAGTTTGTGTGTGGAGTAAAAAATGTAATTAAAACTTTAAATGACAGTTGACGGTTTGAAAAAACATCCAGTGTTTGTTAGGTCATACTGTTTTAAATTCCTATACTCATTTGTATGATTTAATGTGTTGGTTTACAGTTGCACAATTACAAACATTCTCTTTGAGTGAAAGAAAATGAAAGTATTCTTTTCTCAGCAATGGTCCATTTCAGGGTCAGTCATACCATAAGCATTCTTACTGTATAGAGCTAAAGTTTCACAGATAAGATTTGGCAAACACACAGCTAAATTAACCTCTCACTTGTGGAAAAAAACCTAAACGAAACAAGTTTGGCCTGTATGAACAACATACATGGGGTTCACCCTTTGTCTTTCAATATGGAATGAAGAACGCCACACAGGTTTAGAAAGACATGAGGATGACAAACTGAGAGAATATGCCAGAATGTTCATTTTTGGGTGAACTCTAATTTCAAGTACACCCAATACATTTCTTAAGATTAATTTATTTTTTAAACCCTCCACTTGCTCATTAATTGGCAAGTATATGTTTTTGTTCTTTTAGTTAAACTTTCATTTTCTCATCAAGACCCACCCCTTTTGATAATCTATAAAATGAGCACTGAAACAGGCACGTTGTGTCATTCACCTCCTGATCAAAGATGGATCTGCAAATCTCCGTTTTTCTTCTGTTCGTCCTTTTCACTCCAGGTACAAAGGCAATTAGTGTTTGCAATCTTACGGAGTACAGATACAGATCATTAGATGTTCTCTCTCATGCCTTCTCTCTCTTGCATTACTAAAGGACACTCTCTCAGCTGTTATCAATGCACAAGTGTGTCGGGCTCTTGTGCACAGACCACATGCTCCGATGGAGTTACGAGCTGCCTCAGTGCAACATTATATATTGGTAAGTCCAATATGATGGACGGAAATTTAACTTACTGATGAGATACTGCTATAATTTTCTGGGTAGAATTTACAAATGCATGCATAAAATGTACTATATATAGGGGAGAGCAGGGCACAAAGTAACACTTTTTGACTTTCTCAAATTGTGTAAATCCAGTTCATGTTCAGAGTATAATTTTTTTATCCACAGTAATTTCACACTTTTTTAGTACAAATATGTCACTTTGTTTCATAAATACAGTGTATACGTTTTTCTTTATTTACCCTCAAAAATTGGAAGTGAAATGTGACAACATGCCCCGTAGGTGGGGTACATTGTAACAGCTGAGGGGCACGTTATAACATGACCCTATGACACCCTAAAATGATCTGATCTTATGAAAAATATATACGAGATAAACTAAAATATTTTGTCAGTAAAATAAAATAATTATTTATTTTAAATAAAATAATGGCGTTTTTTAATAATTAAAAGTAATCAGATTTTTGAGTTTGACAATGAACACATTGCAGCCATACCTGGGACGGCCCATATAAACGAGCCAAAATGCTTTCCATGTCTTGAAATAATCATTTCTGAACATTAAACAGTGATTGTCAGTCTTTATTCACCTGTTTCTCGTGGTTTCTCATTAACATGTATTAAAGTAAAGAAAATATTCAAGTAAAGAATAGCACGGCAGGGCAGATTCTTACCCCATTCTTACCCCATCTGCACAACTTTAATTTAAAACCGGTTAGTGTCTTCTGCTAGTTATCGAGGCATTAAAAACTGATAAATAACAGATTGGAGATTAAAATAATAGCAGATTTGTCTCTTTTTAAATTAGTAATAAAAACTGAGATGAAAAATGTACTTAAATAAATGTTCAGCGATATCTTCAAAAGACTTTTGAATTTTGGCGCACTTTTTTCTCTATAAAATGTTGGTATGGTAACTAGTAAATACTGTAAATTTGGTTATGCTAGCATGTGTGGAAATATTTTAAAAACGTGTGTTACAACTAATCCAGCGTTACTTTGTGCCCTGCACTCCCCTACATTTTTATTTGAAAATAGAAAAACTCTTTTGGTAATTGTAAAGCATTTTTATTTGTGGTCTTACACCTTTGGACAATATTGTATGAATATAACAGATAATTAAATTTTTCAAAAAAAGTTTGGAAAGATACACTCTTTCTACTTGAACATATGTATTAATACATTTTCCATCAAAATAATGTTCAGTTGAAACATTCATTCCATATCACTAATGTGTTTTTAGGCAATGGTACTATAATAACAGCTAAAAGTTGTGCTTTACCAACTGGCTGTCCAACTGGATCCATCAACCTTGGCATTGGAAAGATTGCTTCTACCTGCTGTAACACGGATCTCTGTAACTCCCTCGGCGCTCCAGGTATTGAACCTTACTGACATGCAGTCATTGAACATTTAACCAAAAAAAAACATGGTACTTAATTCTCTTTCAGGATTTGTAAAGTCAGCTGAAATAGAAATTTGTAAAGGAATCTGTGTTTTCTCTGTAGATCCCGCTATTGTCCCCAATGGAAAGAAATGCTACTATTGTGACGGACAGAGCTGCTCAAACACAGTGAACTGTTCAGGGAGTGAAGAACGCTGCTTTGCAGCAACAGGTGAGTATCTGGTAAAGGAAGAAGATTAAAATGGTTATTTTTATCTCTTTTGTGTTTGAGCATTTGATACAGATCATGTATACTAACTGACTCAACCCTCTATCTTTTCATCAGGGAAATTCGAAAGCCAGCCAATAGCTGTAAAAGGCTGTGTCTCTACATCTATTTGTAGTTTTGTCTCAATAATTGGTGCATTTGTTGATGGCGTGTCATGCTGTGAGGGGAACCTGTGTAACGGTGCTGAGAGCATCACTCAGAGCTTCCTGTTCCTCTGCTGTTCTCTGCTCTCCTTCATCCTGCTGCACTGAATCCAGCAGCTCTTCACATTCTGTAGATGCAGCAAAGACACAATATGATGTGCTTTACAAACAAATAGCTTGTATTACCTCTGTACTGTCTTTGATTCAAATTAAACTACTGATTTAATTTAATTGACATACTTCATTCTGTACTTCCTACATTGGCAATTAAAAATCCAACAGGGCACAACGAATCACAAATTTTTGCAATTCATTTTGAAATAGAATTGATATTATAAAAGTACCGATGTACCAATATTATAAAAACACAGGGAAGGTTGATTATTAATGCGGCCTTCAGGTGCTATCGGAATTATCGTAAATACGAGTTTCCTAGTCGGAAATTGGACGTATTTACTACTGGGAAATTCGGAAATAATTTTGATACCCGAGTTTCCGAGTTGGGCGGGTTATAAACTTTAAATATGGTGGAGGGGACAACCTGCTGTCAATGCTGTTCTCACAACAACTACATCCCTTTGTCTGGTCGCTAAAGTAGTGTATTTGTAGGCTAGATATGAACGATCTGCGGAGCATAGGCCTATTGTATGTTTTATAAGCATGTATTTGACCGATATTCCAAAATTGTCAGCGAACTGCATGTATAGCGTGGTGAATGTTTATATGACTATCAACCAATGGGATGCTACTGTTTATTCTTTCCGACATTAAAGCACTTGAATACGACAAGCTCGTACTCACGACTTCATAAGTGGGAAATAGGAAATTTCCAATGAAGGCAGCATTAATCGTCCACTTTTTCACACAAATTATATTACTCTAACTATTAAATTGAAAAGAAATAATGTGGGCTATATATTAGGATTTATATCACATTTTCCTGAAGAGTTTTTTTTTTTTTTTTTTTGCATGATTATACCAAACCTTTCATATATTTTACATCAGGCTAGCACCATAGAAAAAATATACTACGTCCAAAAACATGTGAATGCCTGAGCACCACACTTACACAATTTCAATAATAACAAGCCCTAATATTTTTATACAGGCCGGTCACATTCATCCACACCTGGCTCAACATCAGTCATCATGCATGAATTACTGAAATAGCCAAAAACCTTAAAAGGGTTTATTCACATACTTTTTTAAATGAGCTTCTCAAATCACCTGTTTTGTTGAAACCCTTTTGACTGTATAAAACAACTGAGTGCATCTTTCCTAGTTTAATATTTTAACGGCTTTCATTTTTTTTATGTTTTTTTCCATTTCAGTTAAGTGAAAACAACAAGGTAATACTCCACATTTGTAGACACTGAGCAAAGTTTCAAGGAGCCCACAGTATGTAGTCTATAAGTAAAGTGAAACTATTCTATGCTTACTATGCTCCTAAAACTGAAACTGCTCCTCAACTTCAAGCATTCTTATGTATGACTGAAAGCAAAATCTCTGCTGAAAACAAAAACAAAACAAGTCTGACATGTATGATTTTTCTTGTTCAGGCTGGTTTTAAATGATTCATGATTTGATGCAGGTCTAGTTGGAGTATCCTGTTCACCTTCTGAAGAATAATGTGGTCTTCTTTTTAATCCTGATCTTAATGTAAAACAATAATATCTAAAACATATGATAGTGTCATGCCAAAGGACTGTTTTGTGTGTGTTTTCTGTCTCCACATGCTCCCCTTGACTTGGTTCATGCTCATGTATGCCCATATTTGGTTATGTTCCTGTTCCTGTTCCTGTCCTTATATTATTAATTCATTAGCATCCACCTGTGTTTGTTTAATTATCTTGTTTAGTCCTTACTACTTAAGCCCTGTGTTTTCCTGTGTCTGCCTGACTTGAGTTGTTCTTCGTTTCGCCATAGAAGGCAACCGTAACATATAGACTATTCATGTTCGAGATGTGGAAAACCATCCCCGGCACATACTGTACTTATTGGATCATTTCAAAAGGAACTAATCATTTTATCTGAACTGCTGTCCGTTCTACAGAAAATGACCTTTTTTTTTTTTTTTTTTACAAAGGATACTGCAATATCAATTTAATTTACACTTTTTTTGTTTTTGTTTTTTCTTACTAAGGGTGAACATGAACAGTCATAACCTTAGTGAGCCCTTACCCCCACAAACCCACCCACCCCCAAGGAGGAGAATAAAACAAGGAAGTACCCAAACCAGTGTTTTAATGATTGATGTCGATGACAATATCCAGAAAGCAGGGCGGTCAATGGCTGATATTGACAACATAGTTTATGGTAAACATGGTCTACACAAAATATATTGAAATTAATTACATTCACTGAATATTTATCCAACATTTGTCAGGGACTGGAAAAGGATGTTCCTCAGTGGCTGTCAAACCTGTCCTGTAAGCACCCTTGCCCTGCACATTTTGTATGTTTCCCTTATCAGACACACCCAATTCAGGTCTTGCAGTCTGTACTAACGAGAATCAGGTGTGTCTGATAAGGGAGACATACAAAATGTGCAGGGCAAGGGTGCTTACAGGACAGGTTTGAAAACCACTGCACTAAATCAATCAATGATGGCAGATATGTACAGTATGTGTTTAATGCACCTGTAATGTTCACATCCATGTGCCTTGTACTTTTAAAATCATTGCTTAAAATGACAGGAAATTATAGATTATGACAGAATATTTATGATCAATGGCAGACAATGCAAAAGTCTATATTTTCATTCTAAACTTCAAAACACTTTCGTGAACTTTCAACAAAAAAGTTTAAAAGCTTAAAAACTAGTTAGTTAAAAACTATTTTAAATTAAATTTGTGAGTAGGTGTGCTTGGTTCAAATTGTTGATTTTCATCCGCAGCATGTTTTTTTTTTTTGTAATTGATCTATTCTACAGGAATGTCACTTTTCTATATGACATTCTTGACAGTGGCAGAAGGAAGTATACAGTTTGTGTTTAATGCATCTGCAATGTACTCTATGTCACATCCGTGTACAAAATTCTTATAAAATCACTGTTTATTTAGTCGCATGCACACATTTAGGAGACATTATTGGCATTATTTCTTGCTTTGGTTTAATACATCTAAACCTTTGTACTAGTACATTGAGCAGTACAACTTGACCATATTTAAAAGACAAAATTATATATTATAAGACGTACTTAAGTCCTACTTATGTGGGTCAAAACCATAGTTTAACTAACTGCATTTAATATAGCCTACATTTAAAAACTAATATATTTGCATTTAATTCCAATCAAAATTCAAGTCCAACAAAATACATTCAGTTAGTACTCAAGTGCATTATTTTTAAAGTATACCATTTATGTAATAAGCACTTTTTGAAATTGTGCTAAAGTGTACTTCTTTTCCACAAGCGTTGTGTTAGTTTACACACACAGTGCTCAAAAATTAGATTGTTTTTATAGTAGGCTTACTCTTAAGTGACAGTCTGGTTGTTTTTTGGTCTTGTGTCTTATCTAATTAGAGTTTGCATGTGGATTACCTATAAATAAAAATAAGTAAATGATAATTAATGATTTTAAAAATGCCCATGCTGTTTCCTTCTAAATTCTAATTATGTAGGCTTGAGAAATATTGAAATGTTATAGGGCTTTAATGCTACAAGCCCCATACTCAGCAGAGACCTGGGCCCTGATGTGTAGTTTGTTGCTACATCTTTTCAGACTGATCAGACTTACAGTTCTCCTATAAATAATTATTAAATATCAAAAATATTCCCATAGACTTACATTGTTTGAGCAAAGATGTCCCCTCTAGAGGATAATTGCAGTCCACAGTAGGGAGCCTCAGGATAAGAAATCTTTAAATTCCCCTCATTCGCTTTCATTTTTAGTAGATTAACATACAAATAAATACATAAAATTCCTTCACGCTGAAATGCTAAACCAGCATATCTGATTGTGACAAGATCAGGCCTCTAATGGCCAGAGAACAGTTTGAATGACCCTTGGGACAGATGCCACCGCTCCGATCAGCCACATGTTAAAACAGTCAAGCGATTTTACACAATTCAAGTATACAAACACATCAAATAGCTCAATTCAGTGCTTGATGCTGTTTTTGTGTGTAACTAAGGTCCTGAACGCTCGTGCCCTGAAGCTCATTCATTCTCGCTTCTCTCTGCACTTAACAGACAAATACATACAAGATTACTTCAAAATACATGATAGCTTGACAAATATATATAGTCGTTTATTTCTGAATTGAACAGAAACTGTTGAGAAATAAATCGGATATGGATCATTATATTGGATTCGTGCATTAAAGCGACCATCTCGAAGTGCATCTCGAAAAAGAGAAAATCACTCATTGCTCATGACTGAATAACTTTTGTATCTTTCACAAACATCACTCTTTTCTTGATGAAGACTATGCAATTTAATTTTACATTTGAGTATTCAATTTCTGAACACCTACAAACCTTTTTTTTTGCACAATTGCTTGTAATTTGCTTATTGTGAAATGCATCTGGTATTTACAATTTTGTTGTATAATAAACTTCTTTATTAGAATAAAAAATAGCAAGTGCCCATAGAAAAATATTATGAGAACAATAACTCTGATACTTTTTTGTGGCGGGGCCAGCTCAAGAATGCCCGAACACACAAGTGATCTGGGTCTTTTGCCTCAAGGTACTCATACTTTAGCCTCTATTTACTTACTGTTTTTAATCATTTAATACGTTCGGTTAAAATTTCAAGACAAAGTGAGTGAAAGGTCATACTGTATGCAAAGCTGAAGTCTAGCAGTTAAGATTGAGGAAACACAAAATTAATTTAAACTCTTACTTGTAAAATTAAACGAGTTTGACCTGTATGAACAACACTGAACCCATCTGTACGTCAATGTATGGAACACAGAAGAAAATATATACAAGTGACACCGGTTTGTAATTTCATAAGATTGAGAAAATGAAAGAATGTTCATTTGTGGGGTGAGGTTTCATTAGTTCCCTGTCTGATGAGCTATAAAATGAGTGCTGAAACAGCCACTTTATCTCATTCACCTCCTGATCAAAGATGGATCTGCAAATCTCACTTTTTCTTCTGTTTGTTCTATTTACTGGAGGTACAAAATATAGTTTTTGTAATGTTATTGGGTACAAATGACATGTCTCTCTCTCAACACCTCTCTTTTTTTAATTACTAAAGGACACTCTCTCAGCTGTTATAACTGCATATATGAGTCGGGTTCTTGTGAGCTGACGCGTCCGTGTCTCACTGAATCTACCAACTGCTTGAGTGAAACAATTACTGGTAAGTCAAACTTCTTTTCTGGACAGAATTTATAATTGCACGCTTAGAATGTTCTACATATATTACTGAAATCATTATGATAATAGGCCTATAATTTGACATTTTAAAATTAGTGTGAAATGAGAAAAAAAACACAATTTAAATCATTTTTTTCTAGTGGTCTTAAACTTTTGGACCTCACATTGTTCAATCTCTAATAAATACTTTTGATACACTATTGGAAACACTTTCTATTTTGACATATCAATAAACTTTTAATCAAAATAATGTTCAGTTGAACTGCTCGTTCCAGTATTACTCGTGTGTTTTTAGTCAACAGTACTACATTGAAGGTTTTAAGCTGTGCTCCGCCTGTCTGTCAAAGTGGATCTGTCAACCATGGCATTGGACGAGTCTCTTCTGTGTGCTGTAACAAAGACCTCTGTAACAAAGATGCTCCAGGTATTGTACTTTATTGAAATAAAGCAGTTTAACAAGAAATAAATCAGATTTTCTATCAGAAATGTGACATCAGCCTGAAAACGAATGTTGCTTTGCAGGCAGAGCGAATTGTTATTTTTTCCACGAAAGATCAGGAAGACAAAATTATTTTCTTTGGTACAATGAACACTTACAATGTTGTGTGCACAATAAGACCAGCACCATGTAAAGCAAATCTTTTTCCCTCCTGTAGCTCTCAGCAAAATCGATCCCAATGGAAAGAAATGTTATTATTGTGATGGACAGAGCTGCTCAAAAACAGTGGACTGTTCAATGAGTGAAGACTACTGCTTTAATACAACAGGTGAGAATCTGAAAAGGGAAGAAGGTTCACTATCTTTCTCACATCGCACCAGTGGCAAATTTGACTCTGAGTCTAACTGTTTTCTTCTTTAATATTTTCTACAGTATCTTGGCAGGGTCAGCCAACGGCTTTTAAAGGTTGTGCCTCTAAATCTATTTGCGATGTCCCAAACGTGATTCCTACTGTGGATGCTATCTCATGCTGTGAGGGGAACCTGTGTAACGGTGCTGAGAGCATCACTCAGAGCTTCCTGTTCCTCTGCTGTTCTCTGCTCTCCTTCATCCTGCTGCACTGAATCCAGCAGCTCCTCACATTCTACAGCTGCAGCAAAGACGCAATATTATGTGCTTTACAAACATATAGCTTGTATTACCTGAGTTTCTTTTCAATAAAGCTTACAATGCATGCATAAGACATGAAATATGTTTAATCTATTGCTGTTAATCATTATTATGTATTATTTGACAGAGGAGTACAATAGCTGAACTACTGTCATACAGAAAAATTTAATTATGTTACTAGTCGACCATGTTTTAGAGAGCAGGGTCAACAATAGCTAATATAATGCTGATATTTAGCCACAACATAACTAATAAAGTTTGATGACAATTTTTGATTATCAATAACTTTAAAAAGTGTTTGGGTTAGGTTAGGTATTAAAACTTTGAAAAGCTTGAAGTTTGAAGGTTTTACTCAGAAACCCTTTCAAAAAATCCTCATCAAAAAATCCTCATCAAACTGCTCTAAAATCACACACACTCGTTTGTTTCTGTGAATTGTGGGGACTTTCCACAGACTTCTATTACTTTTATACTGACCAAACGATATTTCCTATCCCCTAAACCTACCCCTTACAGAAAATCTGTTTGCATTGTTACACTTTCAGATAAACATCATTTACTATATTTAAAAAAAAATGTGCTGGTTCTTAGGAGTTGCTGGTATTTTTCATATGGGTAGCATGATTTAGTAAATTGTTCAAATGTTTAGCATGGTTTAAAGTCATACTGCAGTCACTATTTATATCCCTTTTAAAACATCTTTAATAATCAAAATGACATATTTAACCACTTTCCCCATTGAAAATAATACCTTTGTGTCTTAAAATGGCATGAATATAGCTCTACACACTTAGGGTCAGATTTACTAACAGACGTCTTTTGGCTAGACTTACTAAAGATTTACTAAAGACACGAAGTGGAGAATTAGCACTGAAAAGGCGAGGACAGTTGTTTTTGCTCCTGACCTTATTGAATATGCATTTGTAGTTTCCCTTTCAGATGCTAAATGTATGGGAGGAGAATTCAAATGAATCACACAACGTGATTTACTAACGCTTGCGCTCGTCAAATTACTGCTATTTGTGCCATTATTTAGCCTGAAAAGTATTGAAAATGACAATAAAATGTTGCAATGACAAAATATTGCACTAAATTAAAAATTCAAATGTTACAAAAAATCTACAATAATGATGTTGTAATTCTCGTAGCATTAATATAAAAACTTGAAGTTACATTTTACAAAAATTGACAATTTTGAAATGCGGTGATGGTTTAAATTTTTTTTTTTTTTTTTTTATCTCAGTGTTCCTATCAATATTGCATCAGGTTTTTTTTATGCCTAATAGTAACCCTAGAATGTGATCAAACAGTTTAAAATAGCTGGGCTAAGATATATAACAATTTTATGACTGTAGACATATGTTATTTCAGTACACACATTATCCCACCGGTCACAATTGTGACCGAACATAAAAAAAAAAAAAAAAAAAAAGGATTTATTGAATATTTCTAAGGGTTGCTTGTGACACATCATTTGGATATTTTCATGTCTGGGAAAAATTTGGGATTAAACGGGTTAATTAAAGTCTTAAAGCAGTCTTAAAGCAGTGCTGCTCTTGGTAGATTGCCCTGGTCATTATGTAAATGGTCTGGCTGTGTCTGTGTTCTTTACGGAGCCCGAAAAAGGGACATGGTGGTGAAAAAAAATTGGGGTGAGTGGAAAAAATTTGGGGTGGGAGGATAAAATATTTTTCAGTTTTTTTGCATTCTCTTGCAAAACCAGTTGAGTTCGGACAATCACTTTCTGTTCACTGCACAGCTTGTAGTGGTTAATGCTGCTCTGAATGTTCACCATGCATTTCATAGAAGTATGAAGAAATACAGTCAGTACTAAAACACTTAATGTGTCTTAATGTATTAAAACAGTGACATTGGAGGCCCAATTTTAATATTAATAACCTTATTAATAATATTACTGTTAATAAAGCAAAATATCCATGAACGCAATGCACTAATGCGTGTAAAAAAAATATATATGGGGAAGAAAATGTTTATCATGCAATTCAGCTCATATTCTGAGCTCATCTGCTTGCATGCACAGAATAATTTTTTAATAATTTCTATAACATATTTGGTCTTTTTTTCTCACTGTCTTCATTAAGCCGCGTTTTCCCATACGCTTAATGTGCAATTTAGCACTTTCTGTATTCTGGGTTTATCCGTTTTCCTGTATGTACAATTTATTAATAAACTGTATACTGAATTCGGTCTTTTTATGCCACTGTCTTAGTCCATTAATTAAGCATTTTCTTTCTATGGGGATACAACGCTTAAAGTGCAATTTAGCAGGTTCATATTCTGGGTTATTCTGCTTGTCTGTTTGTTTATTATTAAGGTCTTCCAGTGTTTTTTTCATTATTAAGTGTTTTAGAATGTCCCGACCCAAAACCATGCCTTGAACTAAGCACTTCTTTATATTCGAGTCCATGTTCAAAATAAAACTCTTATGAAACTCTACATTGTGAACGTACTGTATGAACCACTGCAAGCTGTAAAGTAAACAGGAAGTCCAAAGAGAACGCAAAAGTTTTGCAAGGGAACGCAAATATCTTTGCAAGAGAATGCAAAGTTTCGTGAGGGAATGCAAAAGTTTTGCAAGAGAACGCAAAAAATTCGAAAACAATTTCCACCACCATGTCCCTTTTGGGGCTCCGTAGTTCTTTAATGTGCTCTGTTTAGTAAATCTGTCCCTTAAGCTTCCTCATTTAGTATATGCTAACTAGTCCCGCCTCCACTCACCTAATCACTCCAGCTCAGACCTGCTCCAATTTTACTGTTAGCTTCATTGACAAGAGGCAATATTGGATAAATCGCTATCGTTATCGGAGACAGGATCCGTGACTAAATTAATTGAAATCCTATACGGATAGCCTAAAAAAGTGCATAAAGTGTGTTCCTCTTATAATCAGTAAAAAGCTGTCAGAGTTCATATTGATGTCACTGGGCGGAGCTTTTTATATATTCATGAGTGTCCTGTTTTGTGTTAAAAGGACTCCCCTGATCACAAAAGCTTTTCAAAAAGGTAATTATGTTTCAGTGTCAAATGAAGTTAAGTTTAGAATATAGCTGTTAAAATGCAAAACAATCTATGTGGTTCATGATTGAATGTAATGATTTGCTACTCCCAAGTAAATTTGTACAATTTGTTAAGTAATACAAAATTGAACCGTCATCTGGTTGTAGGTTGTGTGGTCTTGTCATCCACTTTCATGTGGTATTCTGGAAATGCCTTTTATTCATGAAATACCTTTTTTGAAGGAGAAACAATTGTTAAAAAAAATAGTTAATACTTTATGTGAGTCTTTCTATTGTTCTTTATTTCTCACCTTACAGTCTTAATGATGTGAAGAGGTTTTATTATACCACCATGTAGGCTATACACATTTAAAAAAACATAATAAAAATATAAATAAAAAAAACGTATTAAACGGCATACTTCTAAAGGCAAAACAGAAGAAGAATATAAGAAAATATTTGACAGCAATTAACTTGCTGAAAACAGCTTGTGATCCAGTCGCTATAACACGTAACCGGAAACTCATGAATATTCATGTATGCTCCGCCCACAGGGGTTTTAACCCGTGTTTTTGAGACGAAGCTTTGAATCGCAGAATAGGCTTGTTTGAGATGCGCCTTGCCTCGCCTGTAATTTAGTCGAGAGTAGGCGGCTGCAGTGAGGGGAGGAGTGAAAAAAGTGCAGGCAAGCCGGACACTTCCTGAATCTCGTTGTGTTGTTGGACTGCAAACGTCAGCAATGGAAGAGATCGCGTTCACGTTCTTTATCGCACTTTGTGGATGCCTTTTATAATCAAAGCCATAATGAGAAATGAGGAGCACACAGATGCTGCACTAAATTTACACTGTTATCCCTAATTATGGGTTAAACATTTCTGAGTGGGATATGGCACAGCTGATTAACCTAATTATGTGTATCCTACTTAAGGGACAGTTTACCCCCCCCCAAAAAAATCTTTGGGTGAACTATCCCTTTTTTACATGAAACATATTCCATATAAATATATTACACAATTGTTTGTCACCTTAATGTAAATTTGAATTCCATGTTTAATGATTAGGAAAAGTGTGTACAGCTAATTATTATTCAAAATTAATATGAAACAACAACATTTTAAATTAAGAAATCAGCATGCATGTGGGCTTTGTTTACTGCACTCCTGAAATAAGACATACCCAGATAAAGATCTAAGATAAAAACACACAAACATGAGGCCTAATTGCAAAACCGTCACATTAGATGTAGCCTATGCATGCATGCATTGATGGATTGACTAATTTATTTAATGGAATAATGTTGTACAAAAATGTAAATGTACAAAATTAACACCAGCATACAATACATAAAGAGAAAATGACAACAAACAGGACTTCAAACCAAGAAAATAAAAATAAAAGGGTAAATAAATAAAGCACATGTCCTAATTACTAATAAATTACTATAGAAAAAGTAAATAGTATTAGGCTATATGTAATGGACTTCTTAGGATTAAGGGGAAAAAATATCAGATGACATTCGCAGCCAATGAGCATTAAGCTGTGTCGTCAGCAAGTCGTTTCCCATGATGCTTTTGATCAGCGCAGTTGGTGGAGAGCAACTGCGCTCGGCTGCAGAATCCGACACGTGCGCCTTGCGCTCGCGAGAGATTTTTGACATACGTCAGCATGACATCAGAGCAAGGCGGACCGCCCTCGGACACATTTCTAACCGGCATGCATCTCGCGCTGATCACCGGTGATCGGTTCTGCGCAGATTTTGCTCATCTCAAACAAGCCTATTGTCTTTCTTCACTCTCACACACACACACACACACACACACAAACACTATTTATACATGTATTTATTTATCACACCAAGCTTCTCATTTACATTTCCTTGCATTTGTACATAACACCCCTGCACACACAAACACCATATAATTTTTATTTTGTATATTCAAAAAATTATAGATTATTATTATTTCCTATTTACTTATTCTATTTGTCTTGTCACTGTCATTCTGTTAGTGCTGTGGAAGCCTCTGTCACCATAACAAATTCCTTGTGTGAGTAAACATACCTGGCAATAAAGCTTTCTTCACCTGTGTTAATAGTGCTGCCACTATCGATACAAGTGAATCATGTCCTCTTGCATCTGGGTTAGTTCACCCAAAAAAAATAAATCTGTTGTTAATACTCACCCTGGTGTCATTCCACTCCTGTAAGACCTTCGAACATAAATTAAGATATTTTTGATGAAACCCAAGAGCTTTCTGTCCCTCTACAGTCAGTCATGCAACTTACACATTCAAGGTCCAGAACGGTAAGACAGATATCAAGCAATGCATGTCATTAAGTAGGCTATACCATTAAGTAATCCATTTTATTAAGTGACATGAGTGCTTTTTTTTCACAAAAAACATAATTTACCACTTTATTTGCGTAAATATTATCCAAACACATGCATTGTGGTACTCTATTGAACACTCACTCATGTGTGTTGTGTCTTCTATGGCATGAACACAACACAAATGCAGATCAATATTTTCATAAAGTTGTATATTATGTTTTATTGTGCAAACAAAGCACTCACGTTGCTTAATAAAAGAGGTTAAATGACTGAAGTCACGTGGAGTACTTTAACGATGTCTTTGATACCGTTCTGGGCTTGGAATGTGTAAGTTGCATTGCTGCCTATGAAGGGAAAGCTCTTGGATTTCATCAGAAAGATGAAAGAAAGTCTTACAGGTGTCTAATGACATAAGGGGGAGTAATTAATGACAGAATTTCCATTTTTGGGTGAAATAAACCTTTAATTTGATCACGGGTCCAACTGGAATTAAATGCAAATGTATATTATCAGATATTGCTCACTGAATGTTATAACAGGACAGAAGAAAAAGCTGCTCTAGAACTTTACTTGCTAGCTGACAAGTAACGTTAGCTTACTTGGCAAAAGTTAGCTACTTGTTTCTATAGACAATATAAAATTTTTCAAAATTAAATTAAAATAAATATTACTACTAATGTCTGAACAGCATGTAACGAAAATTCAAAAATGAAAGCCTGTAGACTAATTATTATGTGAATGACTTTAGCATGTAAAATCCAAGGGAATCTGTCATTGCAGTGTAATTTTAATGAACCTCATCTGTCGACATGATATCTGTGAATCTCACTGGCTGTTGCTTGCTTCCATTACTATGGAGTGTGTGCATGAGCATGAGAAATAAGTTACTGACCACAGCTCACTTAACGGCCACCAGTGTTGCTAATAACAAGGGTTTCTGTGTTCTACATAGAGCGCTTTAACAGCTAAACATCAACCATTTCAGCAGTTACTCTTTCATTTTTGACATGCTCACAAAGAAACGATAAAGAAATGGTTTTCAAACACAAATTAGAAGAAATATGAATTAATATATTGTATATATTGTGTAGTGTTTGGGTTAAAGAGTGTGTTGTTTATAAATATGTTGTGTTGAAATGTATCTTTCTCTTATATGTGTATCTAAATGTAATGTCTCTTGCACTTGATTGCTTGTAAATATTGATTGTATTTTGTATTTGCAAATGACAAATTACTTGTATTTTAATTAAATACATTTCTCGCACCAGTATTTTTGTATTTTAACTCTCATAACATCTTCATTTCCTGTTGAAAGAGTTGAAGTAAAAAAAGAGTAATTGTAAAAAAATATATAAATTTTTAATCATACATATGATATATCCTTTTTTTTTCTCATCTATACATTATTGCTGTGTTTTGGGAGATATGAAATACTTTTGTACCTGTTTACTATAAAAATACTCAACTACTTAGCTTGCATATTACATTTTTATGAAAAAAGTCACTTAAATGATGATCTAAATTTAATTTAAATTGTTTCTGGATACTGATCTAGGTGTTAGGTGTAAAATTCTTCCATCTGGTGGTTAGAGAAAAACTTTGAGTATTTGAAAGAATAGTGTAGTGACTATATATATCCAACAGAGGCCCATAGAGGGCCATTCATTTTTCTGGAAGTGGTCAACTCTCACAACTTTTCTGATATATATTTTGTAAGTATATATTGAAACATTAAAAAATACATTAAAAACAGTATTTTTCTCAAAGGTTAGAATTTGTTTTGTTTGATGTATTTTGAAGTGCCCACTTTTGCAATAATGCCACACAAGTTGTCACTAAAACTTGATTGCAGGTACATATTTATTTCAATCTAAAAGGTAAAATAAAAACTATTTTATTTTGCTTAAACGTAAATAAAACCAATACCAAAAAAATGAATAAATAAATAAAAATTAAACTAAACTAAAAAACAACAACTGCAATAAGCAGATATGAATGGTGGGTATGTGTGTAAGAGAGAGAGTGTGTGTGTGTACGTACATGAGTATGTTCGTTCCACATTGTATTTGTGCTCTAGTGTCAGGCTTTAATTTTTTTTTTGTGTGTGGACATTTTCAGATTTATGCACGATTTATTGATTTTATTTGCCAATTTCTTTAAACAATGCCCTTTGTTGCAGTCACACGTGTGTGTGTGTGTGTGTGTGTGTGTGTGAGTGAGCACGTCTTTTCTACATTGCATATGTGATCTAGTACCACAATTTCATTTCTGTGTGAAAAGTTTCAGATTTATGCTGGATTTATTTATTTTTTTAAATTTTGACAAAATGAAAATATATCTATAATTTTTTTCACATTTCCCATTCATTTTCAGTTGGGGTCATATTGATCCCAAAGACCATATTCGTAAAAAAAAAAAAAAAAAAAAAAATTACATACCTTCAGAACAACCGAATCAAGGCCATTTTTTTAATATATGAATACAGCTAGAAAATGTTGAAAAGTCACAAAATCTTATTCCACTGAGATGAAGGTAACCATTTTTTAACTAAAGAAAAGTTGATTGGAGTCATATTGACCCCAAAGTCTTTATGAAGGTTAATTAAATACATTTGATGAGCTTGTATCTGTAATTTGTAACTAAATACTTTTTGATGTAACTGTGCCCATCTCTGTTACCAACCCATTGCAAATCTTTTAATGAAACTATAATATATTGAATTCAATTAACAAATCATTAAATACATTTAAATATGCGGTGTCTGTGGGCCTATAATATATTATTTTATTACTTTCCTAATCTGAAATAATCAATAATTGTGATTCGTGAAACAGATCAGTATAATTTCTCCATTCTTAAATTGACTGATATTAAACAAAAATATTAAGTCAAAAACCTAATTTGTCATAGTCAAATATTTTTGTGAATAAACTTAATAGACTAAATGACAGAAAATATTGGAAACTCAAACATCCAACTCAATCACTTATGATTAAAAAACCACTGCAACAGAAGAAATGGCAAGACTTCGCAAAGAAATAAAAAAACCAGACAGTTTATTTATAGTGTGAGATAGTGAAAGATGAGCTTTAGGTGTGCAGGAAATCAGAAATCATGAGGGCTCCCTCATGTGGTGAGTGGTTTGAGTAGCAGTCCACAAGAAATAACCACGGTTTTAAATAAAAAAAATAAAAATAAAAACATGGTTTCTTAAAGTCACCTTTATTCATATAACGCTTTATACAAAACTGATTGTGTCAAAGCAGCTTTACAGTGTCAACAGGAAAATACCTTTTGAACATTCTGTTGACACTAATGTTGCAACTACATGTCAATGAACTCTCATTAGAATATTTGTGGACTGTCTGCTTCATATCTGCTAAGTCTTTATTGTGACACTCTACTGACTTTAAGTAACTTTGCAAGTACATGTAAACTTATTCTAACCCTAAACATACCAGTCTACTAATACACTACTAACACTCTAATGAGAGTAATGTTACTTATAGTCAACAGAATATGTTAAAGGGACCATCAAAATAAAGTGAAACCAAATAGTTTGTCAATAATGCAAGAGGACAATTACAAAGAGGCAGTTTTCCAGCTAAAGTCAATTCATTAATGATTCAGTGATGTCATCATCCAGTTCAGCTCTCTTCCAATAGTGTCTATGCAATCAGTCAAGCATCCCCAACTAAGCAAGTCAAAGGCGACAGTGGCAAGAAACCAAAACTCCACTGATGACAGAATGGAGAAAAACTTTGGGAGAAACCAGGCTCAGTTGGGGGACAAGTTCTCCTCTGGCCAGATGAAACCAGCAAAGCGTGGTTTTAATCCAGGTTGCAACACAAATCAGGTTGAGCAGAGGACTCATCTGGTTCCTGTGGTCTTGTTCTGATGGCTGTCTAGGTGACGAGGTCTTCAGAGGGGATCCGTCTCTGGGGATTGGTGGCTCAGCTAGTTGTCCTGGTCTCCGCTGACATTCAGGGCTGTAGAGGTCATCTCTAGGTCCGGATCCACCATCTGGACTGGATACGGATTGGATCTGGGTGACTGCAGTGACCATCTGATCTGGGTACAGACTGGATCTGAGTGGCTACGGTGACCTCGGAATAAGAATAAAACAGACTAATATTAGCATAGATGCCATTCCTCTTATGATGTAGCAAGTACATCGGGTGTTATGGGAAGTATGTTATGTGTACGCAAGGTTAAAGAGACGGACATTTAATCTGGATTTAAATTTACAGAGTGAGTCTGCCTCCCAAACAGTGTTAGGTAGATTGTTCCAGAGTTTGGCTGCCCACAGTTGATAATCTAGGTATTATCAAATTGCCAGTGTTTTGAGATCACAGTGAACGTGAAGGACAATAATGCGATATGAGCCCACTCAGATATTGAGCTAAACCATTCAGGGCTTTCTAAGTAATTAGCAAGATTTTTAAAATGTATTTGATGTTCAACAGAGAGCCAGTGCAGGGTTGACAGAACCGGGCTAATATGGTCATACTTCTTGGTTCTAGTAAAAACTTTAGCTGCTGCATTTTAGACCAGCTGGAGTTTGTTTATTAAGCAAGCAGAGCAACCACCCAATAAAGCATTACAATCATTTAACCATTAACGTTTCTACATTGAACATTAAGAGCATATAGGTCGTAATTTAGATATATTTTTAAGATGGAAACATGGTTTTTCAAATGCTAAAACATGTTCTTCAAAGGAAGTATTAGACACTGTTTTAGGTTGTTACATGCTGAGGTTTTTGGCACAAAAATTAAAACCTCTGTTTTTTCTGAATTTAGCAGTAGTACATTACTAGTCATCTATTTTTTTTTATATCAACTATGCATTCCGTTAGTTTTGCAGATTGGTATGTTTCATCAGGCCTCAAAGAAATATAGAGCTGAGTTTCATCAGCATAACAGTGAAAGCTAACCGTACTGTATCCTATTGCTATCTCCCCAGGGTAAAACGTAAAGCATGAAAAGCAATGGCCCTAGTACAGAGCCTTGAGGTACTCCATACTGCACTTGTGATCAGTATGATAGCTCTTCATTCACTGCCACAAATTGGTGTCGGTCAGATAAGTACGATATAAACCATGCCAATGTGCTTCCTATAATTGCAACATAATATTCTAGTCTATTTAAAAGAATGTTGAGATCAATAGTGTCAAACGCAGCACTAAGATCCAGTAGCACTAATAGAGAAATACAACCACGATCAGATAATAAGAGCAGGTCATTTGCAACTCTAATGAGAGCAGTCTCAGTACTATGATACAGTCTAAATTCTGATTGGAAAACCTTATGGATATCATTTTTCTCTAAGAAGGAACAAAGATACCTTTTCTAGTATCTTTGACAGAAAAGGGAGATTTGAGATTGGTCTGTAATGAACTAATTCTTTTGGGTCAAGTTGTGGGTTTTTTTAATGAGAGGCTTAATAACAGCCAGCTTGAAGGTTTTTGGGACATAATAATGACAATGACAAATTGACTAATAGTCAGAAGAGGATCTATGACTTCTGGCAGCACCTCATTTAGAAGCTTAGATGGAATAGGGTCTAACATACACATTGCTGGTTTAGATAATTTAACAAGTTTATACAATTCTTTCTCTCTTATAGTAGGGAATGAGTGGAATTGTTCCTCAGGGGTTCTATAGTGCACTGTCTGATGCGATACTGTATGTAGCGGCCTAAAAACCAACCAAAGCCAGAGGAGCTGAGTGCGGAATAACTTGTGACGCGTCAATCATCCGTTACCTTTTTATTTTGAGGTTTATTTTGATCGACCAAAAACTTACAATGAAAGATTTCATGAAGCATTTGAAGATCATTTTAAATCAAGGAGTTTTCCTTCCTTCCCCTCCCCACAACAGGTGCTTTAATTCTCATATAATTAGTGACACTCCCAAATTTTCCCATGGTCACATGACATCACACATGAATGTTTAAATGGCTCCTATATTCCAGCCCCTAATTATTATAATCTTAATAATAATTACATCCAATAAATACACATAGGAGACATAGACATTTGACTCAAAATCTCAAAATACAATTTTTCTTTTTCATACATCAATCAATGTCTGTGTATTCGATGGAGTCCATGTAAAGTCCTTAATGCTTTAGTGTCAATGAGTGATTTTAACTCAGTCATAACAATGTGTAAAGTCAATGTCTATATTGACCAGTCCAAAAAACAAAAAAAATATTTTCCAAGGGAAGTGTCAAATATCTGCTTCCACCACTGATTCATCCATATCCATAGATTCCTTAGTAATGGGACGTCCATTAATGATTGCTTCTGCTTCGCATAGAACTGTATGAAGACTATCTTCATCAAGGGTTTGTGTTCTTAAGATGGCATTAAGAACCTTCCTTACAGACCTAATCAATCTTTCCCATGTGCCTCCGTGATGTGAACCAATTGAAGGATTAAAAATCCACTTGATTCCTTTCTGTAGAAGCATGCTATTAATCTGAGATTGGTTCCAATCTTCAGTAGCTTGTCTCAACTCACGTTCTGCTCCAAGAAAATTTGTACCATTATCAGATCGTATTTCTACGACTTGTCCACGTCTTGCGATAAATCATTGCAATGCATTTATAAAGGAATCTGTTTCCAGTGATGGCACCACTTCTATATGAATAGCACGAATGGCTAGACATGTGAAGATAACGCCGTATCTCTTCATGATACTTCTCCCGCTCTTAATTTCGAAGGGTCCAAAACAGTCAACTCCAACATAAGTGAATGGAGGTTTATCTGGAGAAACTCTGGAGCATTTGTAGATGCACAATTTTTACTTTTTTTTCTTACATCTTGTTACATCTTTGATTTTTTTCTCTGAAATCTGATTTCTTATACTGTAATACTGTTTTTTTAACAAAAAATAAAAAAGTAACAAACTTCTCACAATTCTGACTTTTTTCTGAGTTGAGTTTCTGAGTTTGTATTTTATCACTTATGCAATGATTTTCACTTAATTGTGATGCACATAACACAAGATTATTACAGAGGCAGCTGACATGAAGAGAGGAATCTGCAAACTGTAATTCCTGTTCATATATAGGACTGGATTGAGTTTATAAATGTGACTGTTCCTTTTCACTTGTTCTCCTTTTTGCAAAATTGAGAATTCATCAGGATATCTCTGTCCTTGGTAGTAAAGAATAATATCCAATTCAGCTTTCTTCAGCTCCTCCACAGAAGCTCCCCTTTTGTCACACTGAACCTTTGGCTTCTCCATTTCATTTTTCAGTTGTTGTCTTCGTTGGTTTTCATCCACTCCAGATTGCGTTAAAGCCATTTTCAATAATTTCCTCTTCTGACATCTGAACACTTTCAAAAGTATTCAAAATCACAGCATTAATATGATTGTGCATCTTCCACACCATTCACAGCATATTCATCATACTCAAATAGCCAAAAAGATTCTACATACTTTTGGAAGGTGCTTCCTCATACAGAACTTCTCAAAATACCTAAATGATGTTTTGCTGGAACCGTTTTGACAGCTCTAAAACAACCTTGTGAAGTTTGTTATTCTAAATAATTTCATTTTTGCTTGTTTGTTTATTTGTTTTTTAGTGAATGTGGAAAGGCAATCCTCCGCACTTCCAGACAGCAAGTTCCAAGGAGCCTACATTTAACAAAACAAAATAAAAATGGAATGTAAACTGAGATTTCTGAGGGTAAAAAAGCCTGAATTGCAAGATGTAAAGTGCTTGGGCACGGTTCAAGGCATCTGTGCATGAATAGGCTACACCCTAAATGTGACAAGAGCAAAAAACAAAGAGGTGCTTTTAGGTCACTTAGGACTAAGCTATCATATTGAACATATTCTAGGGCACTTCACAAATTAGTTTGAAAACTAAAATCGCTTTCATGCTTTTTTAGGTTTTAGTGCTTTTGTATACTTTGGAGCATTTGTAGACGCACAATTTTTACTTTTTTTTCTTACATCTTGTTACATCTTACATCTTTAATAAAAAATAAAAAAGTAACAAACGTATCTCACTATTCTGAGTTTTTTCTGAGTTGAGTTCCTGAGTTTGTTTGTTTTTTATCACTTATGCAATGATTTTCACTTAATTGTGCTGCACATAACACAAGATTATTACAGATGCAGATTCCTGTTAATAAATAAGGTGAGAACCAGGGGTGTAAAAAATAACTTGAAAATTATTCTTAAAACTATGGATACTGAATATAAATTTTACACGGGCAAGCACTGTGTCTATAGCCAAAAATATACAACCTTTAAATTGTAAAGCCTTTTAAATTGTTCAGTTTCTTGTCCAAGCATTTTGAATAATTTTCTTTATGTAAAGTGAATTAATTGTATAAAATGTTTTGTCAGACAGACAAAAAAGGTTTTGTTAAGTTGGAAAACAAACAAAATGTAATAGTGCAGAGGTCTAATGTATGTTTATGCAGAATACACAGCACAATGGAACACAAAAACACTTCAAATGGCCCTTTAACAGTGAGAAATATTGAAAGACTGAAACTCGGCTGCTCAGAATGGATTGATATGGACTGTAGATAAACCAACGAGAGGCTTATGATGAGTGATACAGAATTAAAACAATCTTCTAAAGCCTCATTTTCTGATTCCTGTTCAGTGCTTTCACCTGCAACAGAAATGTTTTAAATATGTTTATTTGGGGCATTTTCTTGTTTGTTTTTTTTAATTGAGATGCAATTAACAATTCAATTTGATTAAAAAATGTATTAAACTTGACTTTGGGGGTCAAACATGCTTGGTTTGATTTAAATCTCGAGTGCACCATTAATATGAGTTTGCAGGTGCTTATTTAAAGCGTTTGAGATAAACAAGAATTTAAACTGTTCTTGACCTGGTTTCTCAAAAACATTCCATCATTACATGTTAAACCTTAAGCCTTTTTAAGTAGCACCAAACGCTGACAGACAAGACAGCTCCAAAGAAACCACTGATGAAAACAAAACAAGTCTGGCCAGTATTTACTTTTTAAAATTTCATGTGAGTAGATAGGGTTTGATGCTGGTCTAGCTGGTGGATCAGCATATCTGAAAATGAACATGATTGTCTTTTAACTAATGTTCTTAATATAAAACAAAAATATATATAACATGCTAATTAAGAACTATGAGCACAGCAGATGTACTTGTACTTGCTGGTACATTTATCATTTCAAAAAGAAATATTAATTTTAAGTTATGTACACTGTTTTTAACAAAATTTGATCAAGAAAATTGTTAACAGGAATGCTTAAAGGGATAGTACACTCAAAAAATAAAAACTCATTTATTCAACCTCATGTAGTTCCAACTTACTTTCTTCTGCATAACACAAAAAGCAGATATTGAATGGTGACTGGGTCCATTAAAACATTGATTTTCACTGAATACCTACTTTTATGTTCCACAAGAGAAATAATCATAGAAGTTTGGACCAACATGAAGGTGAGCAAATGATGACACAATTCCCATATTTGCATAATGCATGGAAACAGATTTTTTTTCAGAATATCAACAGAAAAAAAAAAGTCATACATGTTTGGAACAACACAAATGTGAGTAAATGATGACAGAATTTTCTTTTCTTATACTTCTAAGTATAAATTTCTTAAAAAGAACAACATTTATTTTTAAACTAGATCCTCAATTAAAATTGGCAAGTTAGTTATTTAATATACGGTTTTTATAAAATTGTCTTTTTTTGTCAATCTTTTATTTCCTCATGAAGACCCACCCCTTTTTATAAGCTATAAAATGAGCCCTGCAACAAACACATTATCTCATTCACCTCCTGATCAGAGATGGATCTGCAAATATCAGTTTTTCTTCTGTTCGTTCTTTTCACTGCAGGTAAATTCAAACTGCTTGAATTTGTATTCAAATACATACCATTAATGTCTCTCTCTGTCGCTCTCTTTTATTATTAAAGGACACTTTCTCATCTGTAATCAGTGCCCAGGTGTGTCGAACGCTTGTGACCAGATACCATGTCCTGATGGACTTTCCAGCAACTGCTTTGCAGCAACAGCATATGCTAGTAAGTCCAGAATAATGAATTGAAATATATTGTTATTACTTACTGATGGAGATGCTGCTATATATCTCACTGGTACTGTGACAGAGTTACTGTTAATGAGGTTGAACGTCTTTATATTTTCTGGACAGAATTTATAATTGCATGCATAGAATGTTCAAAATAAATTACCAAAATGAATTTCGATTTCTCTCAAATTATTCTTCTAAATTACACCATGTCTGTCTGAATACTTGATTCTGATTGGCTGGACGGTATGCTCCCAAACCACTGAATTCACAGGTAGTTCCAAAGTTGCACAGTTTTACATTACAAACTTTGGCAGCTCCGATTCAGCCACATTATGAAAACGTTCTACTTTATCAGATTTCTAAATATATTCCATCAAAATGACATGCAGTCACAATGATCATTCATGTTTTTTTAGGTGCATTAGGTGTCAGTTCCTCTTTAGTAACGGTTAAAAGTTGTGCTTCGGCTACCTGTCCAAGTGGCTCCATCAACCTTGGCAATATAAAATTGTCTTCTTACTGCTGTAGCACAGACCTGTGTAACAACCAAGATTCTCCAGGTAATGTACTTTACTGTCAAACGAATTGTTTGCTATTTGCAGAACACTTAAAAAATGGATTTGATTTTCTATCTGGGATTGTGACATCAGCCGAAAAGGAAAGTTTTTGGTAATTTGAGCATATGATGTTGTGTGCACAATAAGACCAGAACCATGTAAAGGAAGCACATCTATTTTTTCCTCCTGTAGATCCTAGCAATAATGCTCCCAATGGAAAGACGTGTTACACTTGTGATGCACAGGGGTGCTCGAGCATAATGGCCTGTTCAGGGAGTGAAGACCACTGCTTTAATGCAACAGGTGAGAAACTGGTGAAAGAAGATTAATAAAGTTATCATTTTTATCTCTTTTATGCTTAAGCATTCGATACAGCTTAAATACACTAACTCTATCTGTGTTTTCTTTTCATAAGGGACTTTTGGAGGCCAGTCACTGGGTGTAAAAGGCTGTGTCTCTAAAGCCATATGTGATGCTGCAACTTTGATTCCTAATGTTCAGGGTATCTCATGTTGTTCAGGGAAACTGTGTAACGGTGCTGAGAGCGTCCCTCAGAGCTTCCTGTTCCTCTGCTGTTCTCTGCTCTCCTTCATCCTGCTGCACTGAATCCAGCAGCTCCTCACATTCTACAATCAGACACACTGGACAGATTGTATTCTCTCTATAATACCTTTGGTCTACTTTTGTGATTAACTGAAAAACAAATATGTGCGTTTTAAGAATTAAAATACTGCATCACCTTTGCAACTCGTTTCTTGGTTAATTTTTAATAAAGCTTACAGTGAATACATAAACATGCTACTGAAAACATGCTACTGAAAAAAATGAGGGTGGTCGGTGGTTGATCTATAATGCTGTTATTAGGACATAATTACTTATGGTAAATATGGCCTGCACAAAAACTGTCTCCTCGTTCCTTGGTCCCTCAGAGAGTGTGACAGGGGGGTAAGTGAATATTGACACAATTTTCATTTTGGGGTGGAGTATCCCTTTAATAACAACAGCCCCCGTTTCCTGTTGAGATGCAACCTATCCGGTGATCTTGCGGGTTGGGCTTTTAGCATTATCTCCACTCATTTTCTATGATGTTCAAATTGTTTCAACCTAAGGATGTTGATTTTTAGAACATTGTGCAACATTAGCAACACATTACCCTCTGTTTGGTAGTCAAGGCAAAGGCTAATAATAGTAATTGCCTTTACATGACTGAATTTGTAGAAAACGATAGATAAATTCTGATACATTAACTTTTAGTTGACCCCTGTATCTGGGTAACCCATAAAATCTGGTAAATCTTACATATTAATGGACACATTTAATGTTATTTAATCTTCCATATGATGGATGATGACAGTCTGTTGCAAATATTCAGCATTATTTATCTCAGCTTTTACAAACAAAGGCAGTTCATGATCCAGAAATTACATCACAATTCTGTAGTTTTCAGGTGTTTCATGGCAACAAATGGGAAGGTGTTACTTTGGTACAAAAGATCATTTACTGTCACCTGCTGATAAATAATGCTAAATGCACATTTACACTTTACAGTACCCGTTACTACATTTAGCAACAGATCCGGGATTTATGCATGGAGTAAATATTCAGTGAAAATAAAGTCATTTAAATGCATCAGTTTTGTGTAGACCATATTTATACCACAAGTAATTATGTTCTAAATATCATCAGCATTATACATCAACCGATGACCACTCTGGGGTGCATTTCCCAAAAGCATCGTTAGCCAACTATGGTCACAAGCTCCACTGCAATCTATTGGTAATGACGGAACTTATAACTATAGTTGCTTTCAGGAAATACACTCGTGCTCAATTAAAAACATTCATACAATCTTCTTTTAGTTCAGCTGTTTAAGTTATCAAAAAATAAACTCAAAAACCAGCGTACAGGTACACTCCCCCCAGAACACTCATTTGAATAAGACTGTTGGCTACTGCTATGATTGGCTAATAGTTCACTATCTTTGACAACATTCCTCATAGATGGGCACTGCTGTGATTTAGGTCAAACGCATAACTAAAATCCATATCAAACGATCTGTAAGAGGAGGCAAAGCAATTTACCACGTAATAAAAACAGTTACACTTGTGCTGCAACATCCAATATATCCAACATCCAATCGTCACAGCATTGTCTTTTAGTTTCAATCTTTTTGAAAATCTTTGGGCTTTATGCTGGAGGTTCCACCTTGGCTTCTTCTGCCTTCAGTTCTGCCAACTGCTTCAGTCTCCTACCTTCTAGTATCTGCACCTGTGTTTGATTGGTTTGTTTCCATGTATTTAAGCCCTGCATTTTCTTCTGTTCATTGTCGATTGTCATCACGTGTGAGGTTTTGTTCTGTTCTTGAATTCCTCTTGTTAAATTATGTTTTATTAATATGGTTTGAGAGGAGCACGATCAGATAATCAACCAGTTCAGCACAGGTGGAGCTCGTCTAGTTGATCAACTTAATTATTGTGTGTGTGTGTGCATGTGTATGTGGTTTGAGGACACAAATTTGTATAATGACATGGGTATGACAGAGTATTACAATATGAAGGTGGTTTATGAGGACACTGCCTATGTCCCCGTAATTCAAAAGGCTTAAACATACTAAATGTTTTTTTTTTTTGAAAATCTAAAACTGCACAAAGTCTCCTGTGAGGGCTAAGTTTAGGTGTAGGGTTGGTCTAGGGCAATAGCACACACAGTTTGTTCAGTATAAAAACCATTACGCCTATGGAGAGTCCCCATAAACCACAAAAACCAACGTGTGTGTGTGTGTGTGTCCGTCCGTGTGTGTGTGTGTGTCCGTCCCATGACAGTTTTCCAGCACCCCAACGCCTCACTTTTAAACTATTCTTATCCTATACTAGGGGGGGATTTCTCTGGGTTTGACCTATATTCTGAGCTCCGAGACTTCCTTCAAGACAGCACACCAAATATGCTTAATATTTGCTAAATCCTATTATATGTAAGTGCGAACTCATGAAATACAAATTATTTCATTTACATCCTGCATTCATCTTTATTTTGCAACTAAGCTGTGACACGGGAATTTTTAGTGTTATACCCAACCTTTCCCTCATGCCATGAAGCCATACTTAAAAATACATTATGCCCAAAAGCATGTAAACACCACACCTACACATAAATGAACCTGCTGAACACCTTCAATCAACCATTTCAAAACATGGTGGTTGTAGAGACCACATTCTTACGCAACAGACTCATCATAATGTCATGTTCATTTACTGAAATAGTTAGACACATTGAATGTTCACACACAAACACAAAAAAGGATTGTTAGACAAATCAAAAATCACACTTCTCAATGCAAAATTGCAAAGAATTTAGGCATTTCACCATCTTCCATACATAATATTGTGAAGAGACCGAGGTAATCCAGAGAAATCTCAGTCCATGTAGGACACTTCAGCTGAATGTGTGACCTTTTGAGCCCTCAGATGGCATTGCATGAGAAACTGCTGTTAAATATAGCCACATGGGCTCCAGAGTACAATGGGAAAACTGTCACTTCACACCGTCCACAGCTGCATTAAGAGATGCGAGTTGAATCTCTGTAACGCAAGGAGAAATCTATACATCAGTAGTACGGGGTGTAATGGTTCACAAAATTCAAAGTTTGGTTCGACACAACACAGTGGTGTCACAGTTCGGTACGTTTTCAATAGGGAGGGGGGGTAATTGGTTATGTCGCAATGTTGGAAATATTTCTGTTTTAAACCATGAAGGCGAGCCAATGGATATCACATAAGCAACGTGCAAACATTGCGCAAGAGTTATGCCGGTGAACGTCTTAATCTTAGTCAATTCACTATGCAGTATGTGAAAGTAAAAACGGAATGACGGAGCTTTCGGCATCTGACGCCGCATATTCTCTCAGGCTTTTTTTTTAAAAATATCTTTTTAAAAACATTTTAATGGCCTAATCTTATCCTCACAGTATGTCGGTTATGCGGTAGCCTAATACTGTGTGTCAAATTAATTTGAATTTTAATTTAATAATAAAGTAACTTCATAATCAATAATAATAATAATAGGCCTAATAAAAATAAGAATGCAACAGGCCTACCCATAGGAAAGAAAAATCAAAAGTGAAATATTTAACATCTCAAATATTTCTACTAGACAGAAATGAGGTTACTTTAAAAGATTGAATGGAGATTTTTGCTTGAGTCTCCTGCTTCTCAAACTTGTCTCCTGAGACAAACTCGAACACTGTCACAATGGTCTCCTTTAAAGCTTTAAAAGAGATCTCAACAACATCACACTCTGTGCTCAGATATTTCTTCTAGTCTAAGGACTCTGGTGGTCTCACATTTGTCTCCTTTAAAATTTTAGAATAGCTCTCAATAACATCACACACGATTTTTCTCCTTAGCTAGATTCTCTGGATCTCTTACATTTGTCTCCTCCAAAGTTTCAAACAAGATCTCAACAGCTTTGCACACTGTGCTCAGATTTATCTCCTTAGCTAAAGGCTCTGGTGGTCTCACATTTGTCTCCTTTAAAATCCCTCGTGAGATGTGTGCAAACCTGGTGGCCGTTATCTGCTTAATGTTGTTAATTTCCTTATATTGAATGCTAAATTCTTCATTAGCAAAAATGGCTTAAATCTCCTTTTTGTCTTTCCCCTTTTTCTTCCTGAATTTAACTCTCGTGTCATCTCTTAGACTTATAAATAACAAAAAAGTGATGCATAACTTTTATAAAAATGTTGTAATTTTATTTTTGTATTTTTCTTTGTTCTTTATGGAATTCCTTTCAACTTGATATGCGCAAACCCATAATATTAGTTTTCTGTCCTTGTTATTAGGATTGTTCTTTGTAGGAGATACAACCATGTCTCATTTCCCTGTTCTTGAACATTTGGCAAGTTCTGCAATTAAAAAAAATTAAAAAATCTAGGGGCAACTTCCAAACGGCTTTTTTGCACCCTTGACGGGCACTTTGGGAAGGAGACGCCATTTGCAGGGATGTTCCTAACGAAAGTGATCAACTGAAGACAGTAATGCCTTAAACCCTTCAAAGAACACACTTCAAGGGCTCTGCCCTTCGAAGGGAGTATGGCATAGGGATGCTCGCTTCTGTTAAGAATTTACCAAAGATGCAAGCAAGTTCTCTGGGCCAAACTCATCTTAGATTATCTAAAAGACAGCACATTTCAACTTGTTTTTTGGGGGAAATGGACATTAAATTGTCAGTCCCAAATATGAAAGGCTCCATGAAAATTGCAAGAAAAATACTTTTCTCTTTAATAAATATTGATAGTAAAACACAATTTATGTGAGGCAGTTTCATGAATTGGGATGCTTTCATGTTATCAGTCAAATATATTTGTTAATGTCAAAATGCATGTCTTTGTATTTTATCATTTAATGTTTTTGGTTACAGTTGCAAGGTAAACAGTCTTTGAATGAAACACGAATGTGATGTCTTGTACCAGTTTCTCAATAGCATTCTCTAACTTACTGTCAGTTGTACCCTAATCATTATGATTGTAACGCGCTTTGGGTGTACAGCAATACACAAATCGCTATATAAATGCATCATTCATGCATTTGGTCTCATTGTTTATACGTAGGTATTAGCACTTAGTCTACAGGTACAAAACGTACATTTTTGCACTTATGACTGATGTTGAACCACATTGGATATATTGATTTAAAAAGTAAACATTATTTATTCAGTTAAAAATGTAAAATATTTACGAATCTTTCATATTTTATCGATAAAGGATTTAGATCCTTACCCCAAACTTGCATATAACCATTTTATTTCATTTACATTTAAGAAATATATAAAATAGACCGAAATGAGTTGCTAACTCCTACCTCTAAATCTAACCATTAAGAAGGCCTAGGCCTAATAAGTAAACTGCGTTTAATAAAGATAGTTGAAAACAATGTCATATGACAGCTGAATAATGCCACAATTTAAATACTCATAAGTATTCATTGACGTATCTGTAAAAGTGTTCAAATCATTTGTTTTAGTTATTGTCAGTATGTGTCAGGATTGTGGACTGTCTTGTGTGTGTTTTTGCTCCCCATGTGCTCCGTGACCCAGTTTCTGGCTGTGCCCAAATTCAGGGTCTGCATCCTCCTTAGGATCCTTCCTACCCGGTTGAAGGAGGAGGCATCCTCCGACGTCCGCAAAACCCGGAAGTCGGTGTTTGTGAATTTGGACAGCCTACCCTTCTTTCAGTTCCCTCCCTTACCCGTTGCTCATATCCTGTCGCCTAGCAACCGTGACAGCACCAAGCAAGAAGCGGGAAAATGGACAAACAAAGAGTTATTCTCCTCATTTTAATTATTTTGGAAGAAATAAAGCAATTAAATAAATTAAATACTTTCTTTGCTCGTTGTCGGAGAGTTTTTTTATATCAGACTACAAGACAGTCACATCCAGGTAAGCCATTATAGCCTATTTTTATTTGTTTTTAAGTATTCTACTAATTTCTCCTACAAATTCATTGAGCCGAAGCATAAACTTTAGCTTGTTTTGTCAGAGAAACTCCTCTCCCACTCCGCTACCGCTCGCTTCGTCCGCCATTACGCTCTGCCGAAAAGAATTATGGGATAGGTAGGACGGGAAAGGATCCACCACACCCATCCTTCCAATTCGGGGAAAAGGAGGACGTATTTGTGGGCCGCATTTGAAGGATCCTACGAATTTGGACAGCCTTCGTCGCGGCGCTGTGACGTAACATCCTTCAAATGAGTACTCCGAAGGATGCAGACCCTGAATTTGGACACAGCCTCTGTCTCCCATTAATTATCTCATTTGGTTCAGGTGTGTCTAGTCGTCAGTCCCTTAATTGTCTGCGTATTTAAGGTCTTTTCCGTTCAGTTAGTGTTGCTCCCAGAGAAGTGTGACAGAAGAACTGACCTAAAATGATTAACTCCGTTTGTACCCTCAGTTTTATTTCTCGTTTCTCTCAGTGTTCTTGTTTCCATTGTGTTCGCTCATGGATCCCTTCGTCCGGCCCGAATTCCTCCTCCTCCTGCATGAGCAGGGGGACCGATCTCTCAAGGACCACACAAGACTGTTCCTGTTTTTAGCTAATGCTACCTGGATGACGTGCTCTGCTCCTATGATGCAAGCTTGTGCACCGCAAGCAGAGCGGCGGCGGCCGAAGATGGTCCTTGAGAGGATTTCACCGCCTTTTGTGGAGTGGACTCTGGCGAGAAACGGATCGCCACTCACCATCTGCCCTGTGGATGATCTCGCTGGATCCACTCCCGACCCAAACTCCAGCCCACCTACTCCCCACGGTGCGGAGCATCAGCCCGAGCCCACCAATGATGGAGAGCCTATTCCCACTTTGATTTGTGAACCAGCACAAAGCCGAGCGACTGAGTGGAGGATTGCCCCAGAAGCTGAGCCCAACCCGTCAGACCAGGTGCGAGAGCTGGCGACAGCATCCACCACGAGGGCGCAAGCTGTGGACTGTGTGAGTGTGGAGTGAAGCTCCGCCCCCTGCACCACGGCTGAAGGCGAGCTGATTATACAGCTGGGACTCCTGGCCCTCGAGGGGGATCTGATTGATTTAGTAGACGGATCTGGATAATATTGTTCAATTTATGTAGACAATTTTTTGCCTCCTATGGGATATAATTTTTTTCACGAGTAGCCTATATCTTCAGAATCAGAATGAGCTTTATTGGCCAAGTATGTTTACACACAAACATTTGTTATAGTGACAGAAGCTCCACAGTGCAACAGAGACAGCAACAGGACACGGATAATAAAAAATAATACAAATGGGCAATGTAAAAAAACAACAAAAACACAATATATAATATAGACAATTGTGTTTACAGGTCTGATATGTGCAAATTTAGAATGAAAAAAATTAAAGTAAGCAAGTGTGGTGAATAAATAATAGTTGTGTGTGTTCTGCGTTTTATTGTTGAGAGTTCATGAGATGGATTGCCTGAGAGAAGAAACTGTTCCTGTGTCTAGTCGTTCTGGTGCTCAGATCTCTGTAGCGTCGACCAGACGGTAACAGTTCAAAGAGGGAGTGTGCTGGGTTTGCTCATTCTGGATAAGTACAGCTCTTGGAGAGTGGGGAGGGTTGTATCAATGATTCGCTCAGCAGTACGGACTACCCTCCGTAGTCTTCTGAGGTCAGATTTGGTCACTGAGCTGAACCGAACCAGACAGTTATCTTGCGCCTCTTTATGCATGTTTGATCGCATTTTAATTGATTACATTAATCATAAACATGCTTTATTTTTTCCTTTTGGAAAGGGTGCACATCAGCAGGCTACCAGATATTTCACACACCTTAAAATGTACTTCGCATCATTTCGCAGCAGGTGGCAGCAGATGACCAAAACAATACATTAGCGCAGCTAAGAGCTGAACAACTGAATCAAACTCCCCCTGATCACAGACATTGCTTATTGATTGACCTCACTGATACTAGTCAGCAGATCAATAAAATAAAGTAAAAAAATAAACTAATGTAGAAAATGTAACAGTTTTATCAGAGGGTGCAAAGATCAAATGATGACCATGATGTATGTTTGAGCTCAATTATAATCTTGTGCATTTCACATAATATTAACATGTTTTACTAGAGCAATCACATGGGTTGCTAAATATGTCGTGTTTATGGCAAGCCGTTTTTACTTTTATTCCTTCTCAGGATATGAATTCTTGATATCAGGAATTAGATTTCTACTAGTAACAATGCCTATTCTTGATATCAACAATTAAATGGTCACTATAATGACAATGATCATTTCTGATATCATGAATCTGAAATTGGCCTTGCAGCTAGTGAAAATAGAATTACTGATATCTTTTAACTAGTAAAAATACTTTTACAGATATCTAGAAATGCTTTTTTCACTTGTAAGAATAGCTATGGTAATGTATTCATGAATATTAATGAGATTTCCCATAATCCTCTTTTTAGCGTCAGCATTGGCCAAAGATGGCAGAAGAACGTCCATGCGCAGAAACAGCTCCTTTATTTATGTTTTCTCAATGAAACATGAAATTATGACTGCATTTATTTATTTATTTTTGTTAATGGTTTAAAAAAAAAATGTATCCTGTTTCTTTTTATTGGCCACCAAGTCCTTCGGATAATTTAAAGAAAAATGAACAAGGCATTCATTTAGCCATAATATAAAAAAAAATACTTCATGTCATTTTTTTCATGTTTACTTTTTCATTACTCTTTCTTCTATATGGAGGAGTTGTCATATTGCGTGCCCAAATTCGTGCCGGCGTTTCTCTTTGTTTAAAGGCAGGTGCGGATTTTTGTTTTTATTTTTTTACTGTACATTTTGATGTATTATAACACCGACACGTTTGATGAGCCGACATATTTGCACTCTCTGCCCAATTCGGCTCGGATTTTCTTGACCATTGGGACCAAACGTGATACACATTGTAATGTCCTAATACTTGCATTATTTTTAAATAACATGTAGTCCAGTTCTTGAAGTATCGATGGACAAGATTAATGATAAAGTCTATTGAACCTCTTTCTCATCTGTCTCAGCCATTTCCGTGTTGTGTTAATGATACTGCACTGATACACTCTTCTGAAAGTTAAGACATGAATAACAGTCTCTCAATTGTAGTGGCTTTGGAGTGGAATGGACAACGATTTAATAAGAATTATGTAATCTTGCTCATCTGGTTCATTGCTTATTATCATTATTATTATTAGGCTATTTTATATTATTATTATTATTATTATTGCTATTATTATACTGTTTTATTATTAGGCTATATTGTTGTTGCTGTCTTACTTTGTAACTATAAATGTGTTTACTTAAAACCTAACAACAATTGTATCATAAAATAAATAATAAATAATTTTTCTGTTTTGTAAATGTGTCTCTACTGTCTAAATCAAGAGTGAGATCCAATTATAATCAATTGCTGAACTTTGACATAGTCCCATTCTGAGCAAAAGACCCACCATATCAGCAGCACTGACCGTGACAGAGCTGCAGTGTTTGGGACAAAATTGCCAGCAATGAGTTAAATAAATAGAACAATTCTATTGTGGAGAAAAATGAAGTTCATAAATATATTGTACTCAAATTAATTTTTTGTTGTTATTGTTTTTCTTTTAGGCATAAGGTTGTACAATGTGCAATATTGCATGTAACACTGCAATCCTGAACTGCAAGGTAAGAAAAAATAATTATAAATAATTAATAAATAAACAATAAAATTAAAACAAAGTACAAATATAAAGGAATTACATAAACAAAAATAATACAAAGAAAGAAAACAATATTTTAAAAAAAATCTTATATATATATATTTAAAGATTCAAAATTTAGCCTAGGCTTCATTTATTAAAAAATAAAAATAAATAAAAGGGAGAAAAACTCAAATCCCCTTGTGGTTCAAGGTTTTCATATGAAAATGTGCATAAAAGCCTTGCAAAATAAAAATACATTAATCTTAAAATAAAGATGATTATAAAAATAATTAACAAAAATTCAAACAAAATCAAGAAAAAACATTTTGAAAATAATAATAATAATAATGACAATAAGATTGGGAGGGGACACATTTTTGCCCCTTCCAAAAATAAAGGGGGGGGGGGGGGGGGGGGGGGGTATAATGAACATTAACCATTAAATATCATGGCATAATAGTACTTCAAAACTGAAAGAGATCGAGCGAGCGATTGGTCGAGAGAGAGAGAGAGAGACTATTGGCAGCGTGCTCACCTGATTGCGGGGCTTCTTTTCATCTTCTGCCGCATCAAAGGGTCATTTCGCCCGCGGCGCAGAGAATGAAGTGATCACCGGTACCGTTACATCTACATTGACGCTTTTCACCCTCAGCATGGCCATTAAGAAGAGCAAACCGATTGCTCTGGACCGGCGCGATATTCATTCCCTGCTGGATGTGATCGGCGGCATCGGTGCCGTAGTCGCCGTGGGGATCATTGCCATGCTGTCGGTGTGCGCCGCGTTCTTCATTTACCGATCCTTTAGAGGTCAGCGCGGAAAGGGTGACGAGAATAACGGCAACGAAACGACGGGAGACGGGAGCACGGCTCGGAGGAGGAAAAGAGAGAGGGATGATCGAACTACCGAGTCAACAGGTAAAACCGGACAATTGTTGAAGCATGGTCTGCTAAATGTTTGTGCGAGACTTTTTTTGCAATACCACATATAAAATGTCACTATGACTTATCAGATGTCACTGTAACAGGCAAAACCACACATGCCGATGTGACAGCCATATACACCGCAAAAAATGTGTTTTAGAAAACTTAGCCAATCAGAAACGTTTTCTGCATGTCAACACTTTGCACGTTTGCTGGCAGAAATGTGTAAGGCGGGGTTTTGGATAGGTCTATTGATTATGTTATTGATTTTAGTTATAATGTTTGGAATAATTTTACACAAATCTAGGTCACACTTGACATTTTTTGTACATGGCAACAAGCAGTATATGATGTCATGCTTCAGTTTTTAATAATTAGTAACTTTAAAAACAATGCTCTGTCTAAAATGTTACAATAAAGCCACACATATAGGCACAAAAATAAAATAATAATAATAAAACATTAAAAACATGAAAATATACACTACCATTCAAAAGTTTGGGGTCAGTGCATTTTAATTTTTTTTTATTTTGTCTACTTCACCAAGGATACATTAAATTGTTTAAAAGTGATAGTCATTTAAATTTTACTAAAGATTTCTATTTCAGATTAATGCAGATTATTAATGATAATTATAATAAGAAGAAATGCTTATTGAGCAGCAAATTAGCATATTAGATTGATTTCTGAAGGATCATGTGACAGTGAAGACTGGAGTAATGATGCTGAAAATTCATCTTAGCATCCCAGGAATAAATTACATATTACAATATGTTTTTTTTTATTTAGTTATAGTTATTTTATTTTATTTACAATTTAACTATTACTGTTTGATAATATGATCACAGACACAGAACAACACCCATTATAATAATTCTCGGGGACTTTAATAAAGCAAATCTCTCCCGTGAACTGCCAAAATACAGACAGCACATCACATGTCCCACCAGAGACCGTAATATATTGGATCACTGTTACACAACAATAAAGGACGCATATCACTCGGTTCCACGAGCAGCTTTAGGACTCTGATCACTGTTTGGTTCATCTTATTCTGACCTACAGGCAGAAACTTAAATCTGCAAAGCCTGTATTAACATCTGTTAAAAGATGGACTAATGAAACCGCGCGGGATCTACAAGCCTGTTTCTCTTTCACTGATTGGACTGTTTTTGAAGCCGCTGCCATTGATCTGGACGAGCTCACAGAGACTGTAACATCTTACATCAGTTTCTGTGAGGATATGTGCATTCCTAACAGGACTCATCTAATCTACAACAACGACAAACCATGGTTCACTGCAAAACTCAGACAGCTCCGTCAGGCCTGAAGATGCTTACAGAAAAGGGGATAAAGTCTTGTACAAACAGGCCAAATACACACTGGAAAAAGAGATTAGAGTGGCAAAGGGGAATCATTCTGACAAGCTCAGGAAAAAATTATATTCCAGTGATCCTGCTTCAGTGTGGAAAGGAATGAAGGATATCACCAGTTACAAGTCACCATCCCCCAGCACTCTGGAGAATCAACACCTGGCAGACGACCTGAACGAGTTTTATTGTCATTTTGAAAAATCACCCCACACTCACTCTGAACACCTCTCCACACAACTATTAACACCTCCAGCACCTCCTCTCCTCCACACCTACAATTCAAATCAGCGAAGAAGATGTGGGTCAGGTCTTCAGGAAGAACAAAAGAAGGAAAGCACCAGGCCCAGACGGTGTGTCACCAGCCTATCTGAAAATCTGTGCTGATCAGCTGGCCCCCATCTTCACACAGATCTTCAACAGATCACTGGAGCTGTGTGAAGTCCCTTCATGCTTCAAACGCTCCACCATCATCCCCGTCCCAAAGAAACCCAAAATTACTGGACTTAATGACTACAGACCTGTGGCTCTAAAGTCTGTAGCCATGAAATCATTTGAAAGACTGGTTTTGGCTTATCTGAAGGACATCACTGGACCCTCACTGGTCCCCCTGCAGTTTGCCTACAGAGCAAACAGGTCTGTGGATGATGCTGTCAACATGGGACTGCACTTCCTCCTGCAGCATCTGGACAGACCAGGGACTTATGTGAGGATCCTGTTTGTGGACTTCAGCTCCACTTTTAACACCATCATCACGGAAACCCTTCAGAATAAACTAACCCAGCTCTCCGTCCCCACCTCTGTCTGCCAGTGGATCAACAGCTTCCTGAAAGACAGACAGCAGTTAGTAAAGCTTGGTAAATTCACATCCAGCACTCGTACCATCAGCACTGGAGCTCCTCAGGGCTGCGTACTCTCCCCACTGCTCTTCTCTCTCTACACCAACGACTGCACATCTAAAGACCCCTCTGTCAAGCTCCTGAAGTTTGCAGACGACACCACACTGATCGGCCTCATCCAGGACGATGACGAGTCTCCTTACAGACAGGAGGTTAAGGAGCTGGCTCTCTGGTGCAGTCTTAACAACCTGGAGCTTAACACGCTCAACTGTGGAGCTGATTGTCGACTTCAGGAGAAACCCCCCTGCTCTCTCCCCACTCACCATCATGAACAGCACTGTGACTGCAGTGGAGTCATTCAGATTCCTGGGCACCACCATCTCTCAGGACCTGAAGTGGGATATTCACATAGACTCCAATGTCAGAAAGGCCCAGCAGAGGTTGTACTTTCTTCGCCAGCTGAGGAAGTTCAACCTGCCACAGGACTTACTGAAACAGTTCTACTCCGCCATCATTGAATCCATCCTCTGCACCTCAATAACTGTCTGGTTCAGCTCAGCTACCAAATCTGACCTCAGAAGACTACGGAGGGTAGTCTGGACTGCTGAGCGAATCATTGGTACAACCCTCCCCACTCTCCAAGAGCTGTACTTATCCAGAGTGAGCAAAAGGGCTGGTAAAATCACTCTGGATCCCTCACACCCAGCACACTCCCTCTTTGAACTGTTACTGTCTGGTCGACGCTACAGAGCTCTGAGCACCAGAACGACCAGACACAGGAACAGTTTCTTCCCTCAGGCAATCCATCTCATGAACACTCAACAATAAACGTGGAACACACAACTATAATGCATTATCCATTCACCACACTCACTTATTTTATTTTTATTTTCTCATTTCTAATTTGCACATACTTGACCTGTACATACATAGTTGTCTATATTATATATTGTGTTTTTGCTGCTTTGTACATTGCCTATTTGGTCATTTGTATATTATTCTTTTATTATCTGTGTCCTGTCCTGTTGCTGTCTTTCTGTTGCACTGTGGAGCTTCTGTCACTACAACAAATTCCTTGTATGTGTAAACATACTTGGCCAATACCGTATCTTTGATCAAGAAAAAAAATTAAAACATTTGACAGACCCCAAACTTTTGTCGTTCCTGCAACACTGCAAACCTGCAGCTTTGAGTTTTGTGGATTTTAATTCAGCTAAGAGGCCAATCTGGACAGGTTTTTTCTTGCATTTATTTGCACACTGAATTATTACTGGTCTTTTCTTTTCTTACATCTCTTTAACCATCAAACCATTTATCAGGTCTTTACACTGCAAACGCAGCAAAGAAGCCTCGTCTTGTCCGAATGCTGGCTATTATATTCCACAGTCTTGTGCAGCAGTTGGAGATTTGGTTGAGAGATTGACAGTGACTCTGTTGTTCAGCTGCCAGTGTCATGACAGTGCAAAGTTGAAGGCAGCTCTGATGCAGCATTTCATTTCATGCAGCCAAAGCTTGAAATGTACACTTAAAACACTATTATTTTGCTGTCCCATAAGCAACCTCTGGTATTTCCTTCTAGAAATGCAAATCTAGTTAGTTAGCCCTAATATTTTTTTTCTCATGGGTTTTTTTGCTCGATTACTGATGATTTTTGGTTGATTTATTACTCCCCGAGGTCCCTCAGCAAGTAACCTTCTTCAACTGCAGGTCATTTACATGGACTATTTTTGGATTTAAAACAGTGATATGCACTTTTCCCATCAACTGATCAAATATTGTTTCACAACCATAAAACCAATGAAAACATTAATGCACAAATAACATTTTGAGTCAAAATAAGGATGAATAAGGATGTTCTTTTCTAAAATAATTCCTATATAAATGTTTGATCACTTTAAGCGCATGTGACGTAATGCATTTTCCTTCACTTTTAGGAGAATGTCAGGGTGAAAAGCAGAAGTGCAGTGAATCCACTAACCTCTCATCCACCGACAACATGCTCCTTCCTACAGAGGTGCCAGACAAAGACCCGAATGAAAGCACTCTTAAGGATTTGGAGGAGATTACAGATGAGCTCCTAACAGACTTGGAACCTGAAATGGGAGAAAAAATAGATTCTGATCTGGATCACTGTGTAGAATTGGATCCTGATGAAAACACGGAATGTGAGCATGAGGATGATGATGGACGCAAGGTTTTGGCTGATGTGAGTGTAGGTTTGACAGAATTGGACATCCAGCGCAATTCTGTCAAGAAGGAAATTGAGGAATACCTTGACAAGTCTGTGAGTTTGGACACAGATGAGCCGTCTGAAACTGAAAGCGCTCGGGAGATCATGTATCAGATACATCAAGATCACATCTCAACTAAAAGCAAGTCTTCTCCAGACCAAACCCCATCCAATCTCAGCAAGATCCAATTAGAGGAAAACATCAATACATCAACTGTGGAAGGAGAGGAGAACACGAGCAAGAAGTTTGAAGACCATCATGATTGGCGTTTTCCACGAACAAATAACTTTGATAGCTGTTGCTGTGATAAGAAGACGGATACGATGGAGAAAATAAAAGGCCAGCCATGGTTTCACACTAGAAGCTACACCACAGATGCCATAAACCTGAGCCCGGCTGTGGAAACGATGGCTAACCACAGCAGCAGGTTTGACTTCCAGAACTACTTGGGTTTCCAAACTGATAATACGTTCATGGGTGGGTCTTCAACACAGGTGAATCTCTTGCAAGAGAAGAAAACCAACAAAGAGGGTGCGTCAATGGAGAAGAAACACAAAAAGAATGAAATCAGCATCATGGATGCCATTATGGACAATAATGAGTGGCTAAACATAGGTGGACCAGAGTTCAGAGATCTTCCTTGGCTTTCGCCAACTGCAAGCGAAGAAAATCAGACGCAACAAGAAAAAGAAGGGCAAGTCGAGACCGATTTAGCCAAAGACGATGAAGAACCAGTGAATAAAAGAGTAGCGACTGTTCTGCCTTTATCGCAAGCGGTTAACGTGACCTTCAGGATTCACTACATCACATATTCTCCTAACCAGCTGGTGGCTGTTACCGGGAGCCTGCAGGAACTGGGGGCCTGGGAGAGATTTGTTCCACTACAAAGAGCCAAGGATGGGTTCTGGGCCAACACTATCAGCCTCCCTGTGGAGAACCAGGTGGAGTGGAAGTTTGTCCTCGTGGAAGATGGAAGGATCTCTCGCTGGGAGGAGTGTGCAAACCGCTATCTCTTTTTAACAAGCCAAGATGAAGACATCTATCTTGACAAGTGCTGGGGATGTTGTTGAACTCAGAGGTGACTATCTTCTAGGGCTGCACGATTAAATATAAATTTGAAAATTGCGATATGGCTGCGGTTTAAATGAATAAATATAACTGCTGCTTGTTTAAGAGTGAAGTGAGTGGTCATGTGTTTTTACACGTGCCCAGTTTATTTGGAGCATCTCAAAGTGGCTTGATTCGTAGCAAATGCCGCTTGTTTTACACAATCTCCATCTCGGCATCTGCTCTAATTTTTGGTTGCTTTAGCGTTAAATTGGGAATGCAACATGCTCTTCCCATATGCTTGTTAACAAAAAAGAAGCTCCCTGCGGTTTTGTCAAAATAAAAGTTTATTCGATTTTTTTGAAACTATATAAAGACACCAATAAATACTAGTAAATACTAGAAATTATTATGTCTTAAATACTCATTTTTATTTTGGAGGTAAATATTACAATAATATTTATGATCTTGTTTTTATTTAGTAACAATAACAATTTTATAATAATAATAATAATAATTATTATTATTATAAGTTTTAAATTATTTTTAATAGCCATGTTGATATATAACATTTTGGCCAAATTGTGCAACCCTAACATAATATTTCCCCCCCGCCAAATCGTGCAGCCCTACAATTTCCAACTCTATACAGCAATAATAATCCATAGTGCATTATTGAAATCCAATATGTATGATTATATTGTACTATTATTAATTATTACCGAAATTATTCCAATAAAGCATGAGGCTGTGGAACTGTTACTATAGCAATAAGATTATATTACAAATATGCACTTTTTTACGTCGATAATGTGTTGATTATATCCAGTCGTACTCTAAGAGGCTGCCCTTAAAACTATAATCCTGTAACAGCGATGTACCAAAATTGAAAAAATTCACAAAAAGTCTTGTCTTTCAAATCCTAATGCTTCCAGAGGTTGAATATATCTCTTTTAAAGCGTATTGCATAATGTTTTGTGTGTGAATTTAATCTAAAATGTCGCAAGAATCTCACTAATCTTTTCATGACTAACTTCTCTGGAAACATACTCTTTGCAAGTGCAGAAATGCAGACGTGAATGCAAATATGCAGTCCCACTGTACATATTTTGCATGCATGATTGCATTAGAAAGCTCAGTTCTCGGGGGGACATGATTCTCTTCGAATTGATTTTAAATGAATTACTTAATAAAAAGGTTTCTAGCTATGCACGTTAACTAACTTTAATTAATTGTTGCTATGTTTGTCAGCGCCAATAGCCTTGTGGGCAGCACACCACCATACATTGTTGTTGCACTACTGGAGTCCCGAGTTCGAATCCTGACTCGAGGACTTTTCCCGATCCCGCCCCCCTCTCTCTCCCACTTCGCTTCCTGTCAGCTCTGATCTGTCTAATCATAATAAAGGCGAAAATGATAAAAATAAATCTTAAAAAAAAAAAAAAACTGACCATAGAAAAAGTTAATTTAGGCTAATGCCTGTTGTAGCGCCCCTTGTGGCAACACTGAGAATACAACACAAAGTGACGCATTTTAATATTTACACTTTTAAAATGGCTGTCTGACACATTTCAGAATGTGTTAAACTGCTTGAAACGTTAGCGTTCACGTACTTGCATAGAGTATCTTTCAGGCCTGTGATATGATTGTCCAGTAGTGAATGCTTGAGCAATGCAAAACACCCACTAGCCAAAAACTCCATTATCTTTGTGGTAGTTTGGCATCCTGCTCTTTCTCTAATCTGTTAAACGCTGATATAAAACCATCTTAATCGTCCCAAATCCCAGCCTGGACTGTCTGCATACAGCCTTTCTTCAAAGTTTAACAGCTGCTGTTGTTGTGATGATTACATCATTTAAAATCAGTGACAATGACATCAGCATTCCTGCTGACGACATCACTGTAGCTTTGTTCGCCATCACTGTCAACTGCATGTAGCAGACTCTAAGTATTTACAGAGATTTTATGCTTTAGAGTTTAGATAGCAATGATATATAAAAATGAATAAATTTTTTATTGTTTCACAATGATTGCCTTAAAATGAATAACCTATGCTGCTTACACTTTTGTCTAAACATGTTTATCTGTCTTTTGGCTTTAACTGTTTTTATTTTTTGTGAAATTCAGGTGTAATACTGTTTCTGACCTTTTAAACGTATGTTTAACTGTCAATCAGTAATTGTCACTCAGCAAATGACTCAAATTCAATAAAATAAATTACTATCTTCACAATGAGTCATTGTCCTTTGCAAAGATCAGTTTTTTAAATTGGCTCAGTAATCTTTTTTTCTTTCTCTCTCTCTCAATAGGATAGTATTTATCTTCCCACACTGTAAAAAAAAAGTTGGGCAAACTTGAAAGTTTAGCAGATTTGAGTTTTCTCAACTTTTAGTTGTATTAACGTAAAACAAGATTGCTGGTTGTCTTAACCTTAAGTTTTAGTTTTGTTTTGTTTTTTTACAAAACTGTAAAAACTGCTGTAAAAAATCCAAACTTGAGAGAACTTAAACGTTTAAGGCAACCAGCTTAAGCAGATTTTGGAGTTTTATCAACTTGTTTTAAGTTTATACAACAAAACGTTGAGAGAACTCAAAAATCTCCCACAAAAATAAGTTGAGAAAACTCAAAAATCTGCTAAACTTTCAAGTTTGCCCAACTTTTGATTTTTTTCCAGTGCAGCACAGGTTGAAGACATGCTTACAAAAGGTCTCTTTCACTGAGCAAGTCTGTTCAACTTTCTCGGCAAAGTCTGAAAATACAGTTTAGCTTGGAAGCGAATGATTTTTGGTGTCCTTAATGTGTGGAAAATATGATAAAATACCATAAACAGAAACCCAACTCTGCTGTCCTAATGAAAATCATAGGGAAGTGAATCACGTCCTCTTCACTGACAGCGTTACATGGTGTTTATTTAAGCTTCATTCCACTGCAGCGCTGTTTGCTGTTTTACTCCCTAAACAGACAGTGACTTTAGTCGGTGACAGGATCATGAAACATTTATGAGTTCAAAGGATGAGCCAGCTGTGATGGAACATTCTGTATGTAATGCAAGTTTTCATATTCTTCTTTATGACATCATTGCGTATTTTGTATTCTATTTTCCCTCGGAATATTTGTTGTGTATTGTGTGACATTTAAAAAGATCTGGAGCAGATGAATATGTGGTGTCATGTGTTTGCTGGAGCTCCACAGGACTGTAAATGATTAATTTTACCACAACAAAAGGAGTAATTTAAGGTCAGAAAACTAGCAAACTCAAACAAAAGAGAAAGATAAAGAAACTAAAAATGAAAACCAAGTTGGTTTAGACAAATAGATGCCAGTCAAAGCAAATTCAATGCAGTCTGGAGCTCATAAATGTCATAAATTTGGTGTTAGTATGTTTCTTAATGTTTAAGTAACTCTCTTCTGCTCACCAAGTCTGCATTTATTTGATCAAAAATACAGGAAAAACAGTAATATTGTGAAATATTATTACCATTTAAAACAACAGTTTTCTATTTGAATATATTTGAAAATGAAATTTATTCCTGTTATGCAAAGCTGAATTTTTAGCATCATTACTCCAGTCTTCGGTGTCCCATGATCCTTCAGAAATCATTCAAATATGCCGATTTGCTTCTTCAAAAAGCACTTCTTACTATCATCAATGTTGTAAACAGTTGTGCTGCTTCATATTTTGGTGGAAACTGATACATTTTTATCAGGATTCTTTGATGAATAGAAAGTTCAAGCAAACATCTCAAACATCTAAACTGTCATGCAACAGTAAATACATAATTCATCTAAACAGAGTGATGAAGGCGCCAGACAGAGATAGAAAAGGGGTCATCTCTGAATATCCCAGTCCTCCTCAGAGAGAACGGCCTTCTGATTTTAGTCTAAAACACGTTTAGCTTTCAGTGGCCCAGTTTATGCATGCAGAAGAAAATGTTTAAAACAGCCTAAAGTGGCCTTATAGGTTTTTGAATTTACATTTATTCATTTAGCTGACGCTTTTATCCAAAGCGACTTACAATTGCTATATATGTCAGAGGTCGCACGCCTCTGGAGCAACTAGGGGTTAAGTGTCTTGCTCAGGGACACATTGGTGTCTCACAGTGGATTCGAACCCGGGTCTCTCACACCAAAGGCAGTGTCTTATCCACTGCGCCATCACCACCCATATAGGTAGCAGACAAGTTTGTTTTCACTGCTCAGGCTGGTCTACGTTGTTGGTTTTAAACGCTAAGAGACCTAAAAATGTATACCTTAAATGTAGCACAAGTCACTTCAAATAACAGCAAGAGCTATTATGCAAATTGTTAATTTCACAGCAAAGAATCCAAAGCTAACAGTTAACATTAGTTACATGTCTACATCTTTCAGGCAGTAACCTATGAATACAGTACTTCGTAATAAAAATGACCTTTACAAAAACTGTGATACCATGGCACTGTTTGATTGCCATAGTGCTTAAAAGGCAATTTAAGGTTTTACCATAATGGAAGCATCCTAAGAAACCCTTTTCCGTGTTAAATTTTCTGGTAATACCATGGTAAGGATTTGTATTCATGGAAGGAGTTTGAATTAGTTTGCATGTTGTTCTGCAGGCAGTTCAGATGCTCCAGCATGTTTATTTTAAAGGCGTTAAAGTGTGCGTGTCAAGCAGAAAGAGAGTTCAATGCTATTGCTTTTAATAGACTTCTCATTTACACCCTGCAGGCTTCACTTTATTCTGTGAGTTTCTACAACCAACAACATTTACAGCCAATTGACACCAGAGAGGGACTCTGACATACAGCCAAAGGGGAGTTTATGCATCACATGACAAAGTATGACATTTTAGATCTATGCAAAGGTTGCAGGGTTTGTATTGCAGTGTTTGACCTCTGACCTCTCTATCCATCTCTCATATAGAAGTCTCACCAAGCCCACTCAAAAATACAGTAAAATCAGTAATATTGTAAAAAAAAAAAAAAAGTTTTCCAATTTAAAATAACTGTTTACTATTTGAATATATTTTGAAATGTAATTTATTTCTGTGATGCAAAGCTGAATTTTCAGCATCATTACTCCAGTCTTCAGTGTCACATGATCCTTCAGAAATCATTCTAATATGCTGATTTGCTGCTTAAAAAACATTTCTTATTATTATCATCAATGTTGAAAATAGTTTTTGCTTCTTCATATCTGTGTGGAAACTCATTTTTTCAGGATGCATTGGTTTGTGATCAAAATCTTTTGTCTTTTTGTCGCTTTTGATCAGTTTAATACATCCTTGCAGTATCATACTGACCCCATATTTTTGAATGGTAGTGTATGACATAGTTGGATCTATCGTATCATAAGCGTGGTGGTATATCAGGGGTTAAAAATGTCTCCTTGTATCCCAAAGGTCCTCATTTCTAACCCTGCTAAAGGATGATTCATGAACTGAAATGTTGCTCAGTTACCTAATCACCATTGTGTCCTTGAGCTCCAGGGAAACTGTCCCTGCAGTGACTGCATTGGGTGTCAACACAATGCTAAAATTGCTTAAAGGTATAGTTCACTCCAAAAATAATCTTCTATCATTATTTAGTGACCCTCATATTGATCTAAACCAGTATTTCATAATACAAAATTAACCTCTTCTTCTCCATTCTACATATCGAGACATCATCACCCTCATGTTCTTCCCCAATTATGAACACACACACTCTAAAACTGATGTGCCTCCATATAGACACTCACACACTCCAGCATTACTGCTTTAATGGAAATTCGCTGCACTTGAGACTATTAATAAAACATATCTCTCTCTCATACTGCTATAGCCACATGACTGCTGTTGCCCTTCAACAGAACGCGCTATAAAAGGATAGTATGTATGAACGGCCAGAAAACAGAAATAGACTCCCTGTATAACAGAGCAAGTGCACGGCGCTGACAGCCTTTAGTGTCACACCTGCTTCAACCTGATTATGCACCGCAAAACCTCTGTATTTATCTTTCATCCTGTTATTTTTCAGCCTTTGTGGTGCAGAACTTCAGTGCAAAATTAAGTTTTGATAGCTTCTTTAAATATTGATGCACTAGAAGCTGGTATTCTGAAGCACTTTCAGGGCAAATAGGAAGTGCAGCGATTTCATAATTTCTATTTACACTGGTTCATTGACTTAGTGGCTTTCAGATTTTGCTGAGTGACTCATTGAACTGTCTGAGCACACTGTGACCACGTGAACGACGAGAACTAGGTCTTAACCAAGTGGTCAACGGATAGGGGTTTATCATTGAGTGTGTTTACAACAACTAAAAATTCAGCTTATTTAATAAACCCGAAAACAGAAAACTATTAGATGTGGGTTGATCTTGTTTTGATGTCAAAACATAAACAGACATGCTCACAATGCATGCACACATTGAATAAACCAGTAATAGTGTTTACATGCAGAGCGAAACTGGGGTAAAGGCCACAAATCCACATGTGCTGATTGTTTTTCCCAGATTTTATACTACCAGTGAGAAGTTTGTAATAACTGCATTTTTTTTATCAAAAATACAGTAAAAAATGTTAATATTGTGAAATAGTACTAAAAATAACTGTTTTTAATTTGAATATATTTTAGAATGTTTTTTTGTTGTTGTAATTTATGTAACATTATTAATAATGTTTATTATTATCAATAATTGTGTTGCTAAATATTTGTTGGAAACCATGCTAAAAAAAAGTGTTCTTTAATGAACACAAAGTTCAACAGAACAAGCTTTGAAATAGAAATCCTATGATCACTTTATTTATTATTATTATTATATATTTTTTTATCTTACTTACCCCTAAGTTTGAATGGTAGTTTTCATGGTTTCATCAAAAACATTAAGAAGCACAACTGTTTTCAACATTGATGATGATGGTGATAATAATAATAAAAATGTTTCTTGTGCAGCAAATTAGCATAATGATGTCTGAAGGATCATGTGAAGACGAGTGATGATGAAGAAAATTCAGCTTAACATCACAGGGATAAATTACATTTTAAATTATATTCAAATAGAAAACAGTTATTTTAAATTGTAAAAATATTTCACATTATTTCTGTTTTGTACTGTATTTTTTGTTAAATGTTAAATTATCCACATATTTCAACTCCCTGCTGTTTGTAGTATATGTCACATACATGTACACATAAGATAAGTGTATTATGGCTAAGTGTGTGTATTTGTTTGTTATATTGTTTATTGTGGCACTGAAATGCGATACTGTCCCTAAGAAGCTATGAACACTGATGCTATTTTATTAAACTCTCAGCAGCTCTCAGCATGCAAACGCAGCGCGTTACATAAATACAGGAAAACAAGCTGTCTGTTTATTATCTACACTTATAAACAGTTTTAATCAAATTAAACATCAAATCCGAATTTAATTATGCACTTTAAACATTTAGAAAACGTGTTTCTATTAAAACTAGACACTGTAAAGAGACCACACAGACATTTATAGGTCAGTCCAGATTCTGAAAATTAAAGCCTGTGCGCGTAGTTTGAAAATACGGTTTAGAAATGATAGTTTTAGTTATATATATGGTGTGCTGTCTCATGTCGGATGCTACAAAGCTGGAATAAATGAGCGTTCTGCGTGTGTGTTTAGCGCCCTCTGGGGGTCTCTATGTGTTTTAACACTGTTGTGGCAATCCAAACCCCCCCTGTCCTCCAGATGATGCTGCAAGGTCTTGATGTACAGTCTAGGAGAATGTTTGTGTTTCCGCTTTTGGAGAACATTTTATTTGAGTAGGAATAGTTCACCCACATTTGCTGAAAATATACTCACCCTCAGGCCATCCAAGATGTAAATGAGTTTGTTTCTTCATCAGATTTGGAGAAATGTAGTATTACATCAATTACAATCCTCTGCAGTGAATGGGTGCCGTCAGAATGAGAGTCCAAACAGCTGATGAAAACATCACAATAATCCACACCACTCCAGTCCATCATTTACCATTTTTGAGGAGTGAAAACCTGAAAGTTTGTAAGAAACAAATCCAACAATAAAGCATTTCAACTCTAAACCATTGCTTCTGCGCTTCCTCCAGTGAAAATGATGTGTCCTCTCACATCAAAATTGACTGACATGTGTGTTTAAACCTTTTATGGACAGTTTTTCACTTGTAAACGTTGCTTGATCTGTGCATATTTACTTTTTAACTGGAGAAAGCTATATTATGCACAAAGGATTTCAGCCAGAACCAACGGTTTGATGTTAAAAACATCTCAATTATGAATTTGTTTCTTACAACCAAGCAGCATTTCGGTTCACAAAATGTTCATCTATGGACTGGACTGGACTGGAGTGGATTACTTGTGGATTGTGGCCGTTTGGACTCTCATTCTGACGGCACCCATTCACTGCAGGGAATCCATTGGTGAGTAATTAATGTAATGCTACATTTCTCTAAATCTGTTCTCATGAAAAAACTCATCTTGGATGACCTGAGGGTGAGTACATTTTCAGCAAATTTTCATTTTTGAGAGAACCATTCCTTTAATTAGTGCATTAAAAAGTAACGATTTGCTGTTCAGTTGTTTATTAATTTTCTAAAGAAAATATATAAAATAGAAACCCTATTTAATTTAGGAATTAATTTAGCATTTGCTTTACATAAACTCTCACAAAATGCAATTATTTGAAAATATAACATGCCTTTAGGCTACATAGGCTGTCAAAACACTTTCACTACTCCTATGTCTAATAACAAAGGAAAAAGCTGGATGATGATTCCTTATGAAGATGGTCCCTAAAATGGCCAACTACTTGAATTTATTACATAATAGTATTAATTTTATGAGACCACTAAAAATTCTACGGTTTTATGCAAGTTATACTGCAAAAATCTCTTATGAGCATTTCATCCATGCATGTGAAAGTGGTATGTGTGGCAGAACATCATGTACAAAGGAGTTCTGTAAGTTTTTTTTCTCTGTTGTTTGTTTGTTTCTGCAAGTTAGATCAGGAAATGACCTCATAGGTATGATGTCATTGGTAAACATGTTCAGATGTGTCTTGAGGCTGCTGAGCGCACTGGCCACACCTGTTACGTTACGCCCCAGGTGTGCTTTTGTAATGATGAAAGGTACCTTTGGAGCTTTCAATGACCATAAAAGAGGTACAGGAAAATGTGTTACCAAGAAACCAACACAGAAACAGGTTCTTTCTAACTAATTCGATTTTTTTAGGAAGAAAAAAAAACTTATTTTCACAATGAGCTGTACTAATCAACTATACCTCTTCTTAATCTGGTCAAAAATATTTTTGAGGATCATATGCGGCCAATAAAAGGGAGTCAGACCCTGCAGCACCCCCAAAACAAAACTGAACATGCTTTTCTATGATGAATACTTGAGTAATCAAATTTCAGTAATACTGTAAGGAGGCCAAAATAAAATATGCGTAAAGCTTGCCCCGTGGGAGTGTTATTTAATTTACAATAGAGGTCAGGTCTTGCAGCAGCTGCTGGTAGAGACAAGTGAAAACAGGTTGGCCAGAATTAATATAAATGACATATTTACCATGGTTCTCCAGCTGTTCCTACTTTACAATGGCAACATCATTTTGAATAAAATTGTCAGTATATCAATTTGAAAGTCTAAATCCGTTTTAATAAAGACGAATTAAATAAAACTCATGTATCTTCAACTTTTGAATTACATTTTTACATTTCCAGATGCTTTTGCTCTAACACCCCAAAATGTGGGCAAAAGTTAGACATCTGTTTTATATTTAAAGCAAACTGATTCACTGTGGATCATCAGTTAACTTTAAACAACACAAGACACATAACTTCACTGTCACAGGTTTAGACCCATTGCATTGTGATTGCAAATGATTTCAGACATTTTGCTAAAATCTGCCAGAAGCAATGAACAGTTCCCAAAAGCTAGAAAAAAAAATGCATTTCTGAGTCAGTTTTTAAAATAACATTTCAATTTATGATTCAAAAATATGTATAACAAATTACAGTTATATTTGAGGTATTCTGGTTATAGAACAAAACATAGTCTTTTGACTAATGTTAAACACAGGACTTATTTTAAGATTTAATGGGAAACTGCTATTCTAAAAAGTAGGGATATTTATCGGACAGATAAATTATCGACCGATATGAGAGAAAATGACGTCATTAAAAGGAACGCCTACAAAATGACTCCACGATTAAAGAACTCCAATCCGTGCAACCACACGCTCTTTGTTCAAAGCCCCGCCCACAAAAGAACCTCATGTCAGCAAACCTGAACGCGCAAAATGATTGACACGTAGAGGGTGTTCGTGATTGGGTAAAAAATTGCGGAGGCGAGAAAACTTGATATCCACTCCCTTAAGGGTAAGGATTCAGTCAAATGTATTCATGAGTGTTACTGTATTTTGCTACACCTAAGCGCCATGAGAGACAGGAAAGCAGAGTGCGTGCAAAATATGCTACTTCCAAATATGAATTGGGTGACTTGACCAGACTTGTTATAAGAGTCGGTTTGTATGTTTTCCCAGCATGATGTAGGAGGACAAGGTGGTGATTTGACTGCATTATGTCAGCCAGTTTCGGTCACAGGCACCACAGTACGTGATTTTGGGATTGCACGGTTCGCGCATGCGCGCCACCATTCCGATGGACTGGAGTTTGGTGGAGAGGGGGGTCGACCACAGACTCCCTCATCCATGGCTGCGGAGAGTTTCAGCGCATCAACAAGAAAAGACAACTTGAAAACCATGTATTTTAAAAGCTGAAACGCGGGTTGGCACTGATTCGATGATTTTGGAACTGTTTCCTTCCCGACAGGAGTCTGCGCGCTCGCCGCTCGGTGTTTCTGCGGACGCACTGAAATGAATCAAATTCTATTGTGATGTAAAAATGAAGTCGGAAGCGAGCAAGGGCTGACAAACAGAGTTTAAAAGTGAGACAACTGCCTGGAAAAGTGGTACACCATATCAGATTTGACTGCTTATTTGCAAATGTACATTTTTTTGAAAGGTTGGAAAAGTTGTGGTGTCGTTCCTTCAATAGGACTGGCAGGTAGGGATGTAAGGTAGATTGTTACATTATTACCCTGCGATCCCGAATGAAGTAATTCGAGGAAATGACCCATCATATCATTAAAGTTTTGACTGAGAAGAAACATCCTTGGACGGAGTATATTGGTTGACTGAGTAACTAAAGTTAAGGGACGACCTCGTCCATTCTTTCCCACAACATTCCAGCGATGGATAATAGTTTTCCAGGCAGCAACAGTGTCGTGATCCAAAAGGGAAAGCTGGTGTTCGTCGAGGCTCAGTTGCAGGGTGGAGCGCCCTGGGGTTTCACGCTCAAAGGTGGGCTTGAGCACGACGAGCCGTTAATCATATCGAAGGTAAAGTATCACCTTTCTCACCTGTCTTTCACATGATACATGTTTGTGTCTGTCACCTGAATATAACAGCTTCAGCCCTCAAAGGGTCAGAATGTGTCAGTCAGCATGTTATTTTATACACCAGACAGAAACACAATGAGGGATCCATGCTTTGTGGCTGGAAGTGAATGGGAATTGTGAATGTAAGATGCCAGAGTGTATTTGAACACTTAAATCACACTTAAAATGTTTGAAATGTCATTGCATTAGATAACAAAATGTCAAACCAAGTGGCAACTTTTCAAGCAAAACGTTTCACATAAAGAACGTTTAATCACTATTACACGGTTTAAAATGAAGAAAAACAGTATTTTAGCATTTATATTAAATGTTAGTGGGATGTGTCTATAGATGTGGTTAATGTGATGACTACACCTGTGGTTGGGATTATTTTGGTGTGGACACCTGTGATCTTATTGGTCACGGTGACGTTGCTGGTCTTTGGATCAACACCAACAACAGGTTTATCAAACAATCATAGTCCTACACTTACTTAACCCCAACCATTAACTACTTCTAAACCTGAGGGAAATGATAGGTTGATGTGTACAAGCCACTTAACCTAGACCTCACTGAACTCTGGCCCTTTCCCAATCATTCTGATTGATTAATGTTGATCCACCATGATGTTCTAATTGGCAAAATTATGGTTCTTGCATCCACTAAACCAGTCAGATTAAAAGTCGTTGTAAAAAATAGCACTGAAAAGTGACTTTCGTTAGTTCTGAGAATATATATCCTGTTTGCAGATGCTGCCTAGTTTGATACTGCATTTCAAATGCAATGAAATTTCAAGTGTCCAAATACATTTTGGGGCCACTGTGTTTTTTACGTGTAAAGTTCATATTATATATTCAAATAATGCATTCATTGAAATATATCTCATGGTATGGATTTCAGATATGAAGGTCACTTAAGGTGCAGTGCAGACCCTAGGGTCCGTATGTCACACACACTTCTTAATGAGAGGGAGCGTCCTTCAGGCATCTAGACTATAATTGCTGAGTACAGGGTCAGATTCTTGGTGTGACATCCAGACCAGTGTGAGTAACAGATTTTGACCTGCTACATTCATAAAACAGTTTCACATGATCCTGTTGAATTCTCCCACACGGCTGGAGCCCGAGGATAGAAAATAATAGGCATCAGAATGCTTGAATCCATTGTAGTTCTGTAAAGCTCAAGATGCTTTGGTGGGCAAATTTGGTTTTTAATGTGTTGCTAGGCGTTTCTGGGTGGTTGCTAGGTTCTAGGTAAAGTTGTGGTCACATTTACTTCTATTCAGCAATTTTTCATTGGCGAAATCCAGTCATTTTAATAGGAATCCCCACAATGACAAATTATGTGTGAGGGCGAAAGATTTCTCCACAGGATCAAATTGGTCATGTGTATTTGCCACGTTGACAAATAGAAATCTGCTTAGTTTGAAAGTGATTTTTATGTGGGTTGTCCTTACATCGCTACACTGTTGACAATAGACATTGGGCTTTTTTGACAAAATTTTGTCAAAAGTTTGGTAATGTAACCTAGAAGTCTCTGATATTCTCATCACTAGATGGCTTGGGTCCCTCTTTAAATATGTGTTTATGAGATAGTTTCCACCTGTTGCAAAAAAAATCTAAATTTGAAGTATCATTCAAGTTTGTATCAAAAGCGGGGTATTTGCTTGTACACTTCAAGTCACTAACCCTAAGTGTTAGCAGTAGTTAGAGTGATGATTTTCTTGCTAGTGTATTATTAGGTCATTTTTTTTATGGAGAATTAATTGGAGATTCCAGACCCATGTACTTTTTACTTTGGAAACAGGAAACATAACTCATTTCCTTCCCAGCAAGAAAGAAAACCAACAGAAGCAATAGGCTTATCTAGTCATAAACTTATTACAAATAAGCAATTGCAATGAAGCTTATAATAAAGTTTGCACGTTTCTAATGGAAAGGCATTCTAATGTAAATCTGGTGTTTTCTATGGGGCTTGGTGACAAATTTTGAAATTCGGTCTTATTTATCTGAATGGATTCATCTATTCAGGTCTGAAGTGTCAGTGCTGACTGCAAACTGGTGGTTAATCCCCGATCTTGTGATCAGAATGACCTCTTTTGCACTATAGTGGATCAGCACTGATCAGTCATGTTGGCTAATCAGTGCACTGCAAGTCAGGGAGACAAATGGGAATGAAATGACTACATCCCAGAGAGTGAAACACCTAGATTAGGCCTCACAGGAGAATTACTACTTTATTCTCTTTTACTTCATATATGACATAAATGTATGGATATTCTGTCATAGTTGACCCAGAGGAGGTAGGGCTTTATCTCTGAAGAATAATGGAGACTAATTGTTGGCATAGCAGGGGTTAAACACATTTCCCTTAAGAGTTTTATCACTTTCCTGCCATGCCTGTGTTTGTGAGCGTGTATGTGTGAGTTTTAGCTGAACAAGAGATTACGAACCCTTGAATCACGCCAGTCCAAAGTCAGCAAGCAGCAGGATGTCAGTGGTAGACAGCCGATGATCAATGAGGGGGAACTACACTTGTTTTCTGGGAAAGAAAAAATAATATAATTAAACTCGACATGAAGTTCAGCAGGTGCTTGCAATCCTGAAATGGAAGAAAAATCGCTGAAATGGTTTTGTGACTAATCCTGGCAGATCTCATGTAGGAATATTAATTTCCCCAGACTCAACTGTCTTGGGGTTTTAATTGTGTAATTTATCCCATTTCTATTGTCATGAGCTTTAGTGTGGTTTTCGTGGACACAAGAATTATTGTTTTTGGCAAAAATCCTTAAGTTGCTACCTCGTTCTTTGGAAACTGATATTCTAAGTTCTTCAGATCAGTGTTTTGGTTTCTAGATTTTTTGAAGCATCGATGCATACATGAAACCAGAGAATTTGTGGTGCTTAAAAGTTCCATTTAAAGCAGTATAAAACCATTTTTTTTTAAGAGTATATACCTGTATTTTATTGGTTAAGTGAACATTCAAAATTTTTAATTTACAACTTGATATAAAAGTTAATTTGATTAAAATTCTTGACTGTATTTGTTTGGAGGTGTGTTTTTAAACAGCGAGTAATTTCCTGGGGTTTTACTTGCATCATTTATCCCATTTCTACAGTCATGAGATTAAGTGTGGTTTGCATGGACTCAATAATGATTGTTTTTGGGGGAAAAAACAAGTTGCTACTAGTTCTTTGGAGATTGATATTAAAGGTTCTTCAGATCATTGTTTTGGTTTCTAGATTTTTGGAGCATCGGTACATAGGCTACATGAAACTAGAGAATTTGAGAATTAAAAATCTTTGTGGAGATCAAAGTACTACTAAAAAACAACGTAAACCACTTTTTAAGAGTGTATACCTGTGTTTTATTGGTTAAGTGAACCTTGTTCCAAATTTTAGGTTTACAACTTGAAATGAAAGGTTAATTTGATTTAAAATGCATGCCTCTATTTGTTTGGAAGGTGGGTTTTTTTCTAAAGAGGGAGTAATTCTTGGATGGAAACAGGCAAAAGCAGAGGAGATCCCCGTCCTGCCTTATTTGGTTGTCTGGATTTCTGGTCTTGAGTAATGTCCTCTGCTGCCCGACTCCAATCTCTCTAGCCTCTCAGAAAAACAACACAAAATATCCAGATAGTTTGTGGATTTGCTGCTGCCATGACAATGGGATCCCATAGCCTGCGCTCTCCTGCGTTTGTATATACAGTACCTGTTATGTTCAACTGCATAAACAGGAATTGATTACAATGATGTTTTCTGCTTGGAAACAGATGTTTCCAAAACATGAGGATCTGTGCACCGTACACCCACCGTCCGACCCTAAAAGTGTAATTTGGGACTGTATACCACAGCACATTTAGTCTATCCTGAAATCAAAGATCACGTAATTCACATCCAGATTGAATAAAACCTTTGGCTGCACCAAGGTTTACATTGTATTCGTCCTAAATAGCATGCAAGATTAGGGTTAAGTAGTCCAAAGTCATAGTACATTGAAGACAGTATGTCAAAGGTACTGCATACTGTACTTGTCTCAACAGGAGACGTACTTCATCTGCCTGTAGTTTGTCCCGTGAGCGTGAGCTAGCATACTGCTGCGGTTTTGGTCTGATGTAGTTCTTTTGTGCAGTAATGTGTGTTGCGCTGAATAGCGTGCTTTCTGTTGCGTGCTGTAGAGCAGTGTCTTGTTTTCAATGGTGAGTAGTGTGTTGTGTGTCATAGTGAGCTGTGAAGTGTGTTGTGCTGAATAGTGAGCAGGACGCAAACAACAGCCGTGGCCCTTCACTCCCTCTTTAAGAGCTTGTCACCATTACCACGGCAACAATACGGCCCTGGAGCGCGGTTAAGACGCCCGGACGAAACCGGAGATAAGAAGGAAGGATGAAGAGGAGCTATAGGCCTTGAGAGCTGCTCTTATCTGGGGAGTGAGACAGAGGAGTAATACAGAGGGACAGTGACGGACGAAAGGGTGAGAGGGAGAGATAGAGCGAAGTCTCGGGTCTTATGGGGGGTGTAAATGTCACCGATGGGTTTCTTTCAGCGCCTCACACTCAGATCTGCTCTTGAGAGAGATGGGAGAGTGTGTGTGTGTGTGTGTGTGTGTGTGTGGGGCATTGTCAACACCAGTAACTACTGGTGGATGAATCTGCCTGGCTGTATCCCAATTCGTATGTGATCTGTCCTAAATAGTATGCAAGATTAAAATTGTAAGTGCATTGATTTTTGTCATGCTTTTTAGAATAATATGGAAGGCATTTGTGATACTTTCAATTTTTTTTGTTTTTTTACTTGTAGAAAATGGGTTCAGTGTATGAACCTAAAAGTTAATTATGCGAATGTTAATTTTAAGTAAATGCAGTTGGATATGTGCTAATATATACATGCAAATGCATACAGTAACAGTACAAGGGGTCAGTGATATCATGATGCAACTGCATCGACAATGTTTTTTTTTAAGTTTCACTGAGGCTGCATTTATTTGCTAAACAATACAGTAATATGTTTAAATATTATTACCTTTTTAAAATAACTCTCTTCTGTGTGAATATATTTTAAAATGTATTTATTCCTGTGATGCGCAGCTGAATTTTCAGCATCATTCCTCCAGTCTTCAGTGTCACATGATCCTTCAGAAATCATTTTAATATGCTGATTTACTGCTTAAGAAACATTTCTTATCACCACCAATGTGGAAAATGGTTAATATTTGCTGAATATTATTTACTGTTTTTTTGTGAAAACAGTGATGCATTTCTTTAGAAAGTTCAAAAGAACAGCATTTATTTGAAATTTTAAATGTCTTTACTGACAGTGAAAATATTCAGTTCTTTAGAAAAAAAGCTTTTCAACAGTAGTGTACCAGCAAAGTGCATACTTCCAAATACATAGTAATAAGCAGGATGTAATTTGGCATGCAGCCTTAATTTCTGTCTGAAATTTGATACTTAATTTTTGTTGAATTGTTTTGATAAATGTTTTCAAGGATAGATAGTTCACCCAAAAATGAAAATTACCCCATGATTTACTCACCCTCAATTTTCCTTTCAGATGAATACAGTTGGAGATATATTAAAAAAAGCTTTATAATGCCAGTGAATGGTGATCGACTGTCCATTTTTGTGTGAACTATCCCTTTTGATAAATAGAAAGTAAAAAAAAACAGCATTTGTTTGAAATAAAAATCTTTTGTAGCATCATGAATGCCTTCATCACTTTTGATCAATTTAATGCATTCTTGCTAAGTAATTGTACTTCTTTTGAACAGTAGCATAAGATAATATATTTTATTGATATATTTAAAAAATGTCTCCACTCGCTGCACTGTAGTTGAACTAGTACTACTACTACTACAGATAGCTTGTATCTGTCAAATTAGCTTCCCAAACCCTGATATTTACTGCATACTGCAAAAACAGCATGAATAATATGCCACTCAGAATAATATGCAGCGGTTTTATCTTATTCCAAACATCTCTTCTTCTCTCTCTGACCCCCCACACTGTCCGTACCCCTTCATCTTCTCCTTGAGAGCAGGATAAAGCCCAGGCCTCTGGCAAAGACCCAACAGAGAGAGCGGAATGTCAGCGGCGGAATTCGCAAGAGCCTGGAAAACAACAAAAGAAGAGAGATGATCAAAAAAAAAAACCTACATAGAAATTCCAACCGTACTTTACGTAGTCCTGAATACTGATTCAGCCTCTTCTGTGGAGCTGCTCTTTTATTCGTCCGTTTCAGAATGCGCCGTGTTGTTTACAGTGTGGAGGCAATAGAAGACGAGCTAAGAGCGACCTGAACCCCAGGAAGTCGGGGGTTAAAATAAGGTTAGGAGAATTAGACGCTTTGTTCAGGTACATATTAATGGGTTCATTGTCACTGGCTTGGCAGCACATCCACAATTAAACACTCCTATTGATGGCCCTGAGGCCGAGTGTTAAGTAAATCTCCGCTAGCCGTCTTTTCTTTGAGACACCCGGCTTTACGCTCAATAACCGGTGAAAGAGAAGACATGCTTGCTCGTACAATTATTCTGAATATGGCGTGATTTGAATGCTGCGAGGAAGCGGCTCACGGCAGGCTTTTGAGAGCGAGCGTCGTCAGGAAAGAGCCAGACGAAAGACAGGTTTTAACAGGAAACGACAGACAATTGGGGGGCATTTCCAAATGCGCGTCTTTAGAAGGAGAATGAAATGCTAGTTTGTTCTGCATGTTATTTTGAAAAGGCTTCCTGAAGGACTTATTTTGTTTGGCACTGATTGGTCGGCTGTTAAGGAATGCTAACAATAAACCAGAGGTCGAATCTTATTCTCTGGTAGAAATCACTTGGGTGTCCACCTGTATGTTTTGGTTTTATTGGTTGTTAATCATTTAGCAGGCTCTTTTTATCCAAAGTCAATTACAACGGCTTATGGTTGTTTGGGAAGCTGAAATATATGGCGATATCCAACAGGTCATGTGTCTAGGCTAAGTTTGCATGGTCCGTGCCAAAAGTTCAGTGTTACTTTAGTATAATTTATGTTCCATTACAGTATAATATTTTGAATTATATTTTTAATATTTTACAAATTTTGTTACATGCATTTGTTATTTTTATTTTCCTTTTTTTATATTTCTACTTAGCTTTATTTTAATTTTAGCAATTTTAGTACTTCAACTTAAGTGTTTTTTATTTGAGTAATTATTATAAATATAATTATTAAATATAATAATTTTTATTTTTTTATTATTAATATATTTTATTATTTGAATATTTAGTAATAATTATTGTTTTAGTATTTTTGCTATGTGCTTTTGTCAATTTTATTAGTTTATTTCTGTATAGCTTTAAATTGTTTTAGTAATTTTAGCAAGTTTTCTTTTATTTCAGTAGTTTTCAAGTTTAAATTTCAGTTATTATTATTATTATTTTATTCTCAGAACTAAAGCAAAAAGCTGATGACTCACAGTTTGTGGTTTGCTTTATGCAGACTAATTGTTTTGACTAATTATGTTTGTTTTTTTCCAACTAGTGCTATCAAAGATGGTATGAGTATGAGAATTTACAGGATCAGTTTCTACATGCTTTTTGGTCCTGGAACGCATTTATCATTTATATACTAATGGCATTTATTAATGTTTTGTTAATATTATTTGTTTTTACATTTTTATTTTTTATTTACATTTTTTGCAATTTCGTGCTTTTGCCATTTCATCAGTTCAAACTTAATTTTAGTTTCAACTTTAGTATTTTGTTTTTTTGCTTTTGTCATTTTATTACTTTCTTAAACTTTATTTTCATCTTAAATTTTGTTTAAATTTAGTTTATTTATTTTTTATTTTTTATTATTTTATTTTGCTATTATCTTATTATTTTTATCTTAATTTTTTGTGCTTTTGTAATTTTTTTTTTTTTTTTGTTAGTTTTTAAAATAATTTATAATTTAGCTTTCTTTTTTTATTTCAGTTTTAATTTTAGTAATTTTAGCACTTCAACTTATTTTATTTCAGTTAGTTGTCAGGGCAATATTTCTTTTTTAAGTTTAGGTTTTTCATCTAATATATTTCTTTAGTTGTTTTTCAGTTTTATTTCAATTAATGACCATTTTTTTTAATACTTTTAGTTAAAAATAACTAACTGGGAGGAACCATTTGTTATTCCAGAACCATCAAAAGATGTTGATTATTTCTTGAACACATTCTTTAAAAAAAAATTCCATTGAGACACTTAAGCTAAGGTAAAAATAGCATTAAATGTATCTAAATATAGTTACAAGAAATTCCAAAGAGTGTTATTTCTAGAAACTCTATTTAAACTTCTTTGACACAAATCACAAGACCACACAAATGCAGACCATTCCTCTGAATTGTTGTTGTCACATGTACATAAACACATCGGTTTCCAGCGGGAATATTTTACCGTCACACCACAGGACTTTTCTTTATAGCGAATTGGAGATCCGTCATCAAAACAATTATGCCTGAAGCACCCAGTACCTGCTTTCAAGAGTTCAAGAAAAGAGTGCATTAGCCGATCTTATCGAACCAATTCTGTCTTTCTTTGTCCACAGTGAGATGCTACTAGGGATTTACAGAGGTTTCTTTGTGTTTGCAATATCTAAACATTACATTTCCTGTGCGTGAATAATGCCCTGTGCTCTGTGTATTGTTTAGGAGCTGTAAAAGAGTGAATGGAGTCCTCTCAGGTGCACAATGACATTATGTTGTCTGGATGCTGCTGAGCTTTCTGTAACGTGGGACTCCATCCTCCGTCCGACCCGGACAAGAGATTGTGTGACCAAAATATTAGTGTCTAGAGACTCTGCGAATGTGTAGGCGTAAAGGTCCAAAGAAAACATTCTTTGAATTCTGGGTGGGTTTTACTGGGGGCTCTGAGCGTCCATGTGGTTTTAATTTAGTTTGTGGAGCCCTCGTAGCCTCTATCTGTTACCGCACAGAGCGCTCACGGTCTGTTTGTGTGTGTTTTCTTAACGTCCCGCAGGTAGAGGAGGGCGGGAAGGCGTCTCAGTTGCAGCACCCCCTGCAGGCCGGAGACGAGGTGGTCGTTATTAATGAGGTGGAGTTGAGCGGGTGGAGGCAGGAGGCCATATCTCTTGTTAAAGGATCGTACAAAACGCTGCGGCTCACTGTGCGAAGGTAAGACCAAAAGCAGCCCACTTCTGTCCTATAATGCTCTGGGGCTGTTATTTGTTTTTTTGATACACTACTGTTCATTTTGGGGTCAGTAAGATTTTTGAAAGAAGTCTCTTCTGCTCACCAAGGCTGCTTTTTTTTTTTCAAATAAACTGTAAAATTGTGAAATATTATTACAGTTTATAATAAGTGTTTTCTATTTGAATATATTGTAAAATTAGATTTATTCCTGTGATGCAAAGCTGAATTCTCAGCATCATTACTCCAGTCTTCAGTCACATGATCCTTCAGAAATCATTTGCTGCTTAGGAAACATTTCTTATTATTGTCAGTGTTGAAAACAGTTGTGCTGCTTCATATTTTTGTGGAAACTGATACTTATAGGATTTTTAATTTTTTGATAAAAAAAAGAGATTCAAAAGAACAGAATTTACTGTCACTTGTTGCTGAATAAAAGTATGAATCTCTTAAACAAAATCTTCCTGACCACTTACTATTCAGTGGTAGTGCATGACAAGATCGATTCTTGTCCATTTAGGTGATTTAAAATAGTTTATTGAGCTGTAGATCCTGAAATAGCTTTTTTTTAGTTGATCATTTCCAAATGCTCTTTGTTAGTCTTTCCTCATTCTTCTCACTCATACTTGAGCAGTGGTGTATTAAACAAATATTTCATGCTCAAAAATCTGATTGGTTGATGTTTGAACATAACATTTAGAAGAACATCTGCTGAATTCTGTATTAATTTGGTACTACTAACCATACAGTTTACGTTAACTAGATTTCAACATTTTCTGATGGCACTTACCAATGCAAAATCCCTAAGATGAAGTGGGCGATTGCAGTACAGTTGTACACAGTGGTTTTTAAACACATTTCGGTGCATTTTCCTGGCATTGTGTTTTGCAGCTATTTATAGAGCTTTTATTGCATTTCTGTTGCAATAGAAACACCTACAGCGTTCAATCAGTAAGATTTTTCAAAGAATCCTGAAAAAATATACCAGTTTCCACAAAAATATGAAGCTCCACAACTGTTCTTAGCATTGATGATCATCAGAAATGTTTCCCGAGCTGCAAATCGGCATGTTAGAATGACTTCTGAAGGATCACGTGACCCTGAAGACTTGAGTAATGATGCTGAAAACAATAGAAAACAGTTCTTTTAAATTGTAATAATATTTCAGAATATTACAGATTTTACAGCATTTTTGGTCAAATAAATGCAGCCTTGGTGTATATTTGTCTATACACTATACATAATTCCTTTAGTAGTGTTTTTTGGCACTGATGCTTAGCCATGATCATGACAATGTGATTAAGGATAAGAAATGCAAACATAGGTCTGTTAGATCTGGGTAATACTCACTTTATCTCAGCTTTATCAATCAGTCCTTTTTGCTTAGTTTGTTTAGTTTGCATGTGGTCATGCTTTTCTGTACTGGTCCTGCACAAACTAGCCTGGCACTGCCATTATCAATGTGACTGCAGTTGGGTGGATGTGTTTAACACCACTAAAAACAGAAAACACTTTGCTTCTGATAAAGACACACATACGGGTCTGATGCTGTCTTACTGGGTGCTGCCATTAGATCCCTTGCCTGTTAACCAATTAACCAGCGTGAGTCTTGTTTTGAGAGCACACGTGAGCGATGCTGGACACATGATACGGGCCTGAGGTACAGGTGAAACTGGCAGGTGTGGAGCGTTGCCATGGTGACAGGTGGATGTGTATGGTGAGGCCTCTAGGGGGCGGGGCTGAGCAGAGTTAGTCTCCTGAGAGAATCTCTCACACACACACACACACACACTCAGATATAGGTTACATAGCGCTAGCATCACTGACGACACAAAGACGCCTGTGTTCTCACAGGAGTGAGCAATGCCGTGTGGTTTACAGCATCGCATGTGTTGTGGTTTCAGTGCTGGTACACGGTGATCTGTATTAGTTCAGAGCTGCAGTTCTGAAGAACTCTTCAGCTGGATGATTCACATATGATTGTGAAAGCTTTCCAGGGCTAGAAGTGATTCTTCACTTATTTGTGTTTTCAAAACGTATGTATATAAGGCTTAACATTACATTTAGAAATTAATTTTATATGTTGGGAACAATGTTGAAGACTTTCAACTTATTTTGTCTACACAGTGAAAGTTATTGGGATCCAAAAACAAAATTGGAACTTTTCCATTTTATTGTGTGGACAAAAAGGAGACATTCTGTAAAATATATTCTTTTGTGTTTCACAGCAAAAGGAAATCCATACAGTTTTGAATGATATGAGGATCAGTAAATGATAACTGGATTGTCATTTTTGAACTAAAGTTGTTTAAAGTTGTTTTAAACACTGCTGCATAGGAGAGAAATCTAGAAAAATATGTAAAAAAATATACATACAGTGGTGTGAAAAAGTGTTGGCCCCCTTCCTGATTTTTTATTTTGTTGCATGTTTGTCACACTTTAATGTTTCAGATCATCAAACAAATTTAAATATTAATCAAAAATAACACAAGTAAACGCAACATGCAGTTTTTGAATGAAGGTTTTTATTATGAAGGGAAAACAAAATCCAAACCCACATGGCCCTGTGTGAAAAAGTGCTTGCCCCCTAAACCTAATAACTGGTTGGGCCACCCTTAGCAGCAGCAACTGCAATCAAGTGTTTGCGATAACTTTAACGAGTCTGTTACAGCGCTGTGGAGGAATTTTGGCCCACTCTTCTTGGCAGAATTGTTGTAATTCAGCCACATTGGAGGGTTTTCGAGCATGAACCGCCTTTTTAAGCTCATGCCACAGCATCTCAATAGGATTCAGGTCAGGACTTTGACTAGGCCACTCCAAAGTCTTCATTTTGTTTTTCTTCAGCCATTCAGAGGTGGATTTTCTGGTGTGTTTTGGATCATTGTCCTGCTGCAGAACCCAAGTTCGCTTCAGCTTGAGGTCACGAACAGATGGCCGGACATTGTCCTTCAGGATTTTTTGGTAGACAGCTGAATTCATGTTTCCATTTATCACAGCAAGTCTTCCAGGTCCTGAAGCAGCAAAACAGCCCCAGACCATCACACTACCACCACCATATTTTACTGTTGGTATGATGTTCTTTTTCTGAAATGCTGTGTTACTTTTACGCCAGATGTAATGGGACACACACCTTCCAAAAAGTTCAACTTTTGTCTCGTCAGTCCACAGAGTATTTTCCCAAAAGTCTTGGGGATCATCAAGATGTTTTCTGGCAAAACTGAGACGAGCTTTATGTTCTTTTTGCTCAGCAGCGGTTTTCGCCATGCAGGCCATTTTTGCCCCGTCTCTTTCTTATGGTGGAGTCATGAACACTGACCTTAACTGAGGCAAGTGAGGCCTGCAGTTCTTTAGATGTTATTGTGGGGTCTTTTGTGACCTCTTGGATGAGTTGTCGCTGCGCTCTTGGGGTAATTTTGGTCGGCCGGCCACTCCTGGGAAACTGTTCCATGTTTTCGCCATTTGTAGATAAGTCTTTTTCACACAGGGCCATGTGGGTTTGGATTTTGTTTTCCCTTCATAAAAAAAACCCTTCATTTAAAAACTTGCATGTTGTGTTTACTTGTGTTATCTTTGATTAATATTTCAATTTGTTTGATGATCTGAAACATTAAAGTGTGACAAACATGCAAAACAATTTAAAATCAGGAAGGGGGCCAACACTTTTTCACACCACTGTGTATATATATATATATATAATTTTATTTGTATTTGCTGAGACGAGCATCAGTATTATTAAGTAGACATTTGAACAAAGACCATCCGCTATTTCATGACCAAGCACCTCCTATTTTCTTCAGAAACGTTCTTTCAATTTCGTTTGTGTTTTACATTTTTGGATTAATCATAATTAATTGCAAATAAATATTTCTTTATTCAGTTTTTTTTATTAATTTATTTACATGCTTTTAATTTACATGCTTAAAATACAATAAATGCAACTGTAGTAAAAAATGTAGAAAATGACAAATATGCAGTTGCAATTATTTTAAGAATTAACAGCATGTAGATATTTACTTATTTATTCAGTTATTTTTATTTCTTCATTATTTACATGCTTTCCTTTCTTAAAATAGTTGCAAATGCATAGTTGAGAAGTCTAGAAAAATATGAGAAATTTGCAGAAACATTTTATTTTAAGAACAAACAGCATGTAAAAAAATAACTCAATAAATAAATATTTATTTATTTATTAAATGAATGAATGAATTACATGCTTTTAATTCTTAAAATAAAAATAACTCCGTAAATAAATAAGCTATGTTTCCAAAAGTATTCTCCTTATTTCGAGAGCGAGTGTGAGTCTTTGGCATGGGGCGACAATGACATCAGACACTGCAATTTACACAGTGAGGTGCGCACACACAAACAGACTCAAACACACACCCCTCTCAGCCTGGCTAATGATGTTATAATGGGAGGCGTTGTGTCACACCTGCTTGTGTGAGGACGGTGTTGGTGTCACGTTCACCCAGACTGACTCCAGATCAAAGGTGAAAGAACACGGAGAAATGCGAAAAGAGAGGGATTGCCACTCCCAGGTACAGAGAGTGAAAGAAGGAAACAAGATTTTGGGAGGAGATATTGAGGGCAAACTCAAAATGAAGCTACAATCTGATTGGCCGTCTTCATGGTGTCATTTAGCATGGCGGGAAACAGCATTGTTTTCAGGCTCATTCCAGGCTTCAGCCAAAAAATGTCTGATTTCTCCTCATTTACACACCCTGATGTGGTTTCAAACCTGTATGACTTTATTTCTTCTGTGGAGCACGAAAAAAGATATTTAAGATATTTTGAGGAATGCCTCCGTGTTTTTTGTCCATACAGTGAAAGTCAGTGGGATCAAACATCGTTTGGTTTCCAATGTTTTTGAAAATATCTTCTTTTATATTTAGTAGAAGAAAGAAAGTCATACAGGTTTGGAAGGTTTTATAGCTACTTCTGAGTAAAAACTAGTTGATGCATTCAAGGCTGCATTTATTTGATCAAAAATACAGTAAAAACAGTAATATTTTGAAATATTATTACATTTCAAAGAACTGCTTTCTATTTGAATACATTTTAAAATATAATTGATTCATGTGATGCAAATCTGAATTTTCAGCATCATTACTTCAGTCTTCAGAGTCGCATGATCCTTCAGAAGTCATTCTAATAGGCTGATTTGCTGCTCCAGAAACAATTTTGATGTTGAAAACAGCTGTCGCTTCATATTTTTGTGGAAACCATGATAAAAAAAAATATTTTCAGGATAATTTGATTAATAGAAAGCTCAAAAGAACAGCATTTATTTGAAATAGAAATCTTGTGTAGTAATTTCTTTCGATCAGTTTAATGCATCCTTGCTGAATAGAACTACTAATATAATAAAAAACTTTGGAACAATAGTGTATAAAGAATACACAGAGTGCTGTCTTAAAAGCTCAGCGGTGAAACACAGTCTGGTGAAGGAGGATGTTGATTTACATGAGTCCAGAGGTCAGTCAGCGGTGGGAAGGAGGGAAAGAAAACACAAAAGAAAGTGACACACACTCTTGGTGACTCCAGGTTACCTTCAGTTCCTCTTCCCGGGGTCATTTTCTGTGTTGACTCTGTCAAGCCTCGTGTGATCTCTCTTGCCTGTCAGAGTCAAGTCTCAAAGACTTATCTAACAAGCCCGTCTTTAGTCTGAGCAACAGCTCTGGTGGACCCGGCAACGGTCGCCGTGTGGCCTATGACATCATCGCCTTGCCATTCAGGAAGCATTATACAAGAGAAAGGACTTGGGACTGTGTGTCAAAGGAGGAAACTGTCAGATAACGTCAGTTCCCTCCGATGTTAAGGTGATGTGCAATTGACACGGCACTCCATGAGCCACCCAGACTCTACGGAGTCCAAAAAACCGTGGAGATGTTTATGTCCAGCAGAAACAATCCCAAAGCCTCTTACAGCCGATTAACAACTTTTAAGAGGGCTGATTCAATCTCGCGCGAATGCTTGGAGAGATCAGGTCTCCGTCCAGATTAGATGAAGGATTCAGAGACGTTTGCTGAATCAGACAGGTATGTAAAACACGTCAATGAGTCACAGTGGCAGAAATAACCATTCGTGACTAATGTGCTTGTTGACTAATGTACACTAATGTAATGTGGTTTTGCATGCACATATGAATATTTTTTTTGGTGTAGTCCTGTCCTAAAGGATTACATTGCACAGATGTTGCTCTTTCGTTAAGGTGAAGCATGTAGTTTATTAGTGGCATTAATTGGAATTGCCAGAATAATGACTGTTTTCAAACAGGTTTTCCAAACTCACCCCTTGTCTTCTCTTGGTTGGACAAAGAGGTAGTTCCACCTGAAACTCACGCCATTTGTTAAACTAATGCTGCTATTTATAAAGTGCTGCAGGGTTTATGTTTTTTGTAAGCCAACCCCCAAGTTAGTTCCCTCAGAAGAAAAAAAAAAAAAGCCAGTTGCATTTTTCCTTTTGAATTATTGCGGAAAATAAGCTCTGTGACCAGCAAAGGTTTATGATTCTTACACATTTCATGATAATCTTGAATTCCTTTATTTTTGTCATATATTTTTCAATCCTTATTTAAATAGTTAAGAATAATAAGATTAGTTCGCAAGAGTGTGAATATAAAAACAGCAAGTTCATAAAAGCAGAGATGAGTTTTTCTGTTCAGTGCGGTGATGTTTAAAGGAACACTCCACTTTTTTTGGAAATAGGCTCATTTTCGAACACCCAAGAATTACCGTTTTAACGTTTTCAAATCCATTCAGCCTATCTCCGGGTCTGGCGGTAGCACTTTTATCGTAGCTTAGCATAGATCATTGATTATACCGTTAGCATCTCGCTCAAAAATGAACAAAGAGTTTCGATATTGATATCGCAATGATATTATGCAGCTCCTGAAAGTAGTCCCCAGCAAGGTAATTAGTTATGATATAGCTGGGGATTATTTTCAGGCGCTGCGAAATATCATTTAGATTCAATGATCTATGCTAAGCTAAGCTAAAAGTGCTACCGCCAGACCCAGAGATCGGCTGAATGGATTCGAAAATGGTGAAACTCAACTGTTTAACTCTCGGGGAGTTGGAAAACGAGCCAAAAAAAGTGGAGTGTTCCTTTAATGTCTCAGACAACCTTGGTAGTCCTATTTAGACAATTAGATTTTAAAACACGTTAAAAACTTAAGAACTTACGAGTGAGGTATCACTGATGTATTTTATGTCGTAGAAGAATATCTTGAGCTTGTGTTCACCATAGACCTTATTTCAAGCATTTAAACAAAAACCCATAAAAAAAAGAGATGTACCATTACTGTGGATATCATAGAAACTTATTGCATTAATTCTGACATGCCGTGAACAGCATATTTCAGTTCTGGTTCAGTCTCTTCCAGACCTCTCTCTTTAGTTTTCTCCCTCATAACCTGTTTTATGAGGGTGAGAGAACGAAATAAACCTTTCTTGCTGCTAAAACAGATAGCCTGTCCCAACGTGACACTCAGGAACGCTGTAAATATTTAACATTGTCTTGTTAAATGATGCTTTTGTGCCAAGAGCCTCCGCCTATCACCTGCCCACTTCTCTCTCTCTCTGCTTTCTCCTCTCTCATCTCATTGGAAGACTAATTACAGGCACAACACAAGATATGTCCGGAATGGATACCACCTTAATTTACTGCATAGTGCACAGTATATTCTGCCTGCTAAATTTTAAAATAGTATGTGAAAAGTAATGCAGTATGCAACAATAAACGTCATATCAATTCAAGATCAAGTCCAATGTATTTGTTTAGCGCTTTCTACAATACAGGCAATCAAGCTTTTGAGATATGTTGTATATATGTATATGAATTTTCATTAATTTTTTATTACATGTCTTAAATGCTTTAACTCCTGGCCTTCTGATCAGATAATGATATTAAAAATCAGAAATGGAAGTCAGGTCCAGTGCATTAGATTGTGGGAAATTTGTTGCTTCACAACTGGTGCTTTGATGGCTGTAGAGTTGTTGTTTGAAAAGAGATGAAATTAGAGGCACAGACTCTTCTCCGAGAGGATTTGAGAATGCTGATAGTCCTGTTAATATTAGCATGCTAAAATCCTTTCCAAGTGGTTGCATCTTTAAATTTATTCCAAGTTAAAAATCTTGGTAAAACTTTACTTGAGGCCTATAAATATAATGCATTATATAAGTATTCATAATGTACGCTGTAATGCATTATATCTTTTCAGAATTGCAATCAAAATTAAAATGCATTTTAATATTTGTAGATTCCTAGTTAGATCTGAAATTGGTTGTTTGTCATGTGTTTTAATGCATTGCATATTGTTAATTGTTTGTCGTGTGTTTTAATGCATTGCGGGATATTGTGAATCATTTTAACTTATTCATGATACGCAATGCATTACAAAGTGCGTTACAAAGCATTATTAATTAAGCAACGTGTTAGCAAAATATCTAGATAAACTAACTGCTAAACCTCTCTAATTGCAAAAAAATGCTACCTGACCGGTCCAGAGATGTGAAACGCAACCAAAGCCTTCGTGTGTGTGTGTGACATTGATCATAAATTAGGATTTAATTATGCAGTGTTTAATTAAACATTTGCACGTGTGTCATATTGTGCACATGCGTGTGTGTGCGTATCAAGGGTGGGTTGTGGTTTAATAAGACATGATGCAGCAGGTGAGGCTCTGCCTGACCACACACACGTGTATCTGGACATCTAAACCTTTGCACACACCTGAACCTGATCACATGAACATGGTGAGGACCTGGACCTGTTTTATAATGGGCTGGCTGGGGCATTAGATACTAGCAGGCACCTTTGGTTTGTTTACATCAACACAGGCAAATGGATCAGTATTATGATGGCGGTTATACTGCTTGTGATGTTGCATAACGCGTTTCGGTGCACTCTGCCAGACCAATATACAAATGAGACAGAGAGAGAGAGTGGCTTGTGGGTTAAACAAACAGTGTTTGCTGTGTGGCCTTTCGTTTGTTCTGTTGATGAGGTTGTCGGAAACACTGAGAAATAGAAAGAGAGATGGAGGAAAACTCTAATTGCTTTGCACAAGTCTTTGGCTGTTTGTTTGTTTGTTTATGGGTTGTTTTTGTGTGATAGCTCTGCTTTAGCTTTGTGTAGTTATGTGAAGTAGAGTTAGCAAGTCAAGACCATTTTTCTCCATCTTTCGCTGCATAAATACGAAGTTATGACTTTTATACACTAGAGTTTACGCTGTATCTGAGAATGCATCAAATCCATTCATTTTAATGACACTCAACTGCAAACTTTACATTTTATTTTTTATTAATCCGTTAATTATTCATTTATTGATTGATTTATTTAATGATTTATGTATTCTTTTTTTTATGCTATACATAAATTAATTTTCATTTTGTTTGGCTTGCCAATAAAAATGTCTAAACATAAGGATAAAAAAAAAAAAACTAAAAATAGTTTTTGGATTCTTGATTTAAGAATAAAAAAATTTATTAAATGTTCAAGGTTTTTTATTTTTTTAGGATAAATAAAGGTTTAAATGTAAAGGTTAAGAAAATTAAAGCAGTAAATTCAGCTAGGATGTTTAGACATGTTTGCTGGAAAACAAGACAAAAATATTGATGTAAAAATTATTTTATTTTATTTTTTTACAGTGCATGTACATTAACATCAAATATGTTCTTATTAGCTGTTGCTTCACACAGCATTTTTATTTCAAGGAGTGTAAACAAATACATGACACTGGAAAGTGTTGTTGGGGCATATTACTCTGCATCCGATGCAAACTTCTCAGTCTTTAATTTTAGCCAGATGCTGTTCATTACATCTCATTCCCCGCCTCCACCCACACACAAGCACAGTCTGTAGCCGATTCCTCCCCCGTCGTCTGGACCGAATGCTTTGTGGTGGTCAAAGTTTGTATGTTTCTATGGTGATGGGCGGCTCACACACAGATGCAGGGCGTAGGATTCAAAACAGGTGTGGAATAGGACAGGTTTCCCTTATTCCCACCTGTTAGAGCAATCCAAGAGCCCTATATACAACACCGTCCTGCTGAATGAAACCCAATACTTCTCTTTATACTCATTTTGGGCTGTTGATTCCAAAAATACTGGCTGCTTTGCTCGAGCACGTCACCCTTTCGCAAGAAATATGATGCATTTTGTAGCATTTTTGCTTCTTAGAACCATTTATAAGGTGCTGGAGTCTTGTTTTATACCTTAATCAGCAAAAACTGACACAAAGACATGATTCCTGATGTTAGATTGCAACTAACTGTTCAATTCACAGCTGATTTTCCACATATATGATTCGTATAAATGATTCTGAAGACTAATTATTTTATGCCTAATCCTGATTTCCACTTTTTTCAATATTTGGCAGATTGTAAGTTAAATACATATATTTTGAATACTTCTTTTTGTCATTAAAACCTAAACTTTTGATATTTGACTGTTTTTGTTAGTTTGATTAAGGCATTAAAGTTGAAACATATGGAAGCCAGTTTCTGAAGGCAATGTAGCTTTTTCCTTCTCAGTTCTGAGTTTGTATCATTCAGATTTTTTTCCTCCTAATTCTGAGAAAAAAAGAATTGTGAGATATAAACTCAAAATTGTGAGATGTTAACTAGCAATTCTGAGAAGAAATTAAGTCAGAATAGTGAGACGCTAACTCGCAATTACCTTTTTTTTTTTTTTTTTTCTTTGGCAGAAACTCGAAAGTCAGAATTGTGAGATTTAAAGTTACAATTGTGTGAGATGTGAACCCAGAATTGCAAGAGACGGTATTGAGAATTACTATCTCACTGTTCTCACAATTCTGAAGTTTTTCATAGAATTTTGAGTTTATATCTCGCAATTTTGCATTCATAGAAATAAAAAGTCGCAACTGCCTTTTATTTTTTATTTAGTGGTAGAAATAGGCTTAAAATTCATAATTTTATGTTGTAAAAAATCTGTATGCTTGCACGTGTGTTATCTTGTAAAGATTTTTATTGATATTTTTGAACTCAGCATCATCAAATTGTGTGATATTAGGCCTGAAGTTGTGAAACTGGCTCAGTCACAGCAGGTAAAAATATTTAAATGTTCATTAGCATGAGCCTGAATGAGGAAAAGTGAGAGACATCAATGCGGCAGAACAAGAGGAACCTGCTTGGTGACATCATCGCTATGGCTTTCATTCAGCTCTGCGGCTCTTCTGATTGGCTGAGAGGACAGCAGTAATTTGCCTCTGTGTCACCAGTGTTTGAGAGAGAGAGAGAGAGAGAGAGAGAGAGAGATGTTGTTCTTTCCCTGTCAGTGTGGAGTCGGTCTGCAGTATGTTGCTCTTTTAAAACCAAATGAGTGAAGTTGGGTTTGATTTCTTGTAGCTCTGGACGTTTGACTGCAGGTTTCTTCAGTTCAGTCTGAAACTTTTGCCTTTAGAAGAGCCGGCACATTGACACTGCATCAGCACAGGTACAGTGATCCCATTCACATACTTGTATTTAAACCGGTTGTCATGTACGGTTCTGTGTTTATATAATCTACTGCTGTTTAGTGAACAATGTGCCTTTGTTTGGAATAAAATGCACTAGATTTTTTTTAATCATTATATAAATGAGTACTTGGCAAGTCACAGCAGCGACTCAATTTAAACTATTTAAAAACATTTTTCTAATTCCGTTCTAATTACTGTGCATGTAGTTTTATGACCTTATTAATCGTGACATTACATGGAATATTTTAACAGTTGCCAATTCATTATTAGTCACACCTCATGACTATTTAAGTGAATTGCAAATGCTAAAAGTATTTTATTTATTTTTTTAAGAAAAAACTAATGTCCAATTGCAACAGCTTCTAAAATATACATTTTACCTTATAAAGATGTCAAATTTTGATGTTTGCATGTTCTATGTCAACTACCTTACACGTTGCTGGACTAGAGTGCAGGTGCGTTTGGCTGAATATTTATAGACCGCGAATACTGCAGATATAAATGAGATCATAGCGTCTGAGATTGGTTATTTACAGATTGTTTTGTTTTGCATAGAATTGCATATGATCTCCTCGTTTCCATATGCAAATTAAAGGCGTATCTGTGTTGAGTTTTTGTTGAATAGACTACAGAAAAAAAGATTCTCTTATAAATATTAAATACTGCTTTTCGTTGTTGTGTATTCGGCTCAGTTGTAAGAATTATTGGTTGTATTTGTTTTATGTAATTTTATTTATATAGCACCTTATACAATACAGACTGAAAATAACAGTGTTAAAGCTGTCAAATTAATCATTTATGAAGCAAATTCTATTTGCTCTAAAGCAGCTCCGATATTGTCATTATTTAGCTCAGTTTAGTTCAATAACAGTGTCAAAGTTCATAAATTCAAGTTTAATGCTCTCAGTAAAAAACACTCTTTTATTTTGTTTTTAATAAATACTGTTCATTAAATATGTAACATTATATATGTAAAAAGTCCAAAACAAGGAAAGAGCACAGACAAAACTATAATAATATCATATGATCTTCTATTAAAAAGTAATAATTATCGAACTTTTATATATTGTACATTTTCAAATTGGTAGCTTGATTGTTGTTTAAACTACTGTAAATTATGAGTAGCTTGGGAAGCTATATATTGGCTATTATCTTGTCTAATTAATTTATTTCACCTATTTAACATGTGACTGTGTTTGGAGAAGTGTGTACGTTCAGATTATTGATGTGCAGGTTTGTTTGAGTTTTCTGAGTCAAGAGGATGGATATGTTTTGCACCTTCATTTAGATCCAAAAATCATGAGATTTATCGTCTGTAATGATAGAATGCTAAACAACACGATATTCACAAGATATAATATTTAGCTACGCTGTCTGGCATTATGTTTATGATTGTGTTGTTTTAAGCATTTTTGGCGTCACATGAGCTGGAGTCACTGTAAACGCAGAGAAAGATAGAGCCAATGCAGGGTAAAGGAAGAGCTCTTCATCCAGAATGCAGTGAAGTCAGGTTACCGTGTTTGTTTTTAGGAGGCTTCACTAAAGGTCAGCGTGTTTGGTTGTCACTTAATTTATTAGCAAGCTTTGTTGATGTTCTAGTGTGGCTTTAAAGTATAAAGAACACTTGATCTCCATAGTGAATATTCCATTGAAAGCAGCGTTTCTGCTAGTGTTTTTAATATCTCTTATTTTTCCTCTGTATCCCTTTGTTCCCTCCCTCTGCCAGAGTATTTTGTCTCTTCCTGTTCTCCTGTGATATCAGGTTCCTGTTTTTTTTCTTTCATTCGGGGGTTGAGTTCACTGACCGAGGGCAGGCATGCAGAGGAGATGAACTGAAACGCTGTCCTCCAGCAGCCCAGAAGATGTAAACGAGATTTTCTGATGAAAATGGGTCTCATTCACTAACCATGAGTAAAACGTTTGTATGAACATTGTATGAACATAAAATACATGAATTTACACTTCAGTTTAGGATTTCAGAAATGATTACAGAATCACTCTGTGGAGCTAAAAATTTGAAAACAATCTATATACAACTCGAATTTTGGAAATGTTGGGACGTTTTTTAAATGTGAATAAAATGAAGTCAAATTCAAGTCACATGAGCCAATATTTTATTCACAGTAGAACATAGATAACATAAATGTTTAATTTGAGACATTTTAATTAAATTTTTTCTACAGGTCTCAAAATAGTTGGGACGTGGGCATGTTTACCATGGTGTAGCATCTCCTCTTCTTTTCAAAAAAGTTTGAAGACGTCTGGGCATCGAGGTTATGAGTTTCTGGAGTTTTGATTTTGGAATTTGGTCCCATTCTTGCCTGATATAGGTTTCCAGCTGCTGAAGAGTTTGTGGTCATCTTTGATGTATTTTTAGTTTTAATGAAAGATCAGGACTGCAGGCAGGCCAATTCAGCACCCGGACTCTTCTACTACGAAGCCATGCTGTTGTAATAGCTGCAGTACGCGGTTTTGCATTGTCCTGCTGAAATGCACGTCATCTGGAGGGGAGCATATGTTGCTCTAAAACTTTTTATACCTTTCAGCATTCATAGTGCCTTCCAAAACATGCAAGCTGCCCATGCACTTATGCACCCCCATACCATCAGAGATGCTGGCTTTTGAAATGAACGCTGATGACATGCTGGAAAGTCTCCCTTCTCTTTAGCCCGGAGGACATGGCGTCTGTGATTTCCAACAAGAATGTCAAATTTGAACTCGTCTGACCATAGAACACTTTTCCACTTTGAAACAGTCCATTTTAAATGAGCCCACAGGACACGACGGTGCTTCTGGACCATGTTCACATATAGCTTCCTTTTTGTATGATAGAGCTTTAGTTGGCATCTGCAGATGGCACAGCGGATTGTGTTTACCGACAGTGGTTTCTGGAAGTATTCCTGGGCCCATTTAGTAATGGCAATGACAAAATCATGCTGATGAGTGATGCAGTGTCGTCTGAGGGCCCAAAGACCACGGACATCCAACAAAGGTCTTCGGCCTTGTCCCTTACGCACAGAGATTTCTCCAGTTTCTCTGAAAATTTTAATGATGTTATGCACTGTAGATGAAATTTGCAAAGCCTTTGCAATTTGACATTGAGGAACGTTGTTTTTAAAGTATTCCACAATCTTTTTACACATTATTTCACAGATTGGAGAGCCTCTGCCCATCTTTACTTCTGAGAGACTCTGCCTCTCTAAGAAATCCCTTTTATAGCCCTTTTATATAACCATGTTACAGACCTGATGTTAATTAACTTAATTAGTTGCTAGATGTTCTCCCAGCTGAATCTTTTCAATTTCTTTCTTTTTCAGCCCTTTGTTGCCCTTGGGCCAACTTTTTTGAGATCTGTAGCAGGCATCAAATTTGAAATGAGCTCATTTAGTGGATAAAAGTGTAAAATTTATCCGTTTAAACATTTTATTATGTTTACATTACATCTTATTGTGAATAAAATATTGGCTCATGTGACTTGAAATTCTTTTAGTTTTCATTTTATTCACATTTAAAAAAACATCCCAACATTTCCGGAATTGGGGTTGTAATAGTAGTTATAGCTATAATAATATTATTAATAATTATATAAAAAACTGCTTATTGTTTTATTTGTTGTTGTTGTTGTTGTTGTTATAGTTGTTGGTAATGAATCCAGATGATTAAATTTCTAGAAACTGAATTACTAAGTGAGTCTACAGTAATTCTGGGATAGTTTTTATAACTAATAAATATAATGAAATATAATAATATCAGTAATACCTTATTTCAATAATAATTTCATATTTAATAAAATGTAATAATATTTTATTATTATTATTAATCCATAATATTCAATTTCTAAAAAGTAAATAACTAAGTGACTCTACAGTAATTCTGGGTTTATATAACTGATAAATATAAATTGTGCTTTCATAAATGCTTTCATGTGTAACTTCAGATGTGTTTTTCACATGCATTGCAAATTTTTAACACTTTTTACACAATTATTCGTGAATGGGACCCAATGTGAGCAAGTTCATGCTGTTTACTAGTCGCCACCACAATACAAGTTTGTGTTTTTTAGAACATTGTTATGCATTTGCTAGGTTATTCTGGGTGGCTTTCTTCCTTAATATTATGTCAGACAATGTTTTGCATAAGAATGTAGACCATATCAATTGTTTTTAACAACTAAAAAGACATTGACTTTTTTACCTTTGTATTATTTATCTTTGTTTTATACAATAACAAACAAAATCTGATCAGCACTAATATCAGATTCTTAGTTGCACATATAAAAACCAGCCCTATTAAGGACAACAGAAGGCTTATTAAATGCCTAATACTCTTTTCTGTCATTCTTTCTTCTTAACATGATGAAACGTCTGTCAAAATTAATTATTTCTCTTTGTTCCTTTTCGCTCTCTCCGGCGTTTGTTCTCTTGGCTGTTAATAGCATTCCTGCAGCGGGTCAAGCTGGTTTAGCTTTAAACACTTTTAGAGAATCTCTAAATGCAGGTGAAGGGTGTGTTCAAGGAGAACGGTATGTTTAAAAGGGAACGTCCCCTTTTTTTGCAGAGCTCGGTTTTCCAGATTTAAAGTGTGCTGGAAGTGCAACTCAGGACACAAACACTGTCTTTTGGCTGCATAGGGTTGTTGAAATGACTTTGGTCCTTAACCTCCTTAAGAGGTTAAAAAAAAGTTCTTGATGTTTCATTATACATTTAAACAAATAAAAATTAAGTTTTATGCAATTCAAATATATAGATCTTTAATTTAGGCCAACATTTTGTACAGGTTCTTCCGATCAATGTATCTTGGTCAGTGTTCAAGTAGAAATATCTGCTTTGCAATTGCATTTTAATTGCTGTGGATAAGTGTTGTATTTTGTCTCCATTTACCATGTTTAAATCTGCAAAATTCCATTGATTTTTGAATGCCTGAAGTTTCATCCGAGCATCCATTTATTACTGTGCAGCTGATTGATGTTATGGTTGGTTGCGTTTCACTTGAGACGCATGTAAACGAGAAGAGGTCAGATCAGTGAGGAAGGGGTCAAGCGTGTGGGTGGCATGAAATATTTACACACACACACACAGGATGACGACAACAACAGCAAAACAGAGTTTGAGTCTATACTAATTATTAGACTTTTAGAGGCCCGATACTCCTATAAAGCAATTTGACACTGTAATTTCTAAAGAACTTTTGCCATATAAACAGATTTTTAAATGTAAGTGGTGCTTGCAAAATACACTGCCTCAATGATAGGGTGATCCTATGCAGTTGTGGCTAAGGAATATTGTTTTTAGCACAACGCTATGCAGTTATTAGGTGTTCTGGTGGTTGCTACAAAAGCTGTCATTGGGGTGGTACTATTGGAAAAAGTTACACCTGTACCTTAGTAACCCCTAAAGACTGCATATTAGTACCTTAAATGTATTAGTACTTAAAGTGTGTATATTAGTACCTAAATGGTACATTTCAGTACCTTTTGAAAAGGTACCACACTATTGATAACTTTTGTACTTTTTTTTCTAAAAGTGAAGGTTATTAGCTGTCAAAAGAGTCAAGGCACAAATATGATTGTTTCTGGTCCCTACATATTTCTCAGTCCCCTCCATTAAAGTATTAATTTAAGCTATATCCTTAATGCTTAGAAGTTTAATATTTTGTATTACATGCCTTGGTAAACAAATGTATTATGGGTGTTAGGTTGAGTTTGTAAGATTTTTTTTTTTTATGCTTTTGAAAGAATTTCTTCTGCTCACCAAGGATGCATTTATTTGATTAACAATACAGTAAAATTGTGAAATATTATTACATTTAATAACTATTGTAATATATTATGAAATGTAATTTATTCCTGTGATGCAAAGCTGAATTTTCAGCATCATTACTCCAATGTCCAGTGTCACATGATCCTTTAAAAATCATTCTAATATGCTGATTTGCTTTACTATCACTTTTACTATCACTTTTGATCAATTTAATGCATCCTTGCTGAATAAAAGTATATATTTCTTTTCTAAAAAATCTTACTGACCCCAAGCTTTTGAATGCCAGTGTGTCTGTAAGCAGCGTTGGGGGTTTGTGGTTTACAGGAAGTTGCATGCTGCTCACATCTCTATGGTGACCACCGAGGTCCTCCGGGGGGCAGGTATGCCAGGAATGCTGGGGGCATTTGAGCAGAAGAGTTCAGAGATGCACACGCTGGCTTTAAAATCATGGATCGTTAATGTGCTGATCCAAGATGGTATATCAAGGCTCCAATAAACGTCCCTGCATTTCACAGGCCACTTAAAGTGATTCATAGAGATATAATTAGAAGAAGGTCTCGTCTGAAACAGTCAATGCACACCTACAGCAGTCAGGCCAATCACACCCTTCTGAAGAAAGAGTGATAAATCAAGCTTTAAAAGAGAAAGAACATTTGAAAGAGAGGTATGCAACATGCTGTTCACATTTAAAGAGATAGTCCTTAAAAAATATTCTCATGCTGATCTGTAAAAGGAGTTATTTAGAAAAATGTTCAAGCTGCTCTCCTTTAAAGGGATAGTCCTCCCAGAAATGATCATTATTTACCCTCATGTTCTAAAACGGTATGCATTTCTTTTTTCTTTGGAACACAAAAGAATATATTTTGAAGAATATTTATAATCAAACAGTTTCATTTTCTACTGACTTCCATTGTATTTTTGTCTATATTGTATTAAAGTCAATGGGAAACTAAATAGTTTAATTGCCAATTTTCTTCTAAATATTTTCTTCTGTGTTCCACAGAATAAAGAAATACATACTGGTTTTAAAATTTCAGGGGTGAGAGCTGATTTTTCATTTTTGGATGCACCGTCCCTTTAACTAAACGTTTGCTTGGAACGTCTTTGTGTCTTTGTTGCCTTTTAATAGTGGTGTGTTAAAGCTTTCAAAACCCTTTCAAAAGAGCGTGATGACACCTTCTCTAACTACAGGAATGCTGTGTCAACATTATAAGCTTTTATCAGTGAGATTGGAGTGCTGCTGGTTTGCTGTCTAAGCTCTTAGAGTTGCAGTTTGTGAGGTAGATACTTCTCATACACAAACACAAATAAATGGTCTGAAAAATGCTTTGTAACATTTTTTCTGCAAAAAGAAATAAACATTCAGTTTATGAAATAAGGGGTGAGGTGTGTGTGTGTTTTTTTTTTTTTTTTTAAATAATTAATAATTTTATACAGCAGGGATGCATTAAAGGTGACACATCATGGCCTTTTCTGTGTTTAAGTGCTATAATTGGGTCCCTGTTGCAACCCAGAAAACGTGAAAAAACAATCTAGTAAATTTTTTTTGGCAAGCCTTTCTCTGCAAGCTTGAGAAAAAACGAGCCGCTCAGGTTTTGCTCCCCCTGTGACATAAAAAGGGGATCTTATTATAATATTACCGCCCCTTTATCTACAAGTTTCCACCCATGGCGCTGCCATTGTGTTTTCGCAAACGACAACGATGCACCAGTTCTAACGCCATGGCAAACGTTCGAGCAAAGCATGCTAACTGTTCTGTCTTTGGCTGCACAGACGAGCACAGAACACTATTCACAGTCCCAGCCTCAGAGGAGACAAGAAAGCAGTAGATTTACTGTATATTACGCTGCTGCCACACAGACCTAATATAAACCTGTGATTTCTTTCCCAGCAGTCTTTCCTTCACAGACATAACCGACTGTTTTTGTAACTCACGTGTTTTTAACATAAATGTGTGTATTTGACAGTTTAAGCGCATTAAGACATCAAAGAGAACTTTATTGTAACTTTATTGTATCCTGTCCTTCAGGTTAATAAAAATGATCTTGTGTACAACATCCATGTAAGCATGTGGTGAATGGACCGGACGGTTCCTCCTTTGTCAAATACAGCCACAACAACAGCATTTGAACCCAAGAGCCTATATAATACAGTCACATGAACGTGTAAAAAGAGACCGAGTCAAAGACTCGTCCTCTCTCTGACTCTGACCAACACTGATTCTGCAAAAATACATGATCTAAAGACAAACAGACGCATGTCATTTACAAAGTAACCAGTGCACTCATAGCGTCTAGACTAGGGGTGTGCGAAATGACATATTTTTGCAATCATCCTCGTCAAGCCCTGTTTAATTAAGCTGGTTCAGTCATGTCCTTGAGATGCATTTCTTAGAAGGCGTTCACATATGATGCACACTTGTTGTCCACCTGTTTTTAACTTAATGAGATCATGGTTGTGATAACCAAGACAATCCTTGAACAAGTTCAAGAACAAGTCTGAGAGAACAGAACAGGAAGTTTAGATTAGTTACGGACATCTGATCGTGCATCGTTTTATTTTGAAAAGAGTTGTTTTGTTTTCCAAGATACGAGTGCTTTAACTGTTTGTAATTTATAAAGAGTACATGTCTAACCTAAATGTTTGTTTGTGTTTGTAGAGAGTGTTGTCCAGGTCCTTGCTGTTCTGACCCGCGTCCCCTCAGTCCATCCAGAGACGGCAGATGCAGTGGAGGAGTCAAACTACGCATCAAAAACAGGTGTGCATGTGTGAAGAGCTCAACCTGCTGTTGATCTTTGTGTTTGGTCATCAGCTGAGTTGTTTTAGTACTATTGAGATACTATTGTAGTTTATATTAATAGTTCGAATTAATTTTTTAGTTTAATTTTAAAGTTTTTGTCATTTTTATTTTTACTTTATTTTATATAGTTTTATTTCATTATTTTAGTACATCAAGTTAAAATGAAAATGAGAAATGTTTGCTGAAATTAAAAGTAATATTTTATTTCAGCTAAAATTTATTTTAATTCAAGTAACACAAATGCTTTAATGGTTTTAGTTAACTAGAATATCCCTGATCTGCACACAAGGTCATTCATCAGAGGCATTTCTAAGGAAATTTTTGAAACAGGAAATGAATGTGTCTCTCACAGGAAGAGGAAGTATTGAAGTGGATTTGGGTTTATGGTTCCCAGTTGGTCACATCAGGGGTGACTGTCAGTGCATCCCGTCTCTGTTTACTCTAAATCCACTATTATTGAATTGTTTATGGGGTTTTCAAGGGGATTTTTTGGAGAACGGCAAAGTTTTGCTGTTGTCTCGCATACCAAAATGAACTTTTCCCTTTTTTTCTAGTTTCTGTCTGTTTCTCTTCCTCTCTGTCTGTGTGTAAATAAAACTGGAGTACTGTGTACAGACGCTGTAAATAGCGAGACGGCCCGATCCTTAATCTCACTTTTATCCGAATAATGTTTTAATGGAAAGGTCGAAGAGTTGAATTTGGCATTTGGCCATGATAACAGGCTAAAAGATGCACTTACATTAAAACCGGGACCCAGTTGGCATCAAGCAGTTTATATGTCCAATTTTTGTACAAGAATCACTCGTGTATATATATATATATATATATATATATATATATATATATATATATATATATATATATATAGCTATATATATATATATATATATATATATATATATATATATATATATATATATATATATATATATATAGCTTTTTTTTGTTTTGTTTTGTATGTTTTTCTAAAGTTTTTTTAAAAACTGAATACTTTTATAGGGCAAGGATGTATTAAATTGATCCGAAGTGAAAGTAAAGACAGTAAATTTATGTTAAAGAAGAATTCTATTTCAACTAATTACTGTTTATTTTAACTTTCTATACATCAAAGAATTCTAAAAATAATGTTTCCACAGAAAATATTAAGCAGCACAACTGTTTTCGACATTGATAATAATAAATTAAATGTTTCTTGAGCAGCAAATCAGCATATTAGAATGATTTCTGAAGGACCACGTGACACTGAAGACTGGAGCAATGATGCTGAAAATTCAGCTTTGCATCACAGGAATAAAATACATTTTAAAATATATTCAAATAGAAAAATGTTATTTGAATTTGTAATAATATTTCACAATTTTACTGTATTTTTAATCAAATAAATCCAGCCTTGGTGAGCAGAAGAGATTATTTTCAAAAACAAACAACCCCAAAACTTTTGAACAGTAATGTTTATGTAAACATTTAATCATAATATACAATATACTGTAATTTCAAATACATAAATATATGAGAAAGGACATTTATTTTGCATTGGTCCGACAGATGGCGCTCTGATCGCCCCAGAGACATCGACAGATAACGTGCACAATATTTCCGCCCTTCTCATCTAAACACCGATACTGAACATGACTTAATTTTGTCCATGTTTAGTCACCATCCTCAAACCCGCCAGATATGTGAGATTACCTAGTTTGAGTGCTTGTTTTGGATGCTCCACTCATGTCTGTGCTCTGAACATGTGGTCATGGACGTCGTAACGCTACACAAGAAAAAAAAAATACATTTAGGCGTTCCTGCAGCTATTGGAGTTTTGATTAGACTTTTATAGAAACTGAGTGATTTGACAATTTTGAGATGTTTGGTGTGTAAAAAAACCCAACAACAGTGAATATAAACGTAACCAAGACAGCAGTGTTCCAGGCCCACCCAACAGTTTAGAGCAGTTATTTATATGCGTTATTGTACACACACATTAGGTATGCAGAGAATGATTACAGGAAGTGAGTCTAAAGTGCCTTGGGATGAAGATTCAAAACCCTGGCATCTTAAATTCTCTCTCATCTTTCTCTTTCACTTGCTTGGTTTCTCCATAACATGTAGTCGGTTCTTAGAAGAATCTTCTTTTAGGATTTTAATAACGTCTAGTTCACTTGCAGTTCATCTGTCATGTGTGTTTTGCTCCGTGTTCCTGGATTGTGAACATTCCAATGTTATTTGCACACTCCGAGGTAGGATTTCCCATGATCCCACAGTGACATGCATTAATAACACAACCTGTCTCCCCCTGGATACCTTCAGTCTGATGAACCATGTCAGCTTAAAGAACTCGACTGAAGACAGTTGCTTCACCCAGACTGCAAGGGTCATGAGATTGCATCCCAATTTTGCTCATATACTTTTACATTGAAAACATTGGTGTATATAATAAGAATGTATTTACTTGTCTTGTCTTCCAGTAAAAAATATATCTAATAGATATGTTAGAAATATAAACTTATTTTGCCATTGAATTGAGTTTTTCTTTCTTTCTTTCTTCATTTATTAATTAAGATTTTTAAAGCATAAACCTTACTAAATTTTGTTAGATTTCTCTAAACTTGAGTCTTATGTAATTTTTTTTAAAAGATGTTTAGATTTTTTTACTGGAAAACGAGACATAAATACTGAGCGAGATGTATTATATTTTATTTTACTAATATATAGGTGTGTGATGTTGCACGCTTCACTAAGTAAACATAAATGTTAAGATCAAAAGTAACAGTAAAGACATTGACATATCCCCCCAAAAAATCTATTTAAAATTAATGCTGTTCATCATAGAATTCTGAAACAATTCCAAAAAAATTAAGCAGCACAACAATCGGCATATTACAATGATTTCTGAAGGATCATATGACTGATTATCCAGCTTTGCCATCAAATCAGATTTTAAAATATATTAACATAGAAAAATGTTTCATTCAATTACTGTATTTTTGATCAAATAAATACAGTCTTTGTGAGCATAGGAAACTTCTTTAGAAAAACAAAACCAAAAAAAACTATAAAAATGAACGGTGTTGTGTATATACTTATTAGATTATGAAATTACATGCTGTCCCATCACCGTCGAGGTATGTTTAGTGCATGGAAGTAAGCAAATTGTGATGTAACCTGCGATCCCAACTATATCTAACAGACAGACAGTATTTAGCAAGCATCTCCATTCTCCTCTCGAAGCCCACCGTTTCCACCTAATCCAATTCTCCAATTTCAGCTTCCTCTCAGATCAAACAGATTAGCGTAGTTGACGAGCCGCGTTCTCAGGGATCAGATAAGGTTTCTGCAGCGGGACACACCCTCAGTCTGGCCCAGCCGGGGAGGCGACGAGAAGGCCCGAGAGAGACGGTTTGGGGGTTTTTGTGTGGGTCAGACCCTTTGGATTTCCTAGGAGTCAGGTTACCATGAGAGGCCAACGTGAAGCGTCTCTCCTGGGAACGATGTGATGCCACGGAAATCAGCAGTTATTGTACTCGGGTGATGTAAAACCTCAGGTGAACGGAGCAGAAAGTCACCACGTCGCTCACGTCCAGTGGCCTTGTTCTGCAGACAGGTGAAGACACATGTGCTATTACACCTGCCCGTATTCCCTGCAGGCCCGGAGACGGCTGTCAGCGACTCATGAAAGCAACCCTGCGACACACCCTAACTATGGCCTTCCTCTTCCCACAATGCCCTCTGGGCATGGATAGGCTTGTTGACTTGTCTGGGATCACGTGGATGATCATGATGACGAAGAGGGAGAAAAGAAAGGAAGAGAGGAAGATGCACACAAAGGCCAGTCTTTGTTTGATGGTATGAACCAATGTTATCATGTGTTCACATTTGCTCCCAGCTGTCTGTGCCTTGCGTTATTTTACTATTTATCCCAGTTCCTTATATCCAACGCTCTTCTAATATACAATCTCACAAAGGAAGCTTTTTCCTCCATATCTTCGTTTTTGAAATATGTTTGTCCAGTGCTGGTAAGGACAGGATGTTTATTCTAGTTCTTATCGTGACTTTTTAATGACGCTTAATTGCATGTTTTAACGTTCTTTGCGTCGTCAAACTGCACCCCGCCAACCTTCCAGCCGCTTAGAATTTCACTCACAAATTATCAGAAGACTGCTAAAGACGGCATGGAGCTGCTTGGGGCATTTTACCGCAAAAAGCTGCGGAGGAAGCAGAAAACGAACCTCGGAAGATCGGACGGGGCACTTTGCAAGGTGCCGTCGGAGGCCAGCGTCAACGGTCTGGCTACGGGATTGATCTCTAAAGTGCTGAGACTGACTGCAAGGTAACTGCTGAGCGCTCGTTAAGGGAGGATAGCGAGGGAATGATAGGTAGCAGGTCAGGTAATGCTTTAACCAGAATGCAACTGGGTTTGAGGAAAGGCCTTGACTACTTGCTTTATAAACTTGCCAATTTAAAGGAAATTAAAATTCTGTCATGATTAAGTCACCCCAAATCCAAAGAGCTTTCTCTTATGTGGAACATAACTCCATTGATCCCCCAATGGGATTTCATTTTATCTGTAATTCTATGTCTAATTCTAATACTAGTAGTAGTATTTATAGTCACTTTAAAAGCCGTGGGGTTTTTTTGGTCACACTTTATTTTAAGGACAAATTCTCGCTGTTAATAAACTATTAACTACAACTTTTGCCTCAAACTCCTAATTATTGTTTAGTAAGGTAGTTGTTAAGTTTATGTATTGGGTAGGATTAGGGATATAGAATATGATCATGGAGAATATGTTTTATAATTACTAATAAATAACCAATATGCGTAGTAATATGCATGCTAATAAGCAACTAATTAATAGTGAGAATTGGTCCCTATAATAAAATGTTACTGATTTTTTTTTTAATTATCTGTATATATTGTTATAATATGTCTTTGATTTTAATTTTAGATTTTAATTTAAAATTTTAGTCATTTTTTAGTAATTTCAGAAATTGTTTATAAATGTTTATTAATTTCATAATGTGATTCAGTCATTTGTATTAGTGTTTTTTATTTTATATATTGTTTAGGTTTAATTTATTTTTAGTTCCATTTTAGTTTTTATTTATTTGCAGTTTATTAATTTTTGTGCTCCATTGTAAACTTAATACAGTTCAAAATGTTTTTTCATTCAAATGTTTTTATTTTATTATTTGACTTAATTTCATATTATTAGTTTTTCCTTTTGTTATTATTTCAATTTACAAAAATCTTTAAATAGTTCTATTTTTAGTGAACGATCATCACCCTGTCTTAAAGTATTTTATATTATGACATATAAATATTCTCTTGCTGATCAGGTCATCCAGGGCATGAATCCACAATCTGAATAGGATATGAATAATCATTACAGCAACTATTTAAAAAAATGCAACAATTATCCTCCCTAGATAAAATATCTGAGACTGTGAATGTACTTCTAGATCAGTGTCTCCTGTTTACATGAACATTTCCGGTCTAACTGCTTTTCGAACCATCGTAAGGTGGTCAAAAGTATTTTCTGTTCTTTGCTCAACACTGATTGAAAACATTTTACTTATGGGAGTCATTAGGACAGAGCTTGTCCAAATCTAGAATGGTCAGAAAGAGCGGCCCTTTGGAAGAGGGTGTGTTAAAGCAACAAGAAAGTCACTTCCATAGCAACATGTCATAAAAGCCAGATGTTTTGCAGATGCAGTGTCCGATCTGTCTCCATAGAGCAGGGTCAAAGTTCAAGGGAGTGGGTTGTTAAGGAAACAATCTAAGACACTTCATTGTCCTGAGAAATGTGATCAGCTTTGTGGAGGACATTACAGCTCCTCAACCAAAGACTTTTTATCTTTTTTTATTTTATAGTGATTTATTATAATAGTACCGTTTCTTATTTTGTTTAATATTTTGTTTCTTATTGTCATAGACAATGCTGTATATATATTATATATACACACACCCACACACAAACATATATATAAAATCATCAAGATCCTAAAACAAAGAATAACTAATTTTTTTATTTTACAGTGATACATTAGTAATATTATAAAAAAACTATAATAATATAAAAAATAATAATAATAGATTATTTTTATATTAAATTAAATTAATATTTAATTTGACAGTCATAATTTGCTTTACAGAGTAAAAAAAAAAAAACATTTTAAAAGTTGCATTAAGCATTTAAAACATTTGAAATAACAATCACAGTTTTTGTCAGATAAGAAGCAATTCGATTTTTTTTCCCCCATATCATGCAGCCCTACTTCCTAAAGCTTTCCCACCGCTTGCACTACAGTACTCAAGCCCAGAGTTACAGAATGACGCAATTCTAGAAGAGCACTAATAGAGGTATGTGCTACATTTGCCCAGTCAGCTGACTGAACATGATCTTTAGTCGCATACTGGCTTTGTCTTTCTGGCTACTGATCTCACACCATCATTAAAGGCTTTAGTAGGTCACTTCAGTCAGCAGACTGGTTGGGCACAAACTGGCATATTGTGTGTGTGTGTGTGTGTGATTGAATGTCTGGAGCAGCAGTAGGTACAGACAGTCTGCTGATCGTTATATGAAAAACATTCATTATGTTCCACGCTGTTTGAAACCAAAAATGTTTTTGTTTTAGACAATGCCAGCATTCTTGCCATGTTTCGAAAACACTTCAGCACTCTGTGCCAAAAAACAGAAATAGAAATCTACTTCCAGCTTTCCAGAGTTTTATTTCTCATTCTTATGAATAAATATTTATAATACATAAATGTTCAATCTGTCAGTGACTAGATTAGGAAGTATCTATTTACTGATGTTTACATAGTGAGATTCTGGTAATAAGGCAGTGCCACATTCTTCAGGGATGTTTTGATCCTCAGTGGCCTTGACCACACAAGACAGTGCATGCTGTATGTTTACATTAAACTACTTTGACGTCTCACCAAACCGTGTTTTTGTATTTTAGTTTAGTTTTTTTGTGAAAGCATAGTCACTATATTTGTGTTTAACTTTATGCATTTGAATTGCATTCTCCAAAAGAAATGCATAGACTTTTATGTGTCTTTTAATCTCTCTTTCCCAGACGGAGTGAGCCTGGATCTCGACCTCATTCCTGGCATTCTACGAAGCTGGGCGAGGGCCCTCAGGATTCGGACAGCATGATGCAAGTCACCCAGGGTGGTGTGGGAGCCCCCTGGCACCAGAGCTACCACTCCAGGTCAGTCCAACTCGAACACAAACACACCTGCAGTCTGATGCCTCTGTTGAAGAGCAAACAAAGTAACAGTCTGACTTTCTTCTATATTTCACAAGGAGAGCATGTCAAGATTTGATCATGACCGAGATATAATAGTGAAGATGACATTTTTTGTACAGTGCAACAGAAGGATTGGCTAAGTCATCTTAGCTATAATCCACTAACAATGAAGACATTTATTCAGAGAGAGAGAATATTGTGTGTCCTTAGTTTGGGTTGCAGCACCTGATTTGACTTCATGAGGTATTTCCTATTAGTTGCTACCCCTTGGGTGATTTTTCCAATTTTATCGATTAATTTGAATTTAAATATTTTGCTGCAATTTTTATTTTTTAAAAATCAAGGAATCGCAATTTTGAATAGAAAAACAATGGAAAAGCAGCACAAACAAATAAAAAAACAAACTCTATGTCTGATATTTCATTTTTCGCATCATGGTGGCAGGCTGAAAGCTGCTGTTCATTCTTTCTTTTTATAGAACATTTATAGTTAATAGTCTACTGGTGTTATACCTTCAGTCATTTTGAATTTGAATTACCTTGACTTCTGAGAATTTTATTTAAAGCATTTTCCTTGTATTATTTCTGAACATATAATATTTATAAGACAAGTTTGTACAAGATGTAGTTGTAGTTCATGCATCTTTTCTATTTAACAAATTATTTGTTTAACATTTACATCATTTTGGCAACTTCATGTGTGGTGCACTTAGAATAACAAATATTCCAAGTGGAATAACTTGGGTTAATAAAGAAAAAGTTGCTTGAATCATGTTGTAGTTACATCGTTAAAAATCGAGAATCGGTCAAACGTTCTGAAAAAATCAAGGTTTTGTTTTTTTGCCGTATCACCCAACCCTACTCTTGATACATGAATGTTATCTAGCATGCTACATACATAAACTAAAATATTTTAAATATGCTTTTGACTGTTTAATTTAAGTGGCATGTGGGTGCATATTCTTAAACCAATGGCTGGAAAGGTCCATTATCATTAATGTTTCTAGATAAGAATGTTGATTATCTCGGCCAGAAGTGGCTTAATTGTCTTTCTGTTGATAGATTTCCTGTTGTGTATGATCATGGACATTATTTATTTAGTTGCTGCATACTTCCCCCAAACACTCAAAAACCTTGTGCGCTTGTTATCTCGATCATTATCACTGTATTTAGTCCAGAACGTTCAAGGGCCATCAATGATGACACTGAAAGAAAAACATTTAGAGTGTTTGAAGGGGACCAGAGAGCTAAGCATTGACGCACGGTCTAATAAAAAAACTTTCTTTGGGATGACACTCCCTCAACAACCCTCTGAAGGTTCCCATGGCAATGGTCACCAATAGCGTTCCACTTTCTGAGACCCGGTGGTCAGAGTTTGATGTACTGACTTGTGATTGGTTGATCTAGTTCTTAGAGGGGTAACTGCAGAGCTGTTGACAATGGGTCAGTGACATCATGTTAATTATGCCAGCAGAAATACCAGCGGCCTGATGCCAGCTTTCAGAATCCGGCAATCACATACCCATAAAAGGGCAGTCGCCTCAGCAGACCCAGCGCATCACACGCAAAAACATATTGCCATGATTCCAACCTTTACGTAGCCGATTCCCACAGTTTGGTAACAGATTTAAATCTGTAGCTTTGTCACATTATCATTAGGCCAGGGAAGAGAGAAGAGGAAGTACAAAGAAAGGAAATCTAATTGCAAATTCACTACTTTATGGATTTTACAGTGTAATCGACGCCAGATATGATGTAAACAGTCCAGACATCAATAACATCAGTTACATTGTAGCAGTTATTCTTATAAGGTTTAATCTAATCTTTGTTCTTTCTAGTGAATAATTGAGTCGCAGGGATAGCAGACTCAAATTGTGACTATGAACTCCTTCTTATTTCATAAGAAGTAGTAAATCAATGTCTTTGATGTCTGTCCAAGTCTGTAACAGCTACTAATTTAGCTCAGACCGTCAACCAGAACAGCATCTCGATCTGCAGTTATGTTATCCCAGTAAAAATTATTGCTCTTAGGTCTATTCTAATCTTTTCCCCCATCCCAGTAAAATAATGTGAATTACTTTTGTATTTAATTTCAAGTTATTTTGTGCATTGTCCTCAATTTACTACAATTCATTTAATAGAATTTTTAGTTAAACTGTTGACCTAAGTTATTTTGGGTCATTGGTGTTTTCCATTTAATCTAATGACCCTAAATAACTTGAATATACAGTTAATACTATATTGCTCATTTGTCTATTGTTTTTTTTCTGCAGTGCCTCAACCACAGACCTATCAGGATTTGAGACAGGATTCCTTAGGAAGAGCCCAGATCAGTACAGTTCCCGGGGCAGCATGGAGAGCCTAGACCACTCTCACCCAGCCTACAGCTCCTGCTATCAACTATCGTCATCCAAATCCTCCAGTAGCATTGATCATCTGCACAGCAAGCGGGATTCTGCATACAGTTCCTTCTCCACCAGCTCCAGTATCCCAGAGTATCTTGCGGCGGCACCGTCATTTAACAAGGAGAGGTCATATTCCATGGAGAACGTTCCACAGAGAGAAGGGATGCAGCAGGCTGATATACATTACATACGCACTGTGTACGACCCCCAACAGGGTGTCTCTGAAGAGCATGAGATCAGCTCTGCAGCCCTTATGAGATCCAGTGACAGCAGAGCACAGTCTAGAAGTGGGAATGTCTCAGGCCAGATCTGTCATCGTGGCAGTAGTAGTAGTGGAAGCAGTGGGAGTAGCGGAAGCACCTCCAGCTCACAACGCCACAGCATTGGGCCAGTCTGGGATCCAGGGCACAACCGGCTCTCCTATGAGAACCTAAAGGGGGCGCCAGCCCCTCCATTACGCAGTGACAGCTATGCAGCATTTCGCAGTCATGAGCGTCCCAACTCCTGGTCGAGTCTTGAACATGCTCGGTCGCAGCGGGCACTTCACAAGGGTTCCTGGCATCACTCGAGTGGTTCTGTGGCTACAGGAAAGTCCTCGTTTGGTGCTGAAGGTCAGTTGCACACAGTCATAGAAAAAAGCCCCGAAAGTAGCCCCACCACCAAACCCAAACAGGGTTTTCCTCAGGTTGCACAACCCGGTCGCCTTATGTTACCCACTAGCATCTACCCTGTTCCACCTCCCGAGCCTCATTTTGCACAAATTCCAACCAGCAACCCAAGCTCTGGAAGTGTATATCCAGCACTGGCGAAGGAAAGCAAGCACAACAATCACTGTGACCACTTGGGTGGACCAGTGAAAGAGGACAGGGTCACCATTGAAAACGGATACCAAAGCAATGCTCCTAGCTCAATCCCTGTCCAAACTCATGTTTCGGCACAACCAAAGGTCTCCGATAGAGTGCAAGATGACACTCAAGTCAAACCTGGTTTTTATCGGCCTCATTGGCAATCACAAATGCAGAAGTCACACATGCCATATGTACCCCAGGAAAGGAGGGACCCTTACACCCCTGTGCAACCAAGAGGAGAGAGACCAAATTTCTCGCTTGGTATGGATGATTACGACAACTCACCTCAAGATGAAGAACAAAATAAATGCAAAGTGCAAAGCATCTATCCAGACCCAGTTTACACTGGGAAAGTTTCACAGGGACAAGTTGCTCAAACATACAGCGGAAACTTCATGCAAACTCAAGGAAGTGACCACATAGTCAAACCTTCAAGGCACTACAGTGACTCTAGTGCTCTCCAGGAGAGAGGTCAAGACCAGGATCACCCCCTGACCAGACTGGAGAATGCACTTGCTGAGGTTCAACGGTGCTCCAGTCCCGAAAGTACAACTAGCCAATCCAGTTTCCAAAAAGAGCGTAGCATGTCCGTACTGGAGAAAGTAAGTCATTTTGAGAGACAGCAAGTCAAACCTCGCAGTCATAGCTGCCTCTCCCACCATGGTTCTACGGCTCGTCCGAGCCAAACGTCACGACCTTCCAGTGCCAAGAGCTCCTTCTCTGGTGTAGAGGATGTGCGCAACATGTTGGAGAGAAGCAACAGCTCGGTTCCTCATGGGAGAACTCAAAATACTTCTAGCATGGCGAGTTATGATGGACAGATGGATGTGCATCATGATTTCCTAACAAGATGTGGGAGTAGTGATCATGTCCAACATCGCCAGCAACAACAGCCTGTTGTTGCCCATAAGACCTGTCTTCAAAGAAGTAAGAGCACCTTTCAGCTTGGTGAGGGGAATGGTAAAGACATCCATGGGAAAGGTGACATTCATGACATCTTGGGCACCATCCAAGACACATCTTTTAACAGAGCATATAGAGACAGCATTAAAGATGCCCAGTCTATGGTTCTGAGGTCAACTTCCTTCAGAAGACGTGACCTTGGTGTTAACCCTCCACCAGTGCCAGCTAAACACATGTCTCTAGAACGAAAAGGACCCAGTACAAGTCTAAATCCAGCTACAACATCCCCACACACTCCAAAGGAACGTCATGTTGTTCCTGTTGAAGCACCAAACAGAGCCTCTCCTCCTGACCTCCCCAGTGTCCCAGCTGTTGGACCCCCAGTTATGCGGATCTGTGGACGCAAACGATTCACAATGGAGCAAAAGAAGCTATCGTATTCTGAGCCTGAAAACATGCATGAAGTTGGAGTTTTGACTCAGGAAATCAATCAGGCTGACAAGAAGGTTCAACAACAGTTTCTGGCAAGTGAGATGAGTGTTGCGGATAGACGCAGGATGTTCGAGCAGGTGGCGAATCGTAACGCTGACCCCAGATTTTTCTCCCCCAGGCCTGATTTGAAGCAAATGCAACAAGAGGCACTTGTTGAGTATATGGAGCGCAAAACAGGTAGAAGAGTAGACGGACGCCCAAACCGCCCACATAGCGCTTATATACAGTCCGCTTCTTCCTCTTCTGCTGACTTGCAAAGTCTTATTTCCACCCCAAGTATGAACTCTTTGCAAGAGCCAGCATACGATGCCCTCACTGGTGGTGTACGTAAATCCTCCACCCTTCCAGCAGGAATGCAAAGCTCCTTTTACCCCCTTAGGGTTAACCAAAACCACACACTGCCTGAGGTTTTTGGCCAGCAGTCACAAGGCACAAATCCTGAATCTCACAAATCAGGCGCAGTCCTGACCAGACACACCCTTCCACAGCACTTGGAAGCCACTTTTGAGAGAGCCACCTCTGGCAGAAGCTCAGGGAGGTCAGCTTCAGCTGAGGATTTGCTGGACCGTAGTGAAGAACGTCACATTTCTCAGCACTTTCGGTCCAAGTCATCTCCAGTGGAGAACTTTAGTCAGGTAACACTCATTTATTAGCTGGGTGAACTTGACTGTGTCATTGGTTTAGCCATTGAAGTGACGTGACTTCATACCACACAGTTAAATAATAATGTTCATGGCAGAGTAAATGTGCTTATATTAACCCTCTTATTGGATAGTTACAACTGATTACTCGCTCTGTGTTTCCCTAGCTAGAAAACTAATGAAAAACCCTCAGAACTGAAGAAAATCAGCAGTCAAGCAAACTATAATATTTTTCTTTTTTAAAAATTAAAATGGCCATCATTTGCTCACATTTATGTCATTAAAAACGTGTATGACTTATTTCTTCTGTGGAATGCAAATGAGGATATTTTGAAGAATGTTGTCCATACAATAAGAGTCAATGCGGTCAACTGAACCTTGTTTTTGACGCCATCAACTTGGACTCATTGTATGGACAAAAACAAAATATTGTCTTCAAAATATATTTTTTTTTCTTCCACAGAAGAAATTATGTCTTGACATGAGGGTGGGTAAATTATGGCATTTTAATTTTGGGGCAACAGTCAAGCTGGTGTTCAGTGATCATCAGAGCATACATTTTCAGACAATTGGGGTCTGTCTGTTATAGGGTAAAAGAACAGTCCCTTTCCTATAAATGGGCAGATAATCATTTTTGTACCCACTCCTGGTGCTCCACAGGAAGAGACCAGTGCTCCTCACTTCCTGTTTGGTGCCACAGAGCCTGGGTTTTTGTCAGAGATCTGACAGATGTGCAACAGATAACTGCACTCCTTCTGTGCCAGAGGGCAGGAGTTGGAGATAATGGACAACCCGTCATGGTTTGGGGTTTGAAATATTTGGAATGGTTAAGAAAACCATTTATCTAGGAGAATAATTATCCTTTATGTAAACAATAATGGTTCTGGTATGATGATGACCGTGTACAGTAGACGCACAACTATCCTGTGAAATCCCAGACTATTCCAGCTACCCAAACTTGGAAATGGTTCAAGCAGAAGATAAAATACCAGCACGATGACATTGCTACTTGCTGATATTGTGGCTTTACATAAACCTAAACATTCTGGGCATGAAAAAAAGATCAAAACCAAGCACACCATTCAGTTCACACTCTCGCACGCACACATCTGTTCACAGTTCATGCTAATTGAATACGACATAGTTCAGATATGAGGATGTTGACATGCTGTGTCTCTTTTTTTATTAACTGATCTTAGTTTATCAGTAGTCATGGCATGCACTTGAGTTTAAAATTAACATTAAAGTTCCAACGTTCTCTAAACTTGAGGTAACCATGAAATAATGATTAACTTCCTGTTCCTGGTGTATGAAACAGAAAGTGCTACAATGTCACCTGCTTATATAAAAGAAATTTTCTTTTGTTCTCTTTTTGTCTAGGACTTCTTAGCTAGAGACCTTCAGTTGTTGAGAGTTTCCTCCAAGGAATCCTTTGAAAACAGGTTTGTGTATACGTTTAAAAACATTCACTTCCCATGTCTTACAAATAGTCCTATATACAACATGTGTGGATATTATTTTGCACAGAATTCACATACTAAAAGAATTATACATATAAACATTTTTTCATTGGATGATCTATATTTGCATTCTATAGGCTTTAAGTTAAGACAACTTAGCATTAGTAACATTTTTGTTGCTGAAGAATTGTGCAGTCCTTTAAAGAGCAAGAATTTATTTGCAAGTTCAAAACTATTTGAAACTGAATTTTATGGAAATATTTACCCATAAAAGGTCTTAAATTAACGACCAACCCTTAATCGGTCAGTAGCAGTGACAGAGTCCCGCTGCAGCTATTTTTGAGTTTGTTTTGAGCCATGCACGAATTCCCACCAGAAGGATAAATGATTTGCATTTCATTTACTTTAAAAATTACAGGTATTGGAAACCTGACAAGCACAACATAATGATGGTACTTTCTCATTTCATATGCATGTTTTAATAGGGTGTTGGCAAACATGGGACACAAACAGCCGTCAAGTTCAGCACGTACGGAGAGGAGTTACCAGCTAAACCAGGGTCCTGTCCAGCAAAACGCACCTGTGTTGAGGCGTGAGCGTCAGAAACATTTGGACCGGCCTAAAGCACAGAGTGCTTCAGGTCTGGCTGCATCTGTGGGACTCCCTTGCCCTTTCACCTCTCCAGGCATTGCTGCCAGCCTCGACTGGCATAACGGAGACAGACTGTATCAGCCCAACCTGGACTCTATTGCATTTCCCGAAACTGGCCCACAAAGTCAGAAGTGTCCACCGGGAATGGTGCGGCAAAACTCCAGCGACACCAGCACTTCTGAAGACACCCTGAAGGACTTCCCGTGTCCGGTGGCCACTCCGTCACCTCCACACCCAGAGGTCACAGGGTCACAACTTGATTCAAGGCCACTAATCCTTCCCAAGAGCCCGGTTTCCCCAACAAAGCCACTTCTCTCTCTACGGATCTCAGATTCTGATCTTGTAGATGTTCAGAGTACAGCTGTGTCTCAAGATGATGATGAAGTGTTTTTTGCACCTCTGCCACCACCACCGCCCATCAGAGAGACAGAGATTATGGAAGACTTCCCGCCTCCTCCGCCTCTCACACCCCCAGTCGAGGAGAACGTGGAGGTGTCTTTACAGCATCTGGGACCATTACGGCCCATCAGGTAGAGACACTTCTTGTTGGTCTTGAAACAATTAGATCAGATTTGAGGGATTAAGAGCTTGAACAAGATGAATTTATGTGCCAATAGTATCCCTTGTGATTTTCTTTAATGTAGGTCAGGGTTTGGTTTATGATTTGTTTGATAGGAATGTTGTTCCAAGAACAATAAACGAACATGTCAATCACAGCATTTGTGACTATGTTAAATACCACAAAAAACAATTGCAATTTGTGTGTGTGTGTGTGTGTGTGTGTGTATGTGTGTATGTATGTATGTATGTATGTATATATAAAGGTGTATTTTTTCTGTAGTGCAAAATAAAAAAATTAAATTGCGAACATAGAATATATTTACACAAATTAATATAGATTTTTGCTAAGTATTATTTTCTTATTTATTTTAGGCCATGTTTAATATCTTTTCAATCTAAATATATTTATATTGTATAAACTAATTTTTTTTTTTTTTTTTTTAATTTCTCTTGAAGAACATTTTGTAATATATTTTGGCATTTGAAGGTTTAAACTAAATATTTTTCCCATTTGAAAAATATATTTCCTTAAATTGTGCTGCTTACAACATATATTTCTAAATATATTTTGGCCAGACTCTATATGGGTAATTAAAATTGCTTTTAAATTTTTGGAGCAGAATTTAAAAGCAGAAATGTGAAGCTTTTTAAACAGTTTTTCAGTTTTGTTAGGTTAGTCAGCTTTTTTTCTTCACTGTAAAATCACTTTAACACATGTATTGTGCATGTCTTGTGACTGCACTATTGAAACAGTTATTAACAATTTACAAATCGGCTCCGTTTACTTTCTTTGTAAATGCCTGATTTAACACAGATTTTGTTTGTGTTTTATATTTTTCAAAAGAACAGGAAGGATTTGGTGGAAATGAATTTTTGTCATGCCGTCAATTGTACCGAACTCCAAATATCCTTCAAACTCATTAGTGTAACATGATTTTCTGTCATTTCACACTGCAGCAACCGTGAGAGTCTGACTGAGGCCACAGCCCATCCAGAGCCTGACCACACGACTCCATCGGTGAGCCCTGACAGCTCCAGCGCTGCCTCTCAACCCCAGTCACCCGTCAGCACTCCTCCAGAGCAGGACGCCTCTGAGATACTGGGACCCGACTACCATCTGCTGTCCAGACGAGAGCGGACGCAAGCCGAGCTGCTGGTGGAGACTTTAGCCCGAGAGCTGGTGAGCCACGACACATCCCTCACCTCGCTCCTGGACACCTGGGCAGGTAAAACCACCCTCGATCTGATGGAGGACATCTTCCCTTCAAACGGCAGCCATCTGAGGTGAGTGTTGACAGGAATCATGTATATAGCGGTACCCAATAATCAGGTGGATTTCATGCTCACAGGACCAATGAACACAAGAGCTCTTTGTTTAAAGCTGATTATATTAAAGCTCACAGGTCACAGCCTAATTTTATTGCGATAACCCTGTTGTAAAGATAATGACACACTTCTGTATGTTTCCTGTATTTAGTGTATAATTGATTCATAGAAAAGAGTGACTGTGGCGGTACTGTGGTACAGAGATGGTTTTGGATAACAATATTATGGTGCTTTGATGTATACCATTAACTCAATGATTACTGCACTCATTTAGCATATTATTTGCATTATACACAAGGTATTGAATGACTAATATGGGATTTTTAATGGCTGTTAATGATATCTAGAAACCAGGATGCAGTGTTTTTACTCTTGGCTAAAACTAAAAGTATTAAGAATACAGTACCAAAATGACTCAATCTAAAACTCATATAAAGCCTAATAATAAATGGTAAAAAAAAAAATTATGAAAACTAAAAATATAAAAAGTACTTTTTTGTTTTATAATTTTATGAACTTTTATCATTTAGTATTAATAAATACTATAATTGTATATAAATAATACTAAGAAGGCTGATATAATGCTGATATGTACTGAATGAAATTTCATTATAGAAAACTAAAAGTTAAATGAATAATAAAAGCTAAAATGGTCTAATAGCCTTACATCTGTTACATAAATATCTTTATATCTTTTGACGAGATTATTAGTAGATTTAAAATGGTATTTCACCAAGAAGACATGGTTATTCATCTCAAAAGCCAATCAGTCGGCCTGGCTGTTATAAATTGTTATATCATTACTCTAACACCGTGGTCCAAAAACATGGCCTTACATAAAAAAAAGCCTCAATGTAATAAGATATCCATGTGCTCATATAAAACAAAAACACTAATCTAAGATGCCATATTTTACCATAATTTGAAAGTGTTTCAAGAAAACATGAAATCTATTCACTGAAAACAGGATTTACAGCTTATGTCCAACACAAACATACCAACGCATGGGAACTCCTAGATAAAAGCGATGAGTGTTCTCCCACCTCATATGATCATGATTAGTCTCTCGCGCTCTCCGTGTGTACACTGTCATCTAGCGGCCGATCATGAAACACACACACGTGGAAACTTGTGACACACAGATACTAGACACAGTTGTGCAAACATGTGCATCAAATATATCGTTTAATAACAATATTCAGTTTTCTTTCTTAAACTTTTTAGTTCAATGCATTGTGATTATGCATGCATAAATAATGAACTAAACAGTGAAATGTATTTTTTGGACATAACGCCATGAAAAAACTGCTTTTTGCACATGTACTAGGATAATAGCTTGTTCTTTACTTTATGCATTTGACATTTTGGTTTTTATCCATTTTCTTAAATCGGTTTATGCATTTATTTGCTTGTTTACACCACAGTAAATTGGTTTAAAACATTTATCTGTCACTTATAATACAGTTTTAAGCCTGATTATATGCGGTGTGTGTCGAGTCGCTGAACTAAACGTGTAATTACATGCGCTCTGTTTGACACGGGGAATTCTCTGTCTCTCTATCTGACAACACACAGGGCATTCAGGAGTAACACTCTTTGTTTGTGTGTTTGACCTCCTTTAGGGCTCGGGATGGTCCAGATACTCCCTCTCAGGCTGTTCCAAGAAAAATGGAAACCAACCTGGACGACGAAGAAGATTACTTGAATCAGAAGAAGGTCAGATACACATTTATAAATGAACATATAAAAAATCAATAGGAATAATAATTAAGAACGTAACTGCAACCTATCAAAAATATATTTCTAATGTATGAATATTTTTATACGTGCATTTTATATATTTGTTTCAGCATCTAATAATAATATTACAAATATATTTATATTTGTAATACATAAATATTTTATAGAAAGATTTGAAATGTTTTAACATCTAATAATAACTAGGAAATATAAGCACTCATCAAATATAAGCATATAAGCAACCTACCAAAATATATGTATATTTGTAATGCATAAATATTGCTTTATTTTTATGCACATTTTATGTTCATATGGAAATGTAAATATGTTTTAACATCTAATAATAACTAAGATATATAAGTAACTAAAAGCGATCAAAACTATATTTATTTTATCATTTCTAAATATTTGTTTTTTATATACAGATGTTATATATTTGTTCAAAATATGTGTATAAATATTTGTAATATTTGTATACTGAAATTGTATGTATTTATTCATGTAAATATTTTAACATCTAAAAATATAAGTAAAATCAAAGATAAAATTAATCAAAAAATATATTTCTACTGGAATATTTTAGATTTATGTAAACATGTTTTAGCATCTCAGTTGTTGGCCGCTTTTGTACATCTGAATTGTATTTTACGACATATTTGGATTTTATTTATTTGTGACCCTGGACCACAAAACCAGACGTAAGGATCAATTTAGCAAAATTTAGATTTATACATCATCTAAAAACTGAATAAGCTTTCCATTGGTGTATGATTTGTTATGATAAGACGATATTTGGTCGAGATACAACTATTTGAAAATCTGGAATCTGAGCGTGCAAAAAAATAAATCAAAATACTGAGAAAGTTGTCCAAATTAAGTTCTTAGCAATGCATATTTCTAATCAAAAATTAAGTTTTGATATATTTACAGAAGGAAATTTACAAAATATCTTCATGGAACATGATCTTTACTTAATATCCTAATGATTTTTGGCATAAAAGAAAAATCAACAATGTTGACCCATACAATGTATTTTTGGCTACAAATATATCCCAGTGACTTAAGACTCCAGGGTCACATTTATTTGCTTGCTTGCTGTGTGGTAACATTGTGTTGCATTGTTTAAGCTCTTGTACTGGATTCACATTGTATTCATTGAATGCAGTGGCACATAAATGAGCACAATGACCCAGAGCACAAAGCCAATCTTCATTTCCCAGAATCAGTGAGGTGTTGAATGTGTGCTTGCTGATGGTGCAGTACTGTGTGTGGTCCTGCAGGTAGAGCTGTTGCAGGTGCTGCGGGTGAGCGTGCGGTCGCTGCAGGGCGAGAGAGACGGGCTCTCGGAGCAGCAGAAGCGCTTCACGGCTCTGGGCGGCAGCATGGAGGCTTTAGTTCAGGAGCGCTGCAAACCCAACGAGAGAGAGAAGTACAGCATGTTCGTCGGAGACCAGGAGAAGATCGTCAACCTGCTGCTATCACTGAGCGCTCGGCTCGCCCGCGTGGAAAACACCCTCAATGCTCTGGGCGACGAAGATGCTGCAGAGGAGAGGGTGAGGAGCGTCGCAGGAAATAAACCCACTGAAATCCATTTATAATATTAGTCGAAGTTTCTTGCACCAAAATCAGGTTAATTTAATCAGTTTTATCATGATCATGTTCATTCATCGTTCTTAAATTTAGGAACAGGGTTATTGTAGTTAACTAATACTAAAATTGACCAAAAATCCATTTATATTTGTAAGTTATAAATATTTTAAAGATTTTATACATGCATTTTAAATATTTATTCACATAAATGTTTTTTAACTTCTAAAAATTAACTAGTAAATATAAGTAAAATTAATCAAAAATATATTTATTTTTTATACAAATATTTTATATTGATTTATGTAAAAAAAAAAATTTTAACATCTATTTTTTAGCCATTTTGTACATTCTGAAATATATTTGAAACTATAAATAAAATGTGTTTTATTTCAGCTAGTTGCCAAAACAGATTTTCTCATTCTCATTTAGTTAAACTTGATGCAACAAAATTAATAACTATATAGACAGAATTTTTACAAAAATAAGTCAAAAACACACAAAAATGACTAATAAACCTGTTCTAAAATAAAGGGAAAATATAAGTCAAAACTAATTCAAAATATTAAAAAATATAGTGTTTAAATTTTTGAATTGTAAATGGATATTAAACTTTTGAATTGTAAATAGATATTATATATAAAATTATAATTATAGTAAAATAATGTTTAGAACTAAATGGGACATGTTGCTACTGTAACATTAAGACTTCTATGTAAACACTGGTTTTGCCTATATGAGATGCACAGTAATGCAAAAGAATTATTGATCATTTTAAATGCAAATATGGTGTTTGCATACAAGTCTTAAAGGTACAGCAAAAAGCAAAGCAAAAATGTCCTGCTGCTGTTGATCCATTATATTTAGTGCCGTCACATCCTTGCAAAAAATGTTTTTGCAAAGTGCCATTACTAATGTGACATGCATTACAGGTTTACAAAACAATTTGCAGAAATGCGCTTCACAAAATTTCAGACCGATATGATCAGGCATGTTATATATCATCAAACGTTTCAAAATAACAAGGAAAATGTGATTATCTGCTTTAATACGTCAGTAAACAAACAAGGATCTGGTTTGTAATGTAATCAGTCTGACACATCTACTGCCCTGCAAGAGCCACTTTTTCCCATCCTGCTTTAAATAAACGTACAAAACAACGATTAGAGACTATTTTAGAAGATTTCAACATCATAAACGCTTTGCCTGTGGGAGACGCCAACATCACGCTCATAAACACACACTGTGCTTTAATATTGGGATAGTTGTGAAGGTTAATTGAATGCAAAAGCATTCATTTCTGTGATAATATCAAATATTGCATATAGGAAGCTACGTGTAATAATAATGGAGATTAAGGAATTCAAATATTTCTAGAAGGCGTATATCTCACTGAACTCCAAAACTAACAACAATCCCAAGCTGACACTCCTCAAACATTTAGATTTACTGAATAAAGGGCTGATCCAGATTATTACACACTGAGAAGGAACAAGAAATGACATCATATTAGAGAACAAGATGGAGTGATTCATTTCAGACACCTGCGTCTCAAACTCAGCTGAGGACAGAGGTAAAGTCCAATCTGTTAATTACACAGAATTGAGGGTCATGATAATTAAGCTTTGCGTGTTTGATATCTCATGACATAGTGTAAAATGTAGTCTAAATATTATCTGCAGTAATATTTTAGGTTTTGCACGTGTGTGCATTTCAGAAACCTTTTTTTTAACAATATACCTGTAATATAACACTTATATCAGAGCAATTCCTATGTCTGCAAAACAGCTTCATTTTAAGTCATAGAGTCATGTGCTTGTGCTCCATTGTTTATTTTATTGTTCCTGTTCAACAGCCATCAGGAGCTGTACAAATAAAACCTACAGCACTATTAGTATCTGTTAAGAGGTGTTTCCATCTAAAAGGTGTTTAACATCACTGCGCTTGCAATATTATGCAATTTAAGTCTTTGACAAACATTAGACCTGTCATAAACACATCCTTGAGTTAGCTAAACTAGTCATTCAGCTGAAGACATGCTGAAACATTATTACTGAAAATAATATTTCTGTTTCATTTAGCAAATATTTATATAGACTACAATTAAAAAAATTTAGATTCTTGAATGTTTTTGAAAGATGTCTCACCAAGGCTGCATTTAATTGATCAAAAAATACAGTAAAATCAGTAATATCGTGAAATATTATTACTATTTAAAATAACTGATTTCTAGTTTAATATATTTTAAAATGTAATTTATTTCTATGATGCAAAGCTGTATTTTCAGCATCATTACTCCAGTCTTCAGTGTCACAAGATCCTTTAGAAATCATTCTAATATGCTGATTTGCTGCTCAAGAAACATTTCTGATTATTGTTAACGTTGAAAACAGTTGTGCTGCTTTATATTTTTGTGGAAATCGTGATGCATTATTTTTTTCACGATTCCTTGATGAATAAAAAGTTCAAAAGAACAGCTTTTATTTGAAAGAGAAATCTTTTGTAAGATTATAAATGTCTATACTGTCACTTTCAATCAATTTATTGCATCCTTGCTGGATAAAAGAATGAATTGATATGTTTGTGTGTGTCTGTAGGAATCGCTGCAGCTGAAGAGGAAGCAGTTGTGCAGTCAACAGGAAGACGCTCTCGAGCTGAAGGAAAACCTGGACCGGCGTGAGCGAGTGGTTCTGGACATTCTGGCAGGTTACCTGAGCGGCCCGCAGCTGCGTGACTATCAGCGTTACATCCGCATTAAACCCGCCCTTCTGATTCGCCAGCGCCACCTGGACGAGCTCATACGGCAGGGGGAGGAGCAAATGCAGAGGCTGGAGGAGACCCTCCCCCCTGAGTCCCGCCCAAAGAACACTGACTCCGCCCTCCAAACGCCACATTGTTTTAACTCCACCCACTTGCCACGTCCCACCACTGTGACCTCACTCTGACTCCGCCCATCATAGAATGACGTCGCTCACAGCTGAGGACGAATCAGAATCAACACAATGCACAAAGACAAGTGCCTTAAATGAAGGAGACTTTTTCTGGCTTTTTAAAGTATGGAAGACCATAAACTGTGGTTTATCTACACTAAACAAATGCACAGCGCATGTACACTACATACTTAGCATATAGCACAACACTGAAGCACAATGCTAATTCAATGGGTCAAAATGCCTTATTGTGATTGGCCGAAACACAAATAATTTCCAGCCCTGAGCACTTTGGAACACATGAACCACTATGACGTCACAAAGACAAGAAACTATTGAACACGCAAACACTTTCTGTCTATTTGAAATTCCTGTTGTCGATAAAAGCGACAGCTGATTATTTATGATTTTATGTTGTTTAGAAACTATTTTGTACTCTGTACGTTGCTGTACATACTCAATCCCCTCGTGATTTTAAAATGTAGATGGTTAACCTGTTACCCTGCGCCCCTATTTTTGAGCATTTTGTAAAAAACGATATAACCAAATAAAAATGTCTGTAGCTCTTGAACCCTAAGGTCTATATTTAAAAATCTGGTGTTGTTTGAAACTAGACACTTGATCCTTTGTTACTCTAGAGTCATAATAACTCAAAATTAGTATAGCAATAGAGTAAAACAAGGTAAAATATACATGAAATTGACTCGCGATATGTTTTAATGAAGCTCACTAAGGGAAAAATGGATGAGACTTTCATGCCAAAGGCCTGAAAACACCATAAAGATAAAGCTGAACATCTGACCATGTTTTGATTCAAATTTGAGGATGATACTCCCAAAAATGTAGTTTCTGTAAGCTTTTATTTAAAAAAAATCTAGGCGTCCTTTCAAAAAAGCCATTTGGAGACCCCAAATAGACACTTTGTAAACAAATGTCCAAATGAGTCAAAACTACATAATACATATATGTATATCAATTCAGAACTGCTCTGCCCACCAAAACACACAATAAAAAACTATTTCTGAACAGCATTTGTAGTGCTGACTCATTTAGTCATTTGGTTAGTCTACAAATGGCATTTTTGAAAAAAAACGCCTAAATATTTCCTGAAATAAAATATGAAATAATAAATTTTTTATAGGTAAAGACTTACAGAAAGTACATCTTTATGGTATTTCATTTCAAGAAAAGCTTTGGAAAAGTCATTTGGATATTTTATTTCAAGAAAAGTCTAGGAATCCTTTCAAAAATGCTATTTAGAGACTCCATAAGACACTGCATACTACATATGTATATCAATTCAGAACTGCTCTACCAATGAAACCACAAAAAAACACAAAACTATTTCAGAATTTGAACATAACTAAACAGTCTTTATTCTGAACAATTCCAATAATGAAAACAGTGAACCAAAACAGATTTGATCATTTTTGAACTAGTGAAAACACAAAACATGCAAAATACATTGTTTTTACAACATTTGTATTTTTTATTTATTTTATATGGTGAATATTATGAATATTACTATTTTACTAATATAGTAATAGATTACTATTACTAATATTACTAAATAATAATAAAAAAAACTATTTACAGTATTTACAGTGGAGGAAGACGCTCTAGCAGCCACTAAAATGGTTTTTTTTCTGACCATCTGGATTCACCAGACCTCTGAAAAGACAGGGAAGAGTGAGAGAAAAAGAGTGAGAAAGTGTGTAAGCAAAACAAATCAAACTTGCAACACTGTTTACATTTTGTACACACACACACACACGCGCGCACGCACACACACACAATAACCGGGACATACCCACAAACAAACACACCCACCCACCCACACGAACAAAACTCATGTAATCCCCTCATATTATCCCTCTCCGTTGTCATTTTTAGAATCTAAAACAGCTAACATGAAACAAAAGCTGCAAATACATGATAAAGACACATAAACATTCAAGAGGAGGGTGGAGACACTTACGTGCTAATGCTATCCACGCTTCCCAGCGATCTCAGCGCGTATTCGGCTACTAAATTAGCCATTTTTCTCCCCACGTCCTCCAAAACACCACCAAACGCCACAGAAACACTTCTCAAGTCGAAGATCCACGATGGAGAGATTCAGATGTGAGCTTTGGACAACATCTGTTCGCTGATAGCCAGTCTGTGTAGCGCTGCGACGCCATTATGTGTACGCTTCATGCGTAACCCGAGAGCGCACGAAAACACACGGACAATACGCCGAGCTATTCTCTAAACAATCTTACGTAAACTATTCAAACTGTCAATCACTTTAAACGTCCTTGTGGTTGGCTAACACTTCCATCCATCAAAACTGTGCTGGCGAGGCATTGGCTGGGTTCAAACACCCCTATTGTGATGTGTCCGGATTGACACCTCGCTGACCCATTCACGGACGCGCTTACTGTCCCGGGTTATAACAGCTCCTGCGATTGAAGGAGAGAGACGAGGGAGGGCTATTCTTACTCGGAAGAGACGATTCTGCTGGAAATAGATGGCGTTTCAAAGCTGGAATACGAATTATAATCGATATTTATTGGAAAATGGACGCTATCGATAACTATAACTCGAATCGCTTATGTAAACAAAGGAGGATCTATCGTGTTTTCCCCTATTTTTTCGTTGTTTTGGATTAAAAAGTGGATGCATTTTGAAGAGTGGACCCTTCTCTTGAAATGTATGCTGGTGTGTCTTGGAAAAGTCTGAGCTGACCAGCGCTATTGGCGATCAAACGTGAGTACTGCGGTTCGCTTTGTTCATTTTAAATGGCCGGTCTTTCAGCATTTCTGTTAACCCTTTCCTCTCTGGTGTATTGATTTCAAAAACAAGCTCACATCGTTAATCTTGAGTGTTTTAGCTTTCAAATGATATATAGTTAATGATAATTGATTGAATATTGTTCTAAAACAAAGGTAATAAAAAGTCCGACCACGCCCGACCACGCCCTTCCGGCCCGCCCGCGGGCCGATGCGGGTTAACAGGTTAAAAAGCGGAATAGATATTGTATTTTTGTAAGCAAATGACTAGTGAGGGTGTTTTTGGGCGGCTTTAACAGGTGCTATTATATCTAAATCAGAAACAATAAGCACTTGAACACTATATCAGTACTTGGTTTCAATAGCGATTAGGATGCGAAAATTCCATTAAAACTGAATATTATTCACTACTCAACTGCATGCAGGGTGTTTCTACGTCTTGGTTTGATCACAATGCACATGCCCAAACTATTTTGCCAATATATTTGATTTAAATTTGTGGCTGTTTTTTTATTTGGAGAACATCTTTATTTACGAAATATCGTGAAAAGGACACAATAGCAGCAAACTGTAGAAAGCATTTCTATCGGACTGTTCTTGTATAAGAGGCAGAACTGCTGTTGTGAACCGATACACATGCAATTTGTTTTTGATGGGGCTAATCTGAAGAAATGCTTCTGCCATGCTTTACACTGTTTAAAAGTAAAAAGAGCACAATTGGAAGGCAAAATAAATCTATTTTTTAAATGCAACCTGTTTTGCCATTGCATTCTTTGCAGTTTTGTGAATTCTAATGAAAATAAAATACTGAGACTTTGTTTCATCGTGTCTTGTAAACATACTATGGAGAATAATAATGCTGAATGACACTTAGCATATTAGCATATTAATAAAATTGTTTTAATTCAACAATCGCTCATATTTCAGCAGTTTTATACCTAACAAAAATAAATGAATCCGACAGTAAATCATATTGTAATGCATCGTTATTGGTCATGCAACCTTCATCAGGCATTGTTTTCTCGTAACACTGCCTAGTGAAGGTCACGAGAACCACTGCATTAAACTAAACCAATTTCATTAATATACTAATTTAGGATGTGGATTCCAATAGTATATTAACAGGACATAATCTATCAAATAAAATGTATGTTTTTTTTTTAGGTGTAATTCATGCATGTATACATTCCTATTTAGAAGCAGAATTACCTATATTTATGTCGAATGATTGGTGTGCTTGTCAAATGTTTCAGATTTCATTGCTCAAAAAATACGCTAAACATCTGAAATATTCACCTCACATATCCAAACTGAAAGTTATGCCACATCAGTGAAGCTCCAGGTATGTTCTGAATGTTTTGCATTTGTACAAACCAGTTGCTCGTGCAAGTTAAAAGTGCAGGGAAAGAAATTTATGTGGTTTTTAGTAATACTTTAAAATTCTTCAGCATTTAGAAATTGCTCTTTGTGAGCATAGCTGAAACTATTAAATCATAAATGCATGGGAAAGTCAGAAGGTGTGGGAATACATTCACCTTTATCTTGAAATAATCCCTTTAGAGAGAATCAAGTCACTTGATACCGCTCATAATATGGTCAGAATACTGCAACAGGAAACTAGAGAGGAAAAAGAAACGGCCAAACAAACAATGCAATGGTAATCAGATCAGGGTAACGGCTAAACCATAGTGATATGCACTACTTTATCAGGTCTGAGCAAGCAATCTGAATCATTTAAACTGAAGCATGAAACCACAATGTGCCTCAGTAAGGTTCAGAGATTATGGCCTGATGAGAAATCAAAGAGAAAATGGTCTAAAAATGTAGCATGAAGCACAACCAAAAATGCTGAGAAAGATTTCATGGTCCAACAGTGTGATTGGTCTGTATCTTAAAGCACTGAATCAAAGGTCAAGACGGTTTTACAAAGGTCAAAGTCTTTGTATTTTATTCAAATAATAAACTTGGAGCATAAAGGTGCATCACAAAGTGTAAATATTATGCAAGACTCAATGCAGAGCAGAAACACAGCCAACACACCCTGACACGTCGAAACATGTCAGTAAACACAACAGTTCATACCCACAGATCAGGCCGTGATGTTTCCATGGAGTAAGAAAAATGCTCAACTGTGACAGGGAGAGAGAAAGAAAAACACCCAACTCTATCAGTCAGATCATACCAAACTCTCCTCCCAAACTCTGTTTTTCTGTATCTCTCAGATGGGGGGGGGGGGGGGGGGGGGTAGGTTTAGCCCAGCATGCAAATCATGAAGCCTTGAAACTCAACAAAGAACTTCCATTCCCACCTCAACTCACTCCATAAAATGATTCTGAGAAAAAAAAAAAAAAACTTGACAAGTCACTTGGATGCTTAAGCAACACTTAAAGAGGTCTGAGAGTTACGGTTGTTTAGGCATCTCCTCAGCAACAACTGGAATGTTCTTGTAAATGGGTTGGAATTTGGAGGGGTTTTTCTTTATCGCTCATCCAACGTATTGAGATAAGAAGGACAGGTGAGTTAAATATTAAACGGTCTGAACCAGCTAGGAGCTTATCTGTGGTATTCATCATGAATGCATACAATGCTGGACAGCATCAAAGTGCTGCAACTGCAACATCTCAGAGTGAAAAGCAAGAACAAAAACTGTAAATGAAATTGAAATGCACACATCATCTGCATAGTTTCCTAGATTAAGTACAAAGGGGGCACAAAAAGTTTCCCACACCTGCAGAGCTCAAGGGTAAAAACAATTACAGGGCACTGGACCAAAGTTGTCCCTGCAGAGGAAATGAAGAACTTGTTATGATCAGAACATGTATTTAGATGATCCTCAGTCTGAAACAACAGGACTGGGAATCTAATTTGTGTCACTACAAGCAAAACACTGTTGCATAGAAGACTTTTTAAAGGGATAGTCCACCCAAAACTAAAATCCTGCCATCATTTATGTCATTCCAAATCTGTAAGGCTTACAGTCGTCTTATATTTGAAGCACTGCTTTTTTTTCCTTGGGGGTCCAAAACAACATTGGACCCCATTAAAATTCATTGCACAGGCCAAAAAAAAGTCCAACAGGTTTGAAACAACATGAGGGTGAGCAAATAATGAAAAAAACTTTCATTTTTGGGTGAACTCTTCCTTTAGCACAATGCGTTCATAGTACAAGAGAGGTGTATAACATTGGCCACACTGTTTCAAAACACAGAAAACACAAAACCAAATTTGGACATATAGTTACAAAACAAGAACAAAAAACAGTGTACTGTTCAATGAAAGTTTCCATATTTTAATCAAAATAAAATGTGTTTTTTCACCAGCAAAAAGTCCGACCATTGTGAGAGACCAAGGTCCTTACAACATTCTAGCCACTAAAAGGCTTCTGGACTAGATGAGACCCTCAAGTGAGACTTGTGTTTGAACAGTGCCGCGATAGACGTATGTCTTTTGACATTCACCTTGGTGGTAGCAGGTCTTGCAGACAGGTTTACTGGCATCACTGGACTACCACTAATGCGTTTTTGTGGGGCGCCCAGAAGCTCTAAGATATCCCGTTGTTCGTCTTTGCTCAGATATTGCCATGGTCTCTTTCCGCTGCTGTCTCTTATCTGTACATCAGCTTTGAACTTTTGCACCAGAAGCCGAATGAGTTTCTTATGGCCGTGAATGGCCGCCAGGTGAAGTGGCGTGTAGCCACACAAGGTCTTTGCATTGACGTCCAGAGTCATCCCGACTTTGTCGACGCCGTACCACAGCGTGTTTAAGACACGATGGTCGCCGTGTTTGGCGATCCAGTGGACAACGGTGAAGCCGGATATGAAGTCTCGCTTGCTCAGGAGGTTTGGGTCATCTCGGAAGAGAGCATAGATGTCAGTCCATGTGCCTGATGCCGCTTTGACAAACCAGTCGTGTTCTCTGGGGTCAAGAGGGATGGAGGAATGTTTGCTGCTGAAGGAACCATCATGCATGGAGGATGATAAGCTTCGCACGGATCCAGCGGGCGAAGATAGGTCTCTGAAACTTTGTCCTCGGCTAGAGGACTGCGAGACTAAGTTTCCCATGCTTAGAGTCGAGGACAGCAGCTGGAGACGGTTGTGCCGCGCTGAGATGTTGTCCTCTGGGAACGGCTGATCCAGGTTTTCTCCGAGACTCCGACACATGCGACTCCGCAGGCGGGACGTCAAGCGGCGGACGATGGGTCCGTGATGGGTCTCTGGCGAACTGCTCCGCGTAGACGCCCTCGAGTCCTCGTCGACGAGGTGACCCATCGAGTGGTGCATGGGCGTGATCATGTGACTCGGTTGATGGAGTTGCGAAAGCAACCTTGCTTCCTGAGTGTGACGCAGGAAAGCACGTACATTGTTCCCGTCTTGTCCTGGGACAAATCCATGATCACTGAACCACTCGTTGCCATGCGGGCAACCGGTGTCAGGCGGAGTAGAAGAAGGGGATGGGATTGAGACACTATCACGATTTGAGGATAGACTCGATGGGTGATGGATCTGCAGATACGTCACAGGGTTGTAAACAGACAAGCCGTGAGGCTCATATTCGTCTTGCTCCTGGATCGGAAATCCATTAAACCCTACGTTTGGTTGTAATAGATTATCATTGCTTCGGCTTAAGCCAGCTTGGTGGTACGTCTGGGAGTGTATGTGTGGAGAAACAGGGCGGTCCAGAAGGCAAGGTGAGGACTTGTATATGTGAGACTGTCCGAGGGTCGAAGGCAAAGGCCATTCTTTGATGAGAACATCTGAGGTGCTTTTCCTTTCAACCGTAGGCGACACTCTAACCTCGTAGTAAGCACAATGCGCAGGGTTGACGAAGGACTGCTCGCAACCATCTGCTTCCCTTAATTGTCTCTGTTTGGCAACGTAAACACCGTTGTGCTCCAGCTCTGTTGCCTCCCTGGTTGCTTTCAACTCCCATGACTGTTCAATGCTCTGGCCGCTCCCATTTGAGCGACTGTCCGTGTCAGATGGGGTTGGTTTCAAAGGACAGGTGTAGTTAACCTGTTCCTCACAGGAAGTAGATACAGCAGGTTGTTCCCTCCCATGTGGTGATGAAGTTCTGACAGCTTTCTCAAAACTGGGAGAAGTATCGTTGTTATTGTTGTTATTGGTGAGGATACCAGCAACTGGCAGGATTTCAACGCGAGTCGGGATGGTCAAAGCAGCTTGTGTTTTCCCGCTCACCGCTTGTTTTGAGTCTCGTTCCGGCTCTCGGTTCTTGGTGACGTCTCCGAGATGCACACGGTATTTTTTCCTCAGGACAACATGAGACACCCCCTCCTCCTGCCTTACAGTCGCCACAGAGTTCACATACCTCTTAAACAACTCCCGGTTCTGCTCTCTCTCCTCGTCCTCTCGCAAAAACCGCTTATAGTGGGCTAATAAGTCCGTGTTTCGCACCGTCCCGCCGTTGTTGATGATGAAGCGCAGCACGGAGTCTTGTGTGAAGTCTGTAGCCATGCTCGCGCCGTGTGAATCTCTCTCGCGCAATCAAACTGAACTGAAGGAGCTGACAAGCGCTTTCGCCTGTTGAGATTGTAGCTCCGCCCACGGGTTTCTCTCTCAGTTCCACCTGCATACCTGCGTACTGCACACATCTAAGTATCTCTCTATCTATGAATGCATGCATATATTTATGCATAAATTAATTTGTCTATTAAAAAAATTTGCATGAAGTCTGGTAATGAATAATACTTACAATATTAAGTACTACTAAACTGCTAAAATATACTGCACTGTAAAATATCATCAAAACTTCATTTGTTTTAAAATACGTAGACTAGGCTACTATAAATTTATGTATGGATTTATTATTTATATTGATACGCAAGCATTAAGTAAGCAGTGGCACCTTTAAGTATTTGGACACATTTGAGACGATTTGAAAATGTATAAATTCCACTGCATTGGATTAAAAAAGTATTTATATTTATATATTTATTTATATATATAACAGCATAAGCACACTTTTCAATGAAAAGATTTCATACAATAAAATGTGTTTGTTTTAAATGATAAAATATAAGTACTGCTCAAAACTAATTTATGCACATATTTTACATTTGCTTATGGCCAGCCGCAGGAACACTTAACTTTTCCATCTGAGGAATTTGCTTGAACTTATCATATTAGATAAAACACTGCAGTTGCAGTAATACAACAAATTCTTATTTTAATAGCTACATTTTTCATGTCTCTCATTCTAGGCATAAGATATTAAATAACCTTTTCTTTGGCAACTCATCCATCATCAGCCCATAAATCTTATGCAGAACACAGATGACGCAGAAATCTGACCTGTGTCGCAATCATGTTCCTCTCTTTTGTTAATGAGTGCATTGAGTCCACAGTAAAGATCTCAGGTTTCATTGTTAACAGGGATCCTTTAGCACTACATTATTTCTCCACACTCAGAAAAATGACAAGACGAGCAGCTCAGTAGAGAGTTTCATTTATTTGAGCATTGGGAGGTTTCTCAGCAGCGGCCTGGACTGTCATCAGCACCTCAGAGCAGGAGAGAGAGCTTTCAACAGGAAGGTTATGATCAGCAAAGGAATGGTGACAGTCTAAAGCTTCTTCTGTTAGTTCAGAATCTTACGCACTTTATTCTACTCATTATAACGGTTACATTACTAGGTTCAGAACAAGCAACAAACAGATCGTCTAACCAAGTCACGCCATGTGTGATCTAATGCCACGAACAACGCTAGCTCATCTTTAATGCTCAGTATAAGAAAGTGATAGGGACATTATCACCCTTCAAAAGCTCGCTCACACACACACATTTTATTAAAATAATTATTTTAATAAACATTTCATTCAATAAAATATTTAAAAGCACTCAAAAGGCTTGAGGGCTGTGTTTGACAAAAAAAAAGTGAGAAAAAAAAAAGTGAAAGTTACAGATTAAATAAACGACAGGAAACTAAATTGGCAAATACATATAAAAAGAGACACAGGAACAATACCAGTTTCCACAGACGGAGGGAAAAATATTTCTACTTTTTTTGCAAAAATTTTTCCTTTATATATAGATTTTTTTCTGCTTTTTTAAAAGCCTTTTATGTTTGCGGTTATGAAATGGCATCATGCACAGAGTGTGTTTTTTTGTTAGTATTTTTGGCCTCTCTCTTGCTCTGAGGTGAACCGATGAACGCGGCTGCTGCGGTTGTGTGTTCGTTTAGCTGTTTCCTCTAGGTTTCTCTGACCGGTTGGAGAGGTGGGCAGGGGGAGGAGCCAGCGTTTTGCTGTGTCACCAGTAAACCCTGCCCTCCTCCCACCGTTTCGGCCATGCACGTGGGCGCCCCCTCCTGGGGACTCTCCTCGTTGTACAGGCGCTTGATCCCGTCAAAATACTCGTCCACCTCCATGTGTTCCACCTTCCGCTTGGCTGAGGACTTACACGTGCGGGTGTGGGTGGTGTTGGGGTCAGAGGGCGCTGTCGGGGCGGGGGAGACGTGCCAGGTGGGCAGGACTCCCCTGTCCCGAGGCTCCAGGGCGTTTGGCAGGGGATGGCAGATGTACACAGTGTTAGGAGGCAGGGAAGCCGTGTGTGTGGACAGGCAACGTGCAACCAGCTCTCGACAGCCAATCAGCTGAGAACTGTCGATCTGAAAGAGAGGAAACAAAGAAAATGATGAGATACACTACTGTTCAAAAGTTTGGGGTCAGACAGTCTTTTATTCAGCAAGGATGCATTAAATTGATCAAAAGTTGCAGTAAAGACATTCATAATGTTACAAAACATTTCTATTTCAAATAAATGCCGCTCTTTTGGACTTTTTCTATTCTGCAAAAAATCCTGAAACAAATATATCAGTGTCCACAAAAAATATGAAGCAGCAGAACTGTTTTTTTTTATATATTCATTGTCTTTATTTAACCAGGAGAGAACCTCACTGAGATTAAAAACCTCTTTTCCAGGAGTGTCCTGGCCAAGATAGGTGGCCCAGTTATACAAATACACGTACAACAAAAAAACAGTACATCACAACAATAAAATATTACAGCATTAGAAGCATTTGCAATTCATTAAATCATTTTCTATTGCACGTAAAAGTGTTTTAAATTTACTAAGAGACACCAACTGATTTAGCCGCAGTTTCATTTGAAGAGAGTTCCAGTCTGACGGTGCAGCATATTCAAATGCATTCAAATGGATAATAATCAGAAATGTTTATTGAGCATTAAATCAGCATATTAGAATGATTTCTGAAGGATCATGTGACACTGAAGACTGGAGTAATGATGCTGAAAATTCAGCTTTGATCACAAGAATAAATTTACATTTTACAATATAATAGAAGTCTTATTTGAAATAGTAATAATATTTCACATTTTTTCTGTTTTTACTGTATTTTTGAAAAAATAAGTGCAGCTTTTGTCACAGAGATACTTTTATAGTTTTTATAATTAAAATTCTTTTCATTTTATTTTTATATTTAGCCTTTTTATTTATAATGCTCCCTCAGCAACTAGTTTTTATATTTTATGTTATTGTATTCAAGTTACAAAAACAAATTTTTAATGATTTTAAATTGTAGTTAACTATAATAACTCTGTTACCAACCCATAACTTTTAAAAGACTGCATATATCACATTAAAATAGAGTAATGTTCAATAAAGAGTCATTAATATTTTAAAACTGTTTCATTGTTGTTGACAATGTTAGTTACTAAACCTGTATGCATGCATGACACCGTAAACCTGAACTGTGGGAAATTTTTTAATTTTTTTATTAACTGTATAACAGTCATCACAGTAATGCAAGGGACTTTTAAAGGTCTGTATTTTTACTTTCGCTTTGAGCTCACTGCTGGTATTGATAACCGAGTTTGCTCTGGAGAAGTGACTGACCGGGCCTCTTCTGAGTTATGATAAGAGTGAAAGAGCCTACAGAAAAGCAAACATGCGAGACAGATTATACACGCTACTGCGGCTTCAATATATAGTCTGAGCAGATGAGTTCAACTAAACATCACGCATGAAAAGAGCCTCTGTAAGCAAAGAATAATGAGATAACTGTATCGTCACAAAACGTGACTGACACGGACTCCTAGAGAAAGTTTAGAGCGACCACAGAGCAATGTGATCTTCCTGAACACTTTTTCATCTGTTTGATGGAAGTGTTTGAATCTGATCTTCCCTCTAAAATCTCAAGATACATTATTTCATTTTACAAAGTTCAATACACACTAACTCTTTTAATCATATGAAGCCTGCTGTATTATATTAGTAATGCAAATTGCAAAGCCTCTAAATGACAAGACTTTTGCTGAAAAACCTGTTGCACACAATCGACTACATGTCTTCTGTTGTCTAATTGATAGTTTATACTTCTTTAACAAGTTGAAAGCCTTAAAACTAAGCATTTAAATATCATCCATATTGAGAAACACGGAGTGATGACTGATTTTTATATGCATTTTATGCAAGTAGCCTGTTATAAAGTTCTCATTGATTTACATTACAAACAATCAGAATCACAAGCTTCACAGGTTTATATTTCCCAGATGAACACTGCAGACCAGTTGGAGCCACTGAGCTTCATCAGTTCTCACCTGTAATTTGTGCAGCAGGTCAACAGTGAGAGCGAGCCAATCAGGACAGAGTTTCTCCAGCTCCAGCGTGATGAGGCCGAGGGACAGCAGTGAGCCACGCACCTGCAGCAGTGCATTGTGGGCCAGACAGTGGAAGAGCTGCTGGGTGAGCAGAGCCACGTGCTGAGACGGGTTCAGACCCGACAACGCCATGTTCAGCCGCCCGGACTTACAGCTCAGAACCATCGCATGGAACTATAGAGAGATGAATAAAAATCAATATTTTTGGATCTCAGCACTTAATCGGATGAACTGGCAGTCTTTCAGCACCCACATGGAGAGCCAGGCTATTAACAGCAACCTCAATATGCCAACAACAAGGATCCTTCCTCAACACCCACGTTTAAAAAAAAAAAAAAAAAGCACATTTAGGCCATCTAAATTCATTCCTCCTACTAGTAGCAGCAACATCAATCTAATTTTTAAAAACCAAAGAGCTTCAATTTGCTCAACGTTTTTGTTGTTGTTGTTGGTTTACTTAAGCATCAATACAAATTCAGACAATGTACAAAGTACTTTAGTACTTTTGCAAACTAGCATAGTGTTCTGTGAATTAGAATAGCTAAACTGATATTATCTTCCAATAAGAAGCTACTGTAAAACCCCAATTATGGCAGAAATTAATAAGGTGTATATGGTAACAATTCACAGGTTCGGTGAAGTTAACATTAGTTAACAACATTACCTAACAAAAACCAACGTATACATTATACATATACATTGCATATTAAGAACAAATGCATTATCTTTTTTGAGAGCGTTTGTTTATCTGCACTATGTCTGAAAGACGTTTTCTGTCAGATGTTAAATAGATCTTTAAAAAATGTCTTTAAGATGTTTGATTTAGATAAACTGGAAAACATCTGTATAAAAAAAACAGTTTTACATACAAAACGATTTTTAATACTGCTCTCAATAATCTTGGAGATGCATGCGTGCTATCTGTGGACAAACTTAGCCAGACCTCCATTCAATTACAGATACTGTCAGAGAGCACTGGATATGTGAAAGGGGAGTTCAGCATCTGTATGTAGAGCTGCAAAGTTAGCATATGTGTATGTTAGAAGAAGCGCACTCACGATGTAAAGGAAGTCCAGTGCGGTGGCGGAGTGCAGGTCCCAGTTCAGCTTATCCAGAACAATCCTCTCCATCCGTAAGATCTCAGACGGAGAACAGCCACATTTGCTGCTGGACGCCAGCTCTCTCAGAGATGGGATACGCTGCAAAACACACATTATATTAGCTATTTATGTAAGGTTGATGCCCAACTCTATCTGTATATATATATATATATATATATATATATATATATATATATATATATATATATATATATATATATATATATATATATATATATATATATATATATATATATATATATATATATATATATATATATATATATATATTTACAGTATACTTTAAATAGATTTATATAGTAGCAAATTTCAACTTGATTACTTGTATCACAAAATGTGAACTATATTATTGCATAAGATTTACTGCATGAATTACTGCAAGTCACTCTGAAACAATGTGCTCTGTGAAAAGCGATACACAAATTGATTTGACTTCACATTAAAAGGTTATGCAGACAGAAACATCCACAAAAATTTAAAAATAATCTAATCTGAAATCTAATAGTTAAATAATGGCAAAACTTAGGAACTAAATTATAGCAACTGCTTCACTATGTTTAAGCCACATCATGTGGTCAGCTCTAGCCAGAAATGACTTTAAAGGGCTGCCAGGAAATAATCGGATTAAACATTAGTCCAACTTTGGCATTTTAAGTAGAAGCCAGTACAGAAATCTCAGTCGTTATATTTCTACAGATAATTTCTCACTGTCAGTCCTTTCATGAAGCAGCTGAAGGCAATGTTTGTCATCCTTCAGCTTCAGTAAAGGACACTTTTACTGTAGGCTCATCAAAGTGGGGCTGATTTTAGACTTCAGACGTCAGAGATGTTCCATCCAGGGTCACCGTTTCCCACAGCAAAATTTAACTTATGCTGCATAAATAAAGCCACAGATACCGATGCTTACCATGAATCTACTCTGTTGCCTCTGAGAATAACAGACATACATTGTACAGCATATTAATACTGCATTCACCTCATCTTCCTCACTGGTCTTAACAGCCAGGAAGAAACAAGAGATGGCGATACAGCGCAGGTACTTTGGACGGGCCTGGAAAAGAGAAAGAGAGAGACTGATCAATAATGGTCCTGCAGTACTACATCTCGTGCACTTTTATGCCACAACGGCAAATGTTTCTCACACACACACACACACGCACATGCATTTCCTGTTCAGTTAAATGCCAAGGCACAATAACTAAGATCTGCAATGACTGACACATATTTGCATCTAAAAATACATCAAGTGCAGTTTCAGTTTCTATCTCTAAAAAAACAAAAACAAATCTAGAATGGTCTCTTTAACCCTTTTGATGTGCTTAAAGGAAATGGCAGAACAAAAAACATCCAATGTTGTATAAAACAGCTCAGCTAAATAGTGACCTAACTTGCTGTAACGCTTACATTACATAACAGTCAAAGTTCTATAACAGAGTAAAATAATGTTCACTGCATCTCAAAAGCACTTATGCTAATTATACAAAAATGATCACTTTAAATGCATAAATTATGCAACATGCATAAATTAATGCATAACTTGCGCAAACTTGAACGCATAAATTATAATGCATAACATTCACAATTTAAATGCATAAATTATAATGCATGAAATGCATAAATTAATGCATAACGTACAAATGCATAAATAGTATACTGAATAACCCCCACAAACTTAAATACATACATTATAATGCATAAAATCCTAAATTTAAATGCATAAATTTAATGCGACAAATGCATACATTTATAACCTTATACATCATACAATTTATCATGCCAAGTATAAGCTGAACTAGAACACAAGCTTGAACAGAGACGAAATGTAGAAAAGAAAGAGAGAGTATTATTATAATTGTTTTTAAAAATAGGTGTTATTATGTGAAGTACCTATCACGGGCTGCAATTAAGCCAGCCAACACACAGCTAAAAGGTGTTATGGACAGCTGGAGAATGGAAAACGCCATAATCCCACAATCATTGACTGGGGCAGAAGACCTTTAGACGTTTTTAAACATTACCTTAATGGCACAGAGGAAGCGATCCAGGATGCCGATGGCCAGGCAGAGGGTCTCTGGATAGAGCTTCAGCTGGGAATGAACATCCCTCAACCACCGGACGGCCTCATCACGCTTTTCAGGGGAAATATCTGTATCCTGAAAAAAATGCATTTAATTAATTAGATACAGGTTTGTATATTAATCAAAACTGAAATTACCCAAAACGAACCCCATTTTATTGTCTATTCGATCAGACTCAGATGCACAGACATTTATTAACAATAATGTATTTTATCATCAACTACTACCCCAAATTAAACCATATTATTTTACTTCTACTTTTTAGTTCAACTCGATATACTAAACTTACTAAAAACTAAAATAAAATTAACAAAACTTTAACTAAAATTACATTGAAACATGAAATATAAAAATAAAAAAATAAAAATTATAAACTAATTTACGCAAAACTATAATAGCATCTCAAAATATACTAAAATAACACTGATGACATACAATAAAACAGCCTGGTTCCCATCAGGAAAGACTTGGATATCAAACCTCTGACACAATGTGTGTGTTACAAACACAAATACACCAAATATATTCATAATACACAGACAACTACATCATAAAATTGTATTAATCCCAGTGTCTCGGTTTACCAAATTACAGATTTACATACAGCAAATCACAAACGTTCTGCAACATCGTAATTTCTGCCCAAATTAAAACACGTAATAATGATGACAGTATATTATTGCAACATAACCATTCGTGTATGCACAATGGACTTAGACAGAAACCACCTTAATTTATCTGCCTCCCACAATGTAAACCAAACAAACCAGAGCTATCAGCTGACAGACTCACCTGGTTGGTAGGTTTCTTTGGCACGTAAGCCTTCCACAGTTTGGCTTCCCTAGAAACTGCCATCTCTAGAAGAGATGACAGCTTCCGGCTTTCCAGGGGCAGGGTGAACTTCATCACGAACCCTGGAAAAGCCTACCTCCCCACTGGATACAGCTACCTGAGCGCACAACACACACAACATCTCAAAAATAGATCAAATATTATGTGTCATAAACCACAAGGGATGGCTCTTTATTTTTGTTGGTTAAATATAGTAATGTTTGTTAGTAGTATTCTGTCCATATATAATTTTTTTGTTTGTTTTTTGTGCTATCAAACCATTAATCGCATCCAAAATAAGAGTTTTTGTTTAAGCATGTATATTTAAGAAAAATATGTTGCATTTACATATTAAATATATTTATATATAATATAAACATAATAATGAATATGTAAATGCATAAATGTAAATATTGTCATTTTTTTAAATATTATTTTCTTATATACTTCGTTAAAATTATATTTTCAAATATTTTGAGTACACATCATAAATATACACAGTACACATTCAAATATAGTGCAAGTAAACTTACTTTGGAGTATATTTATATACACACATACAGTACTACTGGTTAAATGTTAAAGGTAAGATTTAGAAAATAAATTATTTTAATCAGCATGGGTGGATTAAATTGATTAAAAAGTGGCATCTATAATGTTGCAAAATATTTATATTTCAAATAAATGCCGTTTCTATTCATCTGTGAATCCTGAAAAATAAAATGTATTACGGTTTCCACAAAAATATTGGGCAGCACAACTGCTTTCAACATTGATAATCAGCATATTAGAATGATTTAATTTGTAAGTCTGCTAAATGACCAAATGTAAATATACATAAAATAGCAATAACTAATATTATAATATCTATATACAAATATTATTGTAATATGATACATTGGCATGGTTCCAATCGTTACTGGTTATGATTAAAATATAAATAATTTCAAATAAAAAAATATTCAACAATAAACTTACATTAAAAATATATATATATATATATTGATAAACCAACTCTGATCTAATGATAACGAGTTCACCTGTTATTTTAATTAAGAATTCAGCATCCTATTCATGCTATCTAGATACAATATGGTGTATAAAAAAATAACACCACTATTGTTTAATGTAAACAATAACATTAAACATATCTCAATATGAAATATTGATACAGTGTTGACGCAGTTTACATTTGATACGTATTAGCTGACTAGCTACACAGCAACAGATCAATATACACGAAATCCCACACACCTAGCTACACCGAAAAGACAAAAATAAGATTTTATGTGTATATTTATGTCCAGTGTCGCTGGTTTAATAAAGCTAAATGGGTAAACATGTCCATAAAAGCGCTTAGAAACGGTTAGATTCGTACCTCCCCTGCAAGGTTGTGGGAAACGCAGATCATCCGGTCCATTAAACTGAGGTAAAATAAAGGAGCAGATCGGATTCCGTCATCTTTTTAAGCGTCCAGCTTCGTCTCCATGTTTGCCGTGAAATTTGATGGAGGTTTTAAAACTAAAAGGGATCCTTCCAAACTGATATTAAACATAAAATGAACGGAATATAGACACGGACGTCTACTTCCGAGGAGGAGACTTTGAAGGGACGAACCACCTTCCGCCGACCTCCTCGCCGCACTCAGGCTACTACACCGAGAACCTTTTTATATCAATTTAAAAAGATCAAGAAAATTCTTAAACTGTAAAAATGCTATAAAGTACAATTAAATGTAGATCTAGTCGGAAGTTAAATTTTCAACGGAATTTGTGAATTCGGTAACTGTCATAACGGAACTACTTAACCTGGCGAATGGATTTTGGAGTGTAGCTCGCCGTACTGTAGTGGAGGGACTACTTTCATCTACAATCCTGTTCAAGGTCTCAAGACGACACAAAACATCGCACAAATTAGATGTTAAAAGGATTAAATGTCTGAATAAATTAATTATAATACTTTTAACATATATTGTACAAAGCTTTAGGAAGAAAGCTTACATTTTAAACAAATTCCGATATTTTATTAAATTCGATGTGACTATCTCTTGACCTAAAGAAATATTCTCACCCGTCAATTTAATATAACTGAATCAGACTTCACTACATATCAGATCTGTTATCATATCCAGCTAAAATGTTGCCAACACACGTATCATTTAATGAATATTGAATGATGTAAGAAGAAAAGACAAAAACTGTTAAGAAATCAGTATCGGAGAGCAACAACCAATCCGAGAGAAGGGCGAGCCATCGATTCGCTAACCAATCGTCGACGTCTTCATGAAAACCAGCAGCCAATGAGCGCTGAGAATTTTGGGCGGACTATTTGAACGCTAGATCTTCGAGCGATCCTATTGGTCCATAAGACTGTCAATATCTTAAAACACAGAACGCTTTAAAACTACGCTTGTATGTTTTAATAGCCGAAATATTTAAAACGGATATGGCATAAAGATCAAATAAAACAAAAACTTAAATATAGAAATGATAAAAGCAGCCGTTCTTAAACGCATAAAACTATCTAAACACAGAGACTTACGTTTCATACGTGACAGGCCCAGAGGGAGGAGCTACATTCATCAACAAAAGGAAAGAGAAGCAGAGAAAACAGACGAGATTCTCTCGGATACACAAACACAATATGTCCTTTTAACATCCCTGGTAATGTACCTTTAATAACCTTCTTTAAGATCTTTGATTAAATGTTATGGTCGTATTTGTTTTTTCCCTGAAAACGGGCTTGATCTTTGGCTGTGCTTGTTTTTATGGACTAGATTTTGACGAAGTAATCTGTATATTTCCTTTCGACTTTAATGTTATTTTATCGATCATATGTGTATGTCACTAATGAAAATCATAGATTTATTTTACTGGAATGATTTTTGGTCGTCTTTAAGGTTTACATTCTAAGCCAGTAACGTTAACGTTACATATGCAATTTGAAATCAATTTCCGTAGAAAAGTCGATAGATCCGTTTAATGTTTCAGCTTCCGGTTTATTATACTGTAATATAAAAATACGTATATAATTTAATCGAAAACAAACTGTACAGAAGATTTAAACCCCTCCTCATCTGGTCGAGGTATTTTCCAGCTTAAGGATCAACTGGATGACATTCACTTTCGATCCAGTTTTAACCTCGTTATTTAGGTCTAAGCGTTTTAAAAAAGACGATTTCACATTTTTTGGTCCATCTGAGTCGGAATGGGTCGGATTTGTTTGTTTGGATGTCCTGCAGGAAGGCGTTAACCAGCGAAACCCGACACCGAGGTTCAGCTGAGCGGAGGGGGCTGGGCAAAACCTTGACCCACCGCCCTGGGTGAATGGAATTGACTTAACTTTGTTTTTTATGCCTTTTTAAAGGTGTTTTGACGACTTGAAACACAACTAAAGTGAAAACATGGAGGCATTCAGACTGATGAAGGAACTGAAGAGCAATCTGGACCAGGAGGTTCAGTATCTGCCGAAGGAAACCGGACTCAGTTTGATCGAATCCACTCAAGAGGTGAACTAGTTTTACAAACTCCTGTCAAAATACACTTGCAAACTTTATTTGAAAACATAAATAACAGTTATGGAAATTTGCACTGTATTATTTCTGTACATTGCATAATTTTGTGATGTACAAAATATTTTACTCTTAAAGCATCTGGCAAAATATATCAGTTTTAACCTTTAAACATAACATATTTCTCCTCATCCACACAGAACGGTAATGGAGTTTCAGCCAAATGTCGAGATACTCGAGTGGAAGATCTCTGGAGCTTGACCAGTTTCTTCGGTTACAGCACTCAGACCTTTGTACTAGCCGTTAACCTGCTGGACAGGTTTATAGCTATGATGAAGGTAACCAGTTAGTTATAGGTCAATCCATCTGATTAACATTAAAATGTGTTATGACTGATCGCTTTTGTGTTGCCTGAAGGTTCAGCCCAGGTATCTGGCCTGCATCAGCATCGGTTGCCTTCACATCGCAGCCCGATTGACCGAAGAGGAGTGCAAAGTTTCATCCAGCCATGAGCTCATTCGCATCAGCCAGTGCAAGTTCACCGTCTCGGACCTCAGCCGAATGGAGAAGATCATTTCAGAGAAGCTCAACTTCCAGTTAAAAGCCGTCACAGCCTTAACCTTCCTGCATTTGTACCATGCCATTGCACTTTCGCACACGTCCAACAGGTAAGAACAGCTGGCATTATCAAACTTCAGACTCCGAGCCAGATAAACTCTATTAACATGCAGGCTTGACATTGGAAACTCTGACTTGTAAAGGTTGATAAACAGAGCTGGCAAGAGCACTTTGAGCATTTTGCTGTATATGGGTCACAGTGACGGCAGTCAGGCATCAGAAACTAGGAGATTATCTGCTGACTAGACTTTGTTAAGCTCGGTTAACAAAATCTCTTTTTCTCCTTTTAGAAAAGACATCCTGAATCTTGATAAACTGGAAGCCCAGCTGAAAGCCTGCCTATGCAGAATTGTTTTCTCCAAAGCAAAAGTAAGAACAACTTACAAATTTTGAAGCAAGTTACATAAAAGTTTGAATTCTTATGAACGGTCTCTTTTTTTTTTTTAGCCTTCTGTGCTCGCTTTGTCGCTCTTGATGCTTGAGATCGAGGCCTTACAGTCTGCGGACCTGCTAGAAATCGCCCAGCGCATACAAACACACTTGAAGGTAAGAATTCATAAGTAGGTCAACCTTTTAAGCGTCAATAAAAACCTTTTAAAAGTCAAGAAATAAAGACAATTTGGTTTGGTTCAAAGACAATTTAATCAGACAATTTGTAAATCAAAAATATACCTTTAGTTTCAGTAGCACTAAACATTTATGGAGCAGGAAGAATCCAAAGCTCTTAACCCAGTCCTGTTGCCAGCAGGCTATTGGTTTACTGCCGTCTGAAATATAGCAGGCTCTCTGCCCTGTCCTTATGTAAGCTGGTGTCTAATGCAGCAGTGTCTGTTTGCAGATCTCTAAGGCTGACCTGGTGCGTTGGCGAGGTCTGGTAGGTCAATGTATGAGGGAATACTCCTCTCCAGAATGTGCCAAACCTGACCACAAGAAACTGGTGTGGATCGTCTCGCGGAGGACGGCCCAGAACCTGCACAGCAGCTACCGCAGCGTCCCCGAGCTGCCAACCATCCCGGAGGGCGCGTGGGACGAGAGCGAGAGGTAAACACAGCTCACCTGAGGAAAAACACAGGCGTTAGGTTGTCACACTCGAACTTAACAGTCAATAGATTAAGAAGGGATAGGAATATTTGCTTTTGGTCAAGCTTTGATTACCACAGAAAATCATTTAGACTCGTCATTCAGTTAGTGAAAACAAACAAAAATCAGTTATGTCTGCAATGGATTTGCAGCCGTGTCTGTATGCAGATCTCCAAGGCTGACGCGCTATGGGGCAAATGTACAAGTCAAAATGAAACTAAATTTAAAGCTATTAAAAATAGTTTCTGGTAGTTGGAATAATGTTGATGATGATAAATTAATGAAAAAACGTCAAACTTATTTCAGTTAATTGCAAATACATTATTTCTTATTTTAATTTAAATACTAAAATGATTAAAACAGAAATAAAGCTAAATAGAAGAGTATATAAAAAAACTACAAATTAAACATTAAAATGAAAAAATAAAAGCTAATTCACAATAAGTTATATAATAGTATATACATAATACTAAAACTAGAATATTCGTTTATAAACTCATAAGGAATTCACAAAATAAAAATGACAAGCACAAATTTACTCAAATTAAAATAAACTAAATATAAAAACAAAAGCTAATTCAAAATTTTAATACATACTATTCCATATTAAATAGTACCAAAATAACACCAGAACTCAATATTCTCTCATGAGAGAATATTAAGAAACTAACCAAAGCCAGTCACATTATATCCCACATTACAGTGATCATATTTTCATATTCTAAAATATCAGGAAACAGCCGCACACAAATTTGGGAATAATTTACATAAAGTACTCCTGTTAATTTTCCGTCACAACTTCTGGTTTCAGTTCTATCACAGTTTTTCCCCCATTACTTAACCTTGGCATTTCACTGGCACACACCACTTACGTCACAACCTCGTCAGCACAGACTGAAGTTCTTTCTGAACGCCCCACCCAGCGTCACACTATCAGGTGGCCTTACAGTGTTACTTGATAACTACGAATATTTAGTCACGTCCTAGCAACCAACCCAAGAACGTTTACTCCGCAAGAGCAATAAGTCATTCCTGAGGCTCACCAACACAGCTGATTACAAGCTGAAAATCCAGACAGGATGTACTGTTTTGAGATGGCTAATGGCTTAGATATGCATACACGCCAAAATAGGTGCAGCTTTGGAATGTGGGTAGTGAATAATGACTATTTACAAACAGGTCACAGGTTGTGCTGTGAGTAAGAGAAGGGTGTGCGAGGTGGGGTCAGTTTGACAAAGTACAAAACAAGATCTGACAGCTGGCCGTTTTTTTTTTCCTATTACGACAGTGAGTAATATTCCAGGTAAACTGCGTACATGATTTCAGTTGAGCTTCATTACCACAGATAATAATTTAGACTTTAGTTTGTGGACAAAAACATGTTTACAGTGGATGTCTATGGGGCAAATGTATAAGTCTAAATAAACTGCTAAAAAACAAAAACCTTAAAATGATTTAAAAAATAGTTTATTTTAAATAATGCTGAAATAAAAACACACAATTAAACATTAATATAAACAAAAAACTAAGTACTAAAATAAAATAACGTCAACAGACAAAAAAAAAAAACAGAAATAGTAAGTTAAAATTACTAACTGTTTACTACTAAGTTTAAGGACTTTTACTAATTAAATTTACTAAGTTTAAGGACTAAAATGGCTAAAACTGGAAAAATAAATTAAGTAGAAATTTCCAAAAAAACAGGTTTAAGTTCTAAAATGACACTGAAATACAATAAACAATTTCTTAAATAGAAATAAAAAATGTTTACGTACAAAATGAAATGAAAGTTAACTAAAATAGAAATATTATTTAATATATATATAAATATTATATATTATTATTCAATATATTAAAAAAAATACTAATAAAAGAAAAACAAAATTACTAAAACATCCCAAATCTAAAATAACACTAAAATACAATATTCTTTTATGAATTTGTGTCAAATAATTAAATAAATGAGCGCATCTGACTTTGTTGTTGTTTTTTTCTTTTACGACAGTGAGGATTCAAGCGAAGACTTGAGCTCCGGGGAAGAGAGTCTGAGCAGCTCACTGGGCAGTGACGCCGAAGGACCCTACTTCCCCCTGAACTTCCGCTCCCGTGCCCGCAGACAGTAATACACTCTAAACCACTTGCCAAGGAGCATAACCACCAATGGAGATATGGCTTCCTTGTCATCTTCCAAGATGTCACAGACCTCTCCTGGCTGGAAACCTAAAGTTAAACAATGAGGTGCCATTGTGCCTGGGTTCAACAAAACCACCGAGTCCAAAATATCAGAATTGTACTTTAAAACTCTTCTTTTATGGCTTTACAGAAAGCCAGTCCACATACTGTAAACATCTCTCTTGATTACTTGTGTTAAGCTATAAGTGAAATAATTCATCACTGCACAACACTGGCAGCTAAAAACAGAAAAAAAAAAGATGTAGCCATAGCATATATAGTAGTTGGTGCATGTTCGGAATTGTCAACATTCCAGGTGGCTCAATATGACATGTCCAAGGTACACTAGACTGTTAGAGAACAACTTGAGACTTGTACTTTGGTGCTTTGCACAGTAAGCGTGTGACAGCGGGAAAGCTGCGTGCGTGCCTGCAGAACTGCTGCATCTCTGAAGTCAAACAGTCAGAGATTTACCGTGGTGCGCATGGTGTTTGCAGAAAAACAGTGGATTGTTTATTTTTCGTGTGTGTATGTGAGTGTGATGTTGTTAAACCTATTTGCCAACTTATAAGTTTCACTTTAGCTGATGTATGAAGACAAATACTGTACGTTGAAAAGGTGCAACAAAAAAAAGCCTAAAAACCTTATAAAATGTAAAAAAAAAATTGTACATTTGTATAATGTAAAAAAAATGCATATACATTCTGTATAGCATCTTGTAGATATTAACTTATTTATTGTTATTTTTGTCATGGTAATATATATATAAAAAAAAAAATTTCACAACTAAAAAAACTATTTTGAAATTCACTCAGTCTCCTGTTTTGCTTAGTCTGGTTTTCCTGAATCAGTTCTGTGTTCTTAAGAGCCTCAACTATCCCACACACACACAGAAAATGGCAAACAGACAGCAGATGTTGTAAATAGTCTCAGTGCCGCAGGATATTTTACACAGCAACAGTGAGACAAAGCAGCGGCTTCATCACGCAAGAGCCTTCAACTACAACGTCATGATTTTATCAGCTGATTTACACACTTACAAACAGCCAGTGCATAATGCAACTCCACCCAATGTGATGCGATTTCACAGTTTCCCCAAAAACAGGAACGCGTTCTTATGAGAAACCAACAACCAGTGCATGTCTAGTCAGACAAAGGCTGTAAACAGTCTGAATTTCTGTTCCCTTGTAGGAACAGGTGGGCAACATGCCATAAAAATACCACAGGATCCGTTTCATTACACACAATGCATAAATACTGATGAAGTTATGAATGAGAACACTAGAAAAACCACACAGCGAGCATTTGAAGATGTTTTCAGATATGGATTTGAAAGCCAAAGTAATAAACTTAAAATAACAATCAGGATATTCATAATGCATCAGTTTTCCTCTATAGGCATTATACAAGTTATGTAAACACATCAAAAGCAAGCTGACATCAACTATGCTAAAGACCACAAGCACGCTCTAATTGGTTCAAACAGTAAGTATTTGTTATTCATTACAAACGCACAAGTATTTGTGCAGTTCCTCACACACTCTCTCACTACTGGCTTGAGTTTCTCGCTCAAACACATCCCGCCTCTGTACAGTACCCAAACATTTGACACCACACGAAAAGTAGGTCACTTGCCTTGCAGCATTCCTTGTTCGGAGGCGGATCTTTAGAAGCCCATCCGAGATTTCTTCTTTGGCTGGGAGGCCTGAGAGAGGCTTCTGAATTGGGGAGCTCTCTGGAAAGACAACGAGCGATGAGATGGAGTCGGAGAAGAAAGGCAAACCCGTTGTGAAGAATATCCACCATCATCGGGGTCCTGAGTCGATATTTGGGACGTGGGAAGGGAACTAAGGAAAAACTCCTTGCGCCGTTTTGATTGGACAGTTGTTGGCCGTGTGGATTGGAGCAATGCAGGAGGGTCCAAATCCATCCCTGCTGAAACACTAGGGTTTCTAGACGCCGGTCGTTCAACCTGAAAGTAGAGATGAACAACGTATCAAAAACATTGTTCAAAAAAATTTGCGATCATCTGCTGCAAGTACACATATGCCATTTTAAATAGGCCTATTTTGTTTACACATCAAGATGAAATAAACAAAAACATCACAGACAAAAAGTCATACACAGACATGTTTTTTCTAATGAAAGTGGCACAAAATATGACCCAGATTAAACAAGCTCAAACACAGTAAACACGATCTACTAGTTGAAATTTTATGATGTTTTGACTAGTGCTGTCAAGCAATTAACCGCATCCAAAATAAAAGTTTGTTTACATAATATATGTTTGGACTGTATATATAAATACACCCACATACAGTAAATATTTAGAAAATATTGACGTATTTACATCTGTATATTTATTATATTATATAAAATATGCAAATATAGTTAACAAACAGCATATTTTTTATAAATATATACGTGTTTGTATTTATATATACATAATAAATATACACAGTATACACACATATATTATGTAAACAAAAACTTTTATTTTGGATCAGAACTAGTTTTGACACATTTTGGTGTAGATCATTGTTTGTTATTCCACTGTTTAGCGATCTGTTAAAACGATTTATCAGGATAACCATAAATACTCAAAAGTTAAGGGCTGGTATAAAGCTGTAAATGAGAATCTGAAAAGAAAGAAGCTTTAAATATTTTAACGTGCGTGAATAAATCCAACCACCCCTATAGACTTAATGTTTCACTTTCCGTAATGCGTGACCGACAGAGGAGCATTTTGGTGGCAAGGATTTAAAACTTTAACAAGACTCAAACTGACACAGGTAGAGTGAAAGACTGGATTTTTTCAATCAGGTAGGGTACAAGTGATTTCAAAACATTTCAGCTGGTTTATATATACCGTGTAGGCTATATAGCCTATTATTCATCTTGTATAAAATGCATTTGGTTGAGTTACGCTGCAGAAAAGCGCTTCATTGTACTACGGTAAATCTCTTCAGCACGCAGCGCGAGCAGGACAAACAATGCAGAATATTAATAACTATGACTGGGGTCATATACACATAACATTATGAGAACATTATTATAATAAAATGCTGTGAATTTTTAGAGTTTAGTTGCCATGTTTCTGCACATTGTTGCGTGACGAACGCATTCACAAAAGGAGTTCATTCTGCGCAGACATGTGCATTCGGGGCGTTTAGTCGTAATATTAACGTTATGTTATAATGAACTGTATTCTATATGAGATAAATGGTGAGTTAAATTAAAAACCTGCATTCTACTGGTTATCTTCAGCGCGCGCACCTCAAAACAGAAATGCAGAACATTACTAACCGTCATATACATAACGTTATAATGAGAGCACTATTGTAAAAATGTTGTGAATTCTTAGGGTTTCGCTGACATTTAATGTTAACTATCTTTTAATGAAAACATAAAACATTACTTACTCCGTTTGTATCGGCGTCTGTTACACATTTTCCCTGTGTGTTTACGTCAGTAATTATGACGTTTAATTTCTGACTTGACTCTTGCTACTGTATTTTGCCCCCAAACATATGATTCGACTATCAGTCATCTATCGGCAAGATTCTAAAATTCTGATACGACTATGAAAATCCTTAGTCGGGGACACCCCTAGTCCTTACAGTTGCATTTGATGTTGTTGAATAAAAGTATTAATTACTTAATACTTAAAATAAAAATCTTACTGACCCTAAATTTTTAACAAATGGACACAATACAATTTATGCTAGTTTAATGTCATTAATTTCTGATTAAAGCAATCTGACAGACACCCTGATTCAAGAAAATAACTTCAATTTATCAGTTTTTATATTTATTTTTTCCAAAAGCCAAAGAGTCAAATTATCGGTTATAGGTATCACCACAAATAGCTGTAAATGATCATTAAGGTTAGTTGTGTATAGGTTTATAGTGTTTTTTTACTTCATTGTTGTATGTCTGTATTTATGTAGCACCGTGGTCCTGCGAGGCACGACATTTCGTTCCACTGTATGTCCCCACATGTAGCGGAATGACAATAAAGCTCAACTTGAACTTGAACTTGATTTATCAGTATCGGCACCTTACCTGAATGGAAGACTGAGATTTTGACGGAGACGTCAAAAGGTCTTGATCAGGCCTTGGAGAAGATTTTCTAGGAGAGCTGAAAGGTTTTTCTGCGGTCAATTGTTCATTTAAAAACCGTCTCAGTATGATGGGGCTCTTTCTGTGAATCTCAGGTCTGGCCCTCCATTCCTCCATGTCCGTAGCTTCCGAGTTTGAGTTCTCCAAAGTCACTTCATCCGAACCCAGACACTGACTCTCCAGCGTTGACAATCCAGAGAGACTCTCTTGGTAACTCACAGACGAGGTGAAGCTTCCAGAAAGTGAGGTGCGATTGCGAGCTTTGGCCTGCTTCTCTCGCCGACGCTTTCGACGGAGAGCTGCGATTTTCTTGTCCCGGTTCAAACCCAGCTTCTCCTCCCACCAGTATGTCCACTGGCCCTCCCACGACGCAGCCAACCGCTGGCTCACATCGTCAGGCCAGTCGTCGGGATCTACAGGATGGGGAACCGGCGTAACGTTCAGGTGAGGGAGGTAAGTGACCCCATGCAATAGCATCTCTTTCTTCCTCATGACCTCTTGAAGGTCTTTCCTCAGTCTCAGAAATTGATCTTCCTTTGGTTTCTTCATCTTTTTTCCCACCATGCCCTTTAAATAATCCGTTCTGATCCGCCTAAAATTAGGGCGTCGCTTTTTAGCCTTTTTGAAAATGGGCTTAAACCATTTGTTCCAGGCAGCTTGGAGATCTGGATCCTTGCTTGGGTTGGGTGGTGTGGTTGAACAACTTGGGTTATTCCCAATCGAATGGTTTGATGGTTCTTTCCTGGTATTTTCATTTGCATCCAAAGTATTTAAGTCATCGTTATCGACATCGACATTGTTGATTACTTTCAAATGATGAAGCGCCGCCTGCCGTCCCTCAGTCTCTGAGTCACTCTGAACAGATTGGTCGCCATTGCAGGTGTGGGACTGCATGTTCTCGCTCTCTCCAGTTTCCACTGTAGGTTGCACACTGACAGATTGTTCGGGTGTGTCGTTATTGTTTGCGGTCTGATCTGTGTGCAGCTTCAGTGTTTGGTAAAAGATGTCTCCGGTTTCTGTGAGCTGGAAAACAGAAAGGTAGTCCTTCTTCTGTACAGCCGTGAAACCTGAAGAATGTGAAAGCAGCACATTAGTCTGATAATCACGGCACCAAATGATAAAGGCTGTTTGAATAATTGAAATAAAACCAAATTCACAAAGGCAGTGATTTAATTAAGTAAATATATGCAATGCAAGTTTCAGAGTGAAGTACAGCACTGTGTTGTTTTATACACGAGCAGCTCATGATCCAGTGTTTTCAGTTTCTCAGAGCGGCTTGGTTCACAGTAAACTCCATCTGCTGCGAGTTTTGGTCACATATAATGTGCATTTGATAACAACATATGCCAAACATCCTCTCCATACTTGTACTGAGAAGTACCGGGTATTGTGAAAAAACAAGAGGTTTTAAGATTTTCCACCAAAATAAAAGCTTGATGGTTCAACATTAGAAAATGAAGACATATAAACAAATTAAACATTGAAGAACTAAATAACTAAATAGAATGAATGTTATATGGTGCATATATTTAGCGAAATACCCCTCTCTACAGTTTATTTTTCTATCTGACTAATACGTTTATGGTCACGAATATGTTTTTCTGAGGTAAATGTGACGTTACGTAACATTGTTTACAAGCCTTTATATTGTCGTCTTTGCGCAGCTGAAACACTGATTGAGCGATTACACAAGACAGGATACGGATTGTAGAGTTGTAGTCTTTCTTTTAACTTACCTTCGGATGTTTAGTCATGTTTATTTTGTGCTGAAACTGGTATTAATGTGGAGGAGATTGTCTATTATTTTGTTATATTAAAATTTTTTGGCGGCCGCCAGAACAAATTTTTGTCCCACCAAAGCTGTATTTGAGTAAATACTTCATTCTAGTCAAAACCGTTGAAATGGTTGTAAAAGCATCCTGACCTGCAGCAGGCACATTCAGCCTCTTCTGAGCGAGATGCCTCTTGTGGGGTAGCAGCAGGTTTAGGTGGCCCAGACTCTCTTTGGGACTTAAAAGCTTTTGAATGGATCCCCGAGACTGACAGACGTGCTCTCTCCCACCTGAGAGATATAAAATTTGCATGCAGTCATGAAGTTGTTTGGAGTTGTTTGAAGACTTTATTATTGGCAGGACACACATTATTGCAATCAAAAACAGCAAGATGCAGCAAAATGCATAAAACATGTAAAGAACAGTTTAAGCTTTTTGCACACGTGCATGACAGTCAAAGACACTACATTATTACAGGCTTTATGCGGAGGTAATATGAAAGGAAAATGCCATCAAAACTTTCCTGGCTGAAATGTGAGTTTCAGGTATGATTTAAACACCATAAAATCACAACATATTCATTATTCATCATCAGTAGAACAAAACAACACGATATGTTGGCATAAATGTGGACTGTTTGATGATTGCTAACTGCGTTTTTATTTTGAAACATACCGTGCTCACGTTTAATTTATTAAATCACAGCCGTATATACTTTAGTGATCACATTTAAGCAATAGGACGATTCCTATTTTTCCATCCCCGGATTTATAATAGAGACTTTGAAGCAGCACCTTAATCTAAAACCTTCAATTGACACACAGATTACATCCACGGCACGCAAGTTACTGAACTCTCACTGTATGACAGTACAGAAAGTTGCCCGATCCAGTTCCTTGCAGTGTTGTTTCTCTTGTTAATCTGCACGTTAAAATAAAAGACACTCTTGTGCTGGGCTAACGTTACCTTACTAGAAAAATGAGCGAATGCATTGATTGTGCATTCTGCAGCTCTTACAGTATATCGGAGGAACACGTGGAACATACCAACTACACAAACTGTGTGGGTGGAACCTAAACTGAACCATTCACTATATAGGCTACTACAACCAGGGAGTCGCTGAAAATGAGTGCATGATTTTGTATACAGAATGCTGCTGTCACTGCTGCAAATTCCCATATAAATAATTATAAGAAAAATATAATTCCCCTGCAGCCAGTGGGCCCCCTTTCCATTGTAGGCCCCTGGGCTTCAGCCCCTTGAAGCCCGTGCATTAATGCGCCCCTGTATACCACTATTACTTGCTTTGCATAAACATAATTATCTTCCAGTACTACAACTGGTGCACATTTCCAGGTAACATACAAACTAACAGGCTGATAATAATGCACTGCAATTTGCTTTGGATGAAAGTGTCAACCAAATACATAAAAGCAGAAATTATGACGAGTAGCCAAAGGAAACTGTTGCTCATACACCAATCTCTCACCTGTGTACTGCAGTAACATGAGTTCCTGTGACCTCTGAGCACCCAGCAGCAGTTTGTATGTTTGCCTCGGGGTCTGTGCCGGCAAGTCGCAGGCAAACATCGGTGGAGACTCCATCATATGGTCCCATTTCAGCATGGGGACACTGGGAACCCGCTCATCCATGATGTAGGTGGAAACCTGCAGACAAGGAAATGCTTTATTTCTCTTACACAGCACAGTGAATGCATCAGATACCAGTAACAGTGCGAGTCTTTAAATATACACTATGGCTGAAAAGTTTTTTTGATTGAAATTAATTGAAATTAATATTTATATTAAGCAAGGACACATTAAAGTGATCAAAAGGGACGGTAAAGACATTTATATTGTTACAAAAGAGTTTTTTAACTTTCTATTCAAAGAATCATGCATCATGGATTCCACAAAAATACTAAGCAGCACAACTGTTTTCAACATTGATATTAATATTAAAAGTTGCCTGAACATCAAATCAGCATATTATAATGATTTCTGAAGGATCATGTGACACTGAAGACTGGAGTGATGATGCTGAAAATTCAGCTTCAATCACAGGAATATTACATTTTAAAATATTCAAATCACAAGTTATTTTAAATTGTAATAATATTTCACAAAATTACTTTTTTTGATCAAATAAATGCAGCCCTGCCGAGCAAAAGAGACATTTCAAAACATTAAAAATCTAACCCTTAAACAGTAGTGAAAAACTAGTATACAATGGTACTTAATGATTACTCTATTCATATACAACTGTATTTGTGTACAGGAAAAAACCACAGGGTGAAACACCGCTGCCACTCCTCCAGGCTAGTATCTGACCCAAACCCTTAGATGTTGTGTGATATAGTGACAGTGTTTACCTGGGTATTAATGAGGTGGTGATGGGCATGGCTTTTACTCAGGTATTTGGCAAGTATCACTCGCTCTCCCGACATACAAGCTGCTGTCCTTCCGATCCGGAACAACGTGTGATTACTATCAGCACTCTGCATAGAGGAAGTGACAAAGATTAAATAAAAACACAGGGGAATAAAGAGAAGAATAACAACAATGTGAGAAAAGAATATTTATAAAAGACACAAAACGAAAATAAACAGTAATGGTACAAAAAGGAGTAAATTCAGCTTCATTAAAGGCCTTTCTTCAGTAAATACATTACATTTAATTTCTTGAAAGGTCTTAAAATAAGCAGACTTTACTTTAAATGCGAGTAACAGTAAGCACCTTTGTTAATGGTTGTGGATTAGTTAGGCCTAAGTGTTCACAGAAGAGGCGTGTCTTCAGCTGTATAATATTTATTTGATCTCAGATTGTAGAATTAATCAATTCATGAGTGATAAACACTACAGGATATAACGTAAACTATTGTTTACAGTGTACAAACAGCTTTACATGATGCTGTTTCTACACTGATTGGAGTTGTTAGTTAGACTATCAAAATTAATGAAATGGTCTCTGATAAGGTGCTACATTTTTATGGAGGACTCATTTCTATATAATAAATCCATGACCAGGTTTTGTTCAATAATAAGAGGCGTGGCCTTACCCGTATGTCTGTAAGATCCGCCCCTGTTCTGTCAGCATACACCATCACTCTCGGGTGAGAGGAGAACTCACACCATCGCCATGGAGACTTAGCATTGAAGTACAGGTTGGAATCCTCCTCACGGAACTTCTGCAATCTGAAAAAGAACAGAATGTCACAAACCTCTGGACAGGTTACAACATCTCTCTCTCTCTCACACACACACATACACACACACACACACACACACACACACACACACACACACACTGCATCATGTGCTGCAGCCTGCATCAGCTCAGCGGACAGATTTATTAACCCGCAAAACACAGCTTCTGCTTCAGAATCTGGTCTGAGTGACTATAAACAGAGTCAGGAGTAAAAACTGAAGCTTTCGTGTATGATTTGTGGTTGAGGTGAATGCAATATGGAAACAAATTTCAATGTATTACATAAATTATTGCAATAAACAGCTTCTGGAGGAATTTGTGTTTACGACAAATGCACTGCAGTTCATTTTAAAATCATTCAAGAAATTTTACAAATAAATCCAATTATAAAATATACAAAATAAATAAAACAACACTACTTAGTAAAATTATTAAAAGTAAAATAAATATAAATTAAACCTAAATGGATTTTTTTTATAAAACTAATAAAAAGACAAAAACATACCAAAATTGCTAAAACTAAAATAAGTTGAAACATAAAAAACTAATTCCAAATTTGAACTATAAGATATAAATAACACCGCTCTGATGTGACCATTAACAGAGGTCAGAGAACCATGAACATGCAAACGTGTTGTTGAATTCCTGAAATATTAACTTAAAATCTTAGTTGACACTTTAAAAAAAAATAGCTGAGGTCAAAGGGGTTCAACCGAAAACGTTTGGGAATCTCTGAGCTATGGCAAAGGGTTTGAAAGTTGAGTTTAAAACATGAGTTAAGCAAATTAAGTTTAAGCCATTCTCTTTAAGCAGATTAAAAATGCGAACATAAAAACATCTATTACTATGCGCTTGGGTACTGGACGAACTCAACTAAAGAACATTTTGTAGAGGAAGCTGATATGATGAAGATGTTGGGTTCGTGTACACTGAGCTCCAAGCACAAGATAACAGCCAGTGAAGCACATATTGTTCTTAAACACACATACCCTTTTTTCGCAGTCCAAAGATAAGCTGCTCCCCGCTCATTGACCACCGCGAGCTCATTGGGGAAGTGTGGACTGTAGAGGACAAAACATAAGGTTTTAACTCAAGTTACAGGTTTAGCTACGGTTACAAAAGGCCAAAATACATCCTGCAGATCCAGAAAATATCCTAAACCACATTCCTGCTTTTCTTAAGACTATTATAAATTTAAGATATACAAGATCAGAAACAAAATCAACAAAAGCAATAAATATGAAATCTGTCTGATCTAGGATGTAGAAAATTATATATTTTATATATTTAGAACTAGGGCTGGACCATATAGAGAAAAATATTTTTTCCATATCATACGATATTCATGATTCACCATTAATGGAACAGGAAATGCTTTCTACGTGTTTGTTAGACATTGAGAGCCTCATGAAATCAATTTGATTCTGTTTTATGACTTCACACAAATTTATCATCAAAAATGGTGCCTAATGAACTAAAACGTTTAACAATTTTACCAAACAACAACAGTCAAATTAAAATATAAGTATATAATTTAATATAATATAATCTACAACAAAACACCTGCTTTGTTGTATATGCTGCACAACAAACCTGTTAAATTAAAAAATGGATGAAAAAGTATCTTGACTATTACATTCCTTCAAGATATTAATATTACTTTGAGAATTATGTTTTAGTACACAATGATAATATATTTGTCTTAATTCTTCATGTGACACTGTAAACTGGATTAATGAAGTTGAAAATTCAGCTTTGCAACACAGGAATAAATTACATAAATTGTAGTAATATTATACAATTTTACAGCTGTACTGTATTTTTGATCAAATAAATGCAGCCTTGATGAGCATAATAGTCTTAACACCAAACTTTTAAACAGTACTGTATATGTTTCTATACTCTGAACTATATTCAGAATACAGCATATTAAATTTTGACCAGTGTGTCCAGTACATATAGCAAACCAACACAAACACAACTAACTCTGGAGTCAGAAATTCAGCGCAATAGTAAAACAAAGTCATTTGATTATCAGGCCACACAGAAAGGCAGTTCAGCGCCAAAGGTGCTAGGAAGCTGATGATTTGAATAACCACTAGGGACATTTTCCAAATCAACTAGGCACTGGACTGTGTGGATGATTGGTCAACTAGCAGTGAGTCTTCAGGAAAACCTGCTTATTCAGGGTCCATCAGGACCACGTTTTGAGAAGCATGTGAGATCTTTCAAACACACCTGACAGTGATGCAGGAGAAGCGATCTTTAGTCTGGATGACGTCCATTAACAGTGGCTTTGTTTTGTCTCCTAGCAGCCAGACGCCACAGAAATAATCTGACCGCACAGCCACGTTACCTGCACACAGATGCAATTTGATTTTACACTCTTGACATGAAATCTTTTTCATAAGTGATTACGATTGTTTGTTTATTGGTAGTTCCAGACATATTACCAAAAATGCAATACTCTTTAGGCTTGTGTATCGACTCTTCCTCAATGTATGGTTTGTTCTCAGCTCATGCATTTCTCAAATCTCACCTACATCCTCCATATTGGCCAAACTGATCTGTCTGACAGCTCCATTCAAATAATAGACAAAAGGTTGGGAGTCCAAGACAAAACTAGGAGGCTTGTCATCACTGAACTGTTGCACCACCCTGTGGATATCTGAGGAACGGCAGTAAAGGAAATATTTTGAAAGATGCCAACACTTTAACATTTCCTAAATATTTAAAAACAGGGTATCTAGAGCTTTTAACACCAAATGCAAGATTTCAAACCTTTTTGAAGACCTGAGAAACTAAAGGAACACACTGATATACGTAGAACTTAAAATTAAACTCAAAATAAATCTCAGGCTATAATGATAATGCTTTAAAGAAAGATCTTTAACTGATCAACCCCTAAAGAGGCCTCAAGAGTTTGTCAAAAACACTAGATATATTTTACTGTGCAACAAAAATACCAATAATATTCAGTGTAAAAACTCTCTATATAATGAGGGACTTTTAATTATAAACAAACCCAAAACACTTTTGGGACTCTTATTTTAAAACGTATACTTCTCAGGTCAATCAACAATATGAAGGAGCTCAAATGTGCACTAATAATGCTGAAATAAAATAAAATATGAATATTAGATGAAAGATTAACTTAAATAGAAATGTAGCCTTGGCAGCTAGCCTAAAATAAGTTAAAGTGGAAATAAGAGAACCGTAAATATTTGAATGTGTTAAATTGTGCTAGAATCATTGGGTTTTCAAGAAAATATTTTAGTCAAAATGATTCATTGTTTGCAAACTGCTTTGAAACCACGAGCCTGTAGAGTACATGTTTTTGCTGCATCATGATTCCTGTTCTTCCACCCTCAAATTTCCACAATAAAATGAAGTCATTTACTCACTCTTGAGTTGTTCTAAACCTATATGAATTTCTTTCTTCTGATGAACACCAAAGAATATATTTTAAAGAATATTAGTAACCAAACAGCTGCCGGTAGCCATTGACTTCCATAGTGTTTTTTTAAATACCAAGGAAGTCAATGGCTACCATCATCTTTTTGGATACCATAGATAGTAAATGACAAAATTTACATTTTTGGGTCAACTGTCCCTTTACGATCTCTTAAAATGCTAATAAAGACTTTTGTTTTACCATTAAAGGCCTTTTTATTACTTTAAATTTGAACTGAATTTATGAATGAATTGCAAACCTAACTTCTATGATGCTGAAGTGTTGTGAATTAAATGAAATTAAATCATTGACCCCTTAATAAAATTCAATACCATGGCAAGAAACAAACTATGACATGACGCAACTACGAAAGAGGATACTGAGTTTGTCCATTGCTTCTCCGCTGGGATAGATCAGACAGCCATCGCTGGACCCCTGGGACTCGTGTAAGGGCACGTATCCCAGAGCACCCCCTGTGGCTTCTGCACAGAACCGCTGCTGTTCCCGCTGAGACGTCAGCTCCTCATGGAGCAGCGAGGCCAGGAGAGATGGAGGAACATCGCTCACAATATCACTGACGAGATGGTGCAAATGACGGATCTTCAATGAGTAGTTCGCGAGCTCACACCTAACACATAGAAAAGCACATCTGAGGTTTGATTTTGATCGTTTTTATGCATTATTAAAACTAAATGTCACTATTTACATTATTTATTCCTCCAACTTCACCCATTTGTTTTATTGTAATTGTAAAAGACTAATATTTACTTCATATGAAAAATTCTTACCTTTTATAATTTAAGCCCTTTATGAAACTGTTGGCCCAGCGCATTGACATAACATCCTGATTCACAAACAAGAACAGAAGACAACTATTACAAAACCACTAGAAAACATAAAAAAATATATATATATTCTGACCGCAATCATCACACACATGGGTACTCTCTCACCTTTGGCTGTTTCTTTTTGAAAGATAAGTTGTCCTGAAGCAAATGTCCCATCGTGGAGAACGCATCCATACAGTGATGCTGGTAAAAATACTGCATCTGAAGGGAAACACAGAGAAAACTGCTTTTTGTACTATACACACATTCCACTGACACTGAGATAAAAGGTCACTTCAAAACAAAAATGACAAAACCCAAAGGTTGTTTTTTTTTTGTATAACACTACTTTATAACTTACATGCTCTGGAAAATCCTTTGGCTTTGGAAGAACATCAGATGAGACTTTAGCACCTTGGAAAGGTAAGAGAAAACAAACAAAAAATTAAATAAAAAAAAAAAATTTAAAACAAATACATAATTATTTCACAACATATTTTTTTAGATCAAGTAGCACTTCTTTTCAACCGAAGTAAAATAAGTTTACAATAAAATACTAAAAACCACCAATAACATATATATATATATATATATATATATATATATATATATATACACACATTTCTTACTATAATTACCTAATTTTGTTAATTGACATGAAGGTCAAATTAAAATGAAAAACAAAATATTTAATACAGAAATACTGCCTTGGCTACTAACTAAAATAAAATAAGTTGACATTAAAATATTAAAAATCACCAAAAGTAAAATAAAACTTGTATGATCTTATAAATGATATATTTCTTAACAGAACACACACACGCTTAAAAACTTAAATAAAAATTAAAGCTTAATAGAATTTTATTTCAACAGCACAGGACAACAGCACATTAGAAAAACACTAAAGCGTACAATTAAAATGCACAAAGCAAATTAAAAATATTATTATATACATAAAATAATTAAATTAAACAGCCTTTTTCATTAGCAAAACAACCTTGATTTTCTTCATTAAATTCAAACAATACACTTATCAAAGAGTGACTTGAAATAAAAAAATTGTCAAAATACACAGACTATATATTTATAACAGTACAAAGCAAACGCACTACATTAAAGATTTGAGGACATTTGCTTTCATCAAATGATTAAAACTTATATTGTTAAATAATAATGATGTTCACCTTCATTTGGTGGAATGAAAGGGGTAACGGCTGGTTTGAGCGGCACCCATTCCTCACCAATCAGAGTGTGCTGGGATTCAAACACATGCTGGATCGATGACTGATCACCATCAATCTGTAAATTCACAGTAAACAATAGAAGTCATGACACATTTCCACAGTTACAGGGTGCTGAATGTGAAAAATAACATGAAACTATATATGAGATGTACATTTTATATCCACTTCTATTAAAACCTGTCTTCTAGATCTTGAACATCTCATACATTCTCTTTCATTGCTTTGCTCTTGACACATTTGTGCATCTAAAGATTTTCTGTGCTTCACCAAAAAATAACCTAATAACTCAATACTACAATGACTCGTAATTAGTATAATACTATAATAAACCACAATAAATATCACCATAATAGATCAACTCATTATGCATTATTATTGATTTTCTTTTATACCCAAGGAAAAACCAAAACAGATTATTACAACTCTATTAAAGTCTTTTCTTGCTCAAAATATTTTGCGAGAGGCATCGTTACATAACTCTACTGAAGGAATTGTTGCATGCCATAAAAAATGTAATAATAAAAAAGAAAAACCTAATGCATTAAAAAGGGGATTTAAAAGTATTATATTTGTGACCCTGGAGTATATAAGTCGCTGGGGTATATTTGCCAACAATACATTGCATGGGTCAAAATAATAAATGTTTCTTTTATGCCAAAAATCATTAGGACAGTAAGTAAACATCATGTTCCATTAACATATTTTGTAAATTTCCTACTTTAAATATATCAAAACTTATAATATGCATTGCCAATAACTTAATTTGGACAACTTTAAAGGTGATTTTCCCAATATTTAAAAAAAAATTTTGGCACCCTCAGTTTCCAGATTTTCAAATAGTTGCATCTCAGCCAAATAATATCCTCTCCTAACAAATGGAATAAATGGAAAGCTTATTTATTCATCTTTCAGGGGATGTATAATTTCGGAAAAATTAAAAAATGGTCCGTTATGACTGGCTTTGTGGTCCAGGGTCACATTTATGAATCAAGAACAAATGCTCAAACCTCAAAAGCACCTCTATTATTACAAAAGCAATTTTTAAATATACGTTTAGACGTTAATGTTTGTGCTAAACACAATATGCATCGTGACTGTGCGTCACAAACTGATATTTTCACAATCAGGACCCGGATGTGTCAATATCATTATAAAGATGTTTATCGTCTTACCGACCCAGCCTTGACAACAAACACGCGCTCGTATGTACCCCAGCCTCCATAACTATGCTTCGGCTTTACTTCAGGCGGTCCATCCAGATAAAAGTGTGGGAAAAGCTCGTTGGGAAATTTGCTGTCCATAGCGGTGTCTTTCTCCGGCCCTGAAAATCAGACAAACCCGGGCATATTCTCGTGAGTCCGGGCGTCCACATGCGCTCTGATGGCTTCCATGATTCAGTCCAGTGAGAATGTCATTCTAAGATCGTAATATGTCGAAAATGCCTTTTTAATAAAGACAAATACTAGAAATATTAGCACGTGTTTATGAAAAAACGTGGCTGGCCGGCGACCGCGTGGCCGCTAAACAAACCTCTTCCACTGCTCAAGACGTCACGTCACGCGCCTCAGCTGATCAACGCAAGACGATTCAAAACACCTTTCAAAATAAAAGCACTATATAAACGTTTCAAAATAAAACTACTACAACGTATATAAATAGCTCAGTTGTAAATAGAGCAATGTTATAAATAAATAATTAAAATATGAATAAATAAACAAATAAATAAGTAAATACACAAGTAAATAAACAAAATATGAATAAAGAAACAAGCAAACAAATAAATTAATGACAAAAATAAATAAATACAAATAGTTTAAAAATGAATACAAACAAAAATATGATCGAATAATGAAACAAGTGAATAAATAATATATTAATAAAGGAAACAAACAAACAAATATCAATAAATAAAAATAAACAAATAAATTAAGGAAAAAATTATATGAATACAAACAAAAAGATGAAATAATAATTATATAAATAATACATTAAAAAGGAAACAAACAAACTAGCACATATATAAATGTGTGTGTGTGTATAAAACATATATATATATTAAGAAAGAAACAAGTAAAAAAAATAAAATGAATCACCAATAAATAAATAAATAAATACATGACACTGTATCACTTCATGTCTTGTTATTTTCTGTTAACGTTTCAGCATATCTGATTGTGAATTTAGCTAAATAAGTTGTGGGCGTAATAGATTATGTTTTTAGGCCATTTGGTGTTATGTTCTAATAAATATGTAATCAGCGCTCACCTGTACATCCTGCTTTTCACACGTGTTTATTGGTTCTCAGTTTATTTACATGTTCTCAGCATAAAATGTTTTATTATTTTTGAAACTTTCACTTTTGATAAGAAAACCAATTTCACCAAAATACAAACTTCAATCTAAAATGAATTTGAATATTTTTTATGGTTTATTCGTCAGCTCTCTGGAAAATTTGATTCTGTACAATCAAAAACAGGAACAGGCCACAAACAGACTTCTCCATATCTAACACTTTTGCATTCGGATGCACCATTGCACAATAGATTCATTTATTCATTCATTTCTGTGCATTAACAATAGACACATAGCCACTTTCCTTATTTCTTTCCCATTTTCCTCACCTGACCGACTTCCTCTTCCTCATTCCTGGAAAGTTATGCTTATGAAACCATAGAAGGCGTCAGGACAGTGATATGCTCAAATGAGCAAATGCATTTGCATTTCACCTCAAACACAGACTGCTCTCTGAGAAGCACTATGTATTATAACAGGACAAGTCAAACAAGTTCAAATTTGGAGAAATGTAGCATTGTGTCACTTGCTCACCAATGGATCCTCTGCAGTGAATGGGTGCCGTCAGAGAAAAAAAACAGCTGATAAAAACACCACAATAATCCAGTCTGTGAATTAACATCTTGTAAAGTGAAAAGTTGCATGTTTGTAAGAAACAAATCCATCATTAAGGCTTTTAAACTTGAAACCGTCGCTTCTGGCCAAAATATGAGTCCATAATCCATAACAACACTTCCTCCACTGAAAAAGTCCATTGCTTTCCTGTTGAAAAAAAACAGCAAATGCTGGTTAGGTATGTTCTGAAGCATGGCTGCTGGTTTGAGCTGGTTTAAGCTTGTCCTTAGCTGGTCATGAGCAACTAGCTCCTGCTCAGGACTGGCTTAAGACCAGCTCATGACCAGCTCAAACCAGCAGCCATGCTTCAAAACATACTTAACCAGCAAATGCTGGATTTTTCAACAGGGTTGTTGTCCTCTCACATCAAAATCCACAGACATACTTGTTTTGGTCTGTTTTTGCTTGCTTGATCTGCGCATATTTCTCTCCTGAGTCAGACAAAACAACCACAGAAAGCAAGAATTTGTTTCTTACAAACAAGCAGCTTTTCCCCCCAAAAGATGTTAACTGATGGACTGGAGTGGTTGTTTTTATCAGCTGTTTGGACTCTCATTCTGACGGCACCCATTTACTGCAGAGGATCCATTGGTGATGTAATGCTCACCATTTATATTTCATATCATACGTTTCTCCAAATCTGTTCTGATGAAGAAACAAACTCATCTATATCTCCTGAAGGCAAGTACAGTTTCATCTTATTTTCATTTTTGGGGAAACTATTCCTTTAAATAGTGTGTGTCTCTGTATGTGCACGTCTGCGAGAGAATCAGAGAGAAAGAATCTGTTAGTCACAAGCCACTGGCACTTTTGTCTTCAGGCCAGAGACAGCGTCTCCAAACTGCAGTCGAATCCATCCTGCATGCTGTATGATGGATAAAATCCAATGAAAAATACAGAGTAAAACCCAATGGCAGGTACAAGGAATATTTCATATGAACACGTATCCTGATAAAGGTTCACTGAAACTTTTGTTTTATTTGTTTTAATGACTATATTAATGCTGTGCTTTGAAATCACAGGAATTAAAATAAAGCATTTCGATTCTATATACAAACAGGGAAAATACATACACAGACTAACTTTGCCTTGGTCAACAAGGCTTTATGTAACATTCAAAACACACAGACTCTGAAAACAGTCCAGGCAGTATATTACATCCTTTTCTTCAAGGGCCATTCAAACGACTCTCCATTTGTATTCAGTATAAAAGGTGCTGCTCCTGTCCAACCGATTCTGGCTGGAACTACCAAGTATTAGTTCTCCTTGTGGCACTTCACATATTAAAAACTTTAAATCTAGAACAAGCTGGTTCAGAAACAAGATCAAAACCAGAAAAACATTCTAGATAACTCTTTATAATCAGTCAACATGAAATCACAATTGACTATTTGCTTTATATTCTTTATGCACCCAATTGATCAAAAATACAGTATTGTGTGAAATAATAATATTTGAATATATTATAAAATGTAATTCATTACATTTATTCCTGTGATGCAAAGCTGTATTTTCAGCAGCTATTACTCCAGTCTTCACTATATGAAAGCCGGTTTCCACCAAAAAATTAAAAAGGTAAATGCAACTTTTTATCTGACAATTCAGAATTTTTTCTCATTATTCAGAGAAAAAGAAAAAAAAAAGAATAGCAAATTTACAATTCCCAATTCATATCTTGCAACACTGAGTTTATAGCTAGCAATCCTGACTTCTTTCCTTCTCAGAATTGTGAGTTGTGACAATAGTGAGTTTATAATTCGCAAATTGAGTTTTTCATCTCACTATTCTGAGCATTTTTCTCAGAACTGCAAAAAAAAAAGAGAATTATGAGATATAAACTCAGAATTGCAAGAAAATTTCAAAATTTTGAGATAAAAGTCACAATTTTATTTTTTATTTTTTTATCTCTTGGCAAAAACAGGCTTTCTTATCAATGTCACATGATCCTTCACAAATCACTCTAATATGCTGATTTGCTGCTCATTTCTTATCATTATAAATCTTGAAAGCAATTGTGTCCCTTCATACTTTTGTACAAATCCTGATGCGTTTTGTTCAGGATTCTGAATAGAAAGTTCAAAAGAAATCTTTCATTATAAACAATATGAATGTCTTTACTGTCACTTTTGATCAATTTGATGCATTCTTGCTGCATAAAAGCATAAATTTCTTGAAAAAAAAAAAAAAACGTAATCTAAGTGTCATTCGGCTATTTCAGACAGGTCACATTAAATATCCATTTTCAAAGATTAGGGAAGTTAAACAGGCTCCACAACAAGCATTTCATGTTGGTTTTACGCAGAGATGCTAAGCGCGCGTCCTTTACGTGTAAGAAAGTAGTGTTTGGTTCCGACAGTCCTGGACATGAGCACAAACAGATACGGATCCAGAGCGCTATGCAGGCAACACAGACACACGGACACGCTGAAGTAGATGTAAAAACTCTCCGTGGAGCCGACAGATAGCAGAACGTAATGCACAAAATGAAGGCAGCTGCTCGGGCCAAAGCACAAAACGAAGATAGTGAAGTTAAACGTGCTAGCTCTGATATAAAGAGCCCAGTCTCGGTGCGAACGGTTCAGGTGCCAGACAATAGAGGTGTAACATGCCCCTGTCACCACTAGGGGCAGAAAAAAACCTACACAGGTCAAGCCTAAATTATAATAGATAAGCCACTGGTAGTAATCTAAATTAGCAGGAAGAACGTCATGGCATGTGATTACCCCGAGATCTGTGATGCGGTAGCTTTGTTGCACTAGAAATTCCGGCACAGTGGCGATAATAAATATAATCCAAACGGTTAAGCAACCCCAAGTGCTGAACGAGCGCTTTGGTAAGCTCTTATAAAGGAAAGGATGCACCACAGCTATGTAGCGTTTGATGCTAATGAATGCTAATGTGAACGCGGAGCAGTAAAGGTTTCCGTAAAAACAGGCGGTCGTGATACGACAAGCGGTTTCGCCGAATATCCAATGGTTTCCACTGAGATGATAGTGTGCTTTCAGTAACAGGCTGAACAACAGCAGCAAGTCGGACGCTGCCAGGCTACAGTACAATATAGCCGACGAAATCACCCTCACTTTGGTTCCAATGGAGGCCAAGATGGCGATATTGGAGGGAATGCCGACAACGACGGCTATGATGTAGACGGCTGGGATGAACCTGTTGCTCAGGGGACCTTGGAGGTAGTTTGCCGTGTTGTTGCTTCGTAACTTGACTTCGACATCAACGGCGGATGGGAGGACGGGTGTTTGGGGGTCAGTCGTTCGGTTCGGAGGAGGAGGGACGTTGACTGGGATGGCGTTCCCTTGAAAAGTCCTCGGTCTGACGAAGTCAGTGCTGTTGCCTTTGACCTTCCTGGTCTTCTTTCCTACAAGAAGACAAAGCGAAGAGTTAGGATAACAAGATACTTTAGTTTCAAATGCAAAAAAATCATATTGCCACAACTAAAATAATTGCACGATTGCAAGTTAACAATTCTAACTTATTGGTTCAATTAAATATTTTTAAACTGCAAATATTATATTGATGAGTTATATTGTGATCAAAATGTTTATCATTGCATCTGCTTGATTTTAAAATGAACTGATTAAAAACTAATAAAATTGTTTTGATAACTTTTGAAAACTGGAAAGTGGATTTCTAGTTCCAAGCATGCTTTGCATAGGACTGGGTAAGAAGAAGAAATGTTGAAAAGGAGTCATTTTATTTGTTTATATGTCCAGGACTGTCTAAACCATCTCAAACTATTTTAAGTAATATATAAACCATATATGTATAAATATAAAAATAGTTTATATTAACAGTGGACTGCAAAAATACACTGATCTTAACATTTTCCAACTCGCATCATTTTGCAAACAACACCTATATTTAATAACACCTTCTGTTGTCTTAATACTTAACATTGGTATATATATATAAAAAAAACATAATATTCCTGAAATAAAAATAACGGTTTTGCAAATATATAACGGCTTCAAAGTTTTTGCATATATATATGATTATAGATTATTTCAGTGAGGAATAAAGTCTACTCACGCTTTCATTAACAAGACTTACTATTATGTGTTATATAGCCTACTATTTTAAATGGGTCTATAAAATATTAAAGTAGGCCTAATATTCATAAAATAACTAAACTATATAAAACTATCAAATGTTTTACTGTAGAATCTGATTTTGCTCAGATATCTAGAGTAGAAGTGGTTACATTTTTTTTTGTTCTCTGTATTTCTTCGTGATCTGTAATCAAACAGATTCTCAAGATTTCAAGATTCAAGATTTTTATTTGTCACATACACAGGGTATAACCAGCAGTGAAATGTAAGGTTATACTCTGTATAATTGTGTATGTGACAAATAAAAATCTTGAAATCTTGAGAATCTGTTTGATTACAGATCACGAAGAAATACAGAGAACAAAAAAAAATGTAACCACTTCTACTCTAGATATCTGAGCAAAATCAGATCTAATGCTGTATTTTTTTTTTTAGAGTAAACCGACTCTTTTCTCGTTCATCACACAAAACAGGAAATACAGAGTAATGGGCTGCTTGAAGTGAATTAAACGTGTTTAACAAATCGATTCGCTCACCTTTAGCCTGGGTCGCGTTCAGAAGGATAAAAGCGATTAACACGACAAGAAAAACTTTCCCCATGACTGACAAACACGTCCTATGTGCTCAATTAAAAACAAACGGCGTCTCCACACGTTCAGTCTGTGCGTGGAATCCAAATGAAGCTCTCTCTCTCTCTCTCTCTCTCTCTCTCTCTCTCTCTCTCTCTCTCTCTCTCTCTCTCTCTCTCTCTCTCTCTCTCTCTCGTTCCATACCGATGATATCATCGCCCCCACTTCTGAACCCCTCTCTGCCTTTAGCATCATAATTACTTCGACCATTTGGTGTTCTTGATTGTCCAAAACTTGTTCAACTAAAGTCTTAAAGGGACCGTTCATTATAGGTTGTATATATTTATTGCTCACTTGGTGGCAAGATGAGACTTGTTGGTCTTACAGCAATTTTAGATTAGTTTGGTGGTTTTAAATGAATAAATGGTTCTGCCAAAGATTTTGCGTGCATGTACATTTAGGCTAACCATTGTGTGAAGGAACTGCCTGCAGGTGAGAGATAACACAAACAGAGGTCACATTTCTGATCTTGGGATCTGTGTTTTCACTTCCCATTAGTGCACGGCCTTCTTCTAGTTGTCAGTATAATGGTTACTGCGGTGCAGCCAGCTTGTGCTCTCCATGACGAAGGAGGAGCAGATCAAATACAGATCAAAAGTGACAAATGCATGAGAGAAACGTGCTTTCCTGTTTCCTACAAAGGACATACGTAGATGTGATTGAAATAATTCACCAAAACATTCTTGCACACATCCGTGCACACACTTTATTTATAGCTCTAACCCATACAAGTCAAAGAGCTCAACTTCCTCTAAACTAGTTTTTCACCAGATTTTATATCGAACATCAAGTGGCAATCAAACACAAACTGTTTATTATGCAAAAAAAAAAAAACATATTTCATACACAATATTAATGCACCAAAAGAGCTTGATTTGACATGATCAGCAACAGAGATGGGATGCATTATTTGCTTTCTTTTAAAGGAATAGTTCACCCAAAAATGAAAATTTGCTCATAATTTACCTTCAGAGCATCCAATGAATTTGTTTCTTCATCAGATTTTGGGAGAAATGTAGCATTGCATCATTTGCTCCCCAATGGATGCTCTGCAGTGAATGGGTGCCGTCAGAATGAGAGTCCAAACAGCTGATAAAAACATCACAATAATCCACACAACTCCAGTCCATCAATTAACATCTTGTGAAGTGAAAAGTGATGTGCTTGCAAGAAACAAAGAAACAAACTCATCTACATCCTGGATTGCCTGAGGGTGAATACATTATTATTTTTGAGAGAACTATTCCTTTATGAACTGATAAAATGACACATTTCATCTAAACTATGCATGATTTTAGATGCATTTTATTAATTGCATTTTGTCCCCAAACTGTTTCCACCTGGGGGGTTTTCTCTCTCTAAAAATCATTTGAACTATAGAAGATATTTTTGTTTTTGAAACTGCTGGGTTTCAAACGTGGTTGTTATTCAGTAAAGGTGAAACGTGTCATTGTTTCCTACATGCATGAGGATGAGTTGAATGACTCGCGCACGTCTTCTGCTGCGAGCGAGCTGTGTGAAACTCCTGCAAACATCTACTAAACATCCTGCTGTTCAGAGTAAATATATTCAGTTAGAAAGTCTACTGAAAGCGCACTGTGAGACTGGAACACAGATGTGTTCCTTACAAACAGAGCACAGAAACAGTCAAGCATAGAAAACTACTGCCTGAGGACAATTTCTCAAAAATACTCTTATTATTACAGGAAAACGACATCGAGTTCTGAAATGACACTTTGTCAGGTCTTCTGAAGCGTCATGGAGCGTATATACATGCATGAACTGCTGTTGAAACACATTTGGCACACACAGCATGAACACACATGCATACAGATGACGCATTTAACAGGAAGTGCTAAAATCCTTACAGTATGTGGAAATGTTTTGGGAAGTTTGGGATTCTCAAACATAGACTGAGAGGATTCATAGAGATTTCTCTCTTTAAATTTAGCCTAGAAACAATCATATATAAAATCATATTGCTCATGTAATTTCCTGAATATATGTAATATGATTGGCCTATAAGATGAAATATTATTTATAAATTATTTAAAATTTTCATTTTTATGTCATTCAGCTAATACACTAATGTACAACTGATATA